>NW_020838020.1:2708420-2822101 GCF_003676395.1 Aethalodelphis obliquidens | reverse complement strand
AAAGAGGTAAAGGGGGAAAAATCATAAATCTTGCTCTCAGAGACCACCTCCTCAATTTGGGGTTATTCGTTGTCTAAAGTAGGGAAGGAAGGAAGGAAAGAAAGAAAGAAAGAAAGAACGAAGGTAAAGTATAATAAAGTTATTAAAATTAATTATTAAGAAAAAAAAAACATGGATGGATAGAACCCTAAGACAAATCGTGGAAGCAAGACTATACAAACAAGATCTCACACAGAAGCATACACGTACACATTCACAAAAAGAGGAAAAGGGAAAAAAATCATAAATCTTGCTCTCGAAACCCACCTCCTCAATTTGGGATGATTCGTTGTCTATTCATGTATTCCACAGATGCAGGGTATATCAAGTTGATTGTGGAGCTTTAATCCGCTGCTTCTGAGGCTGCTGGGAGAGATTTCCCTTTCTCTTCTTTGTTCTCACAGCTCACAGGGGCTCAGCTTTGGATTTGGCCCTGCCTCTGCGTGTAGGTCGCTGGAGGGCGTCTGTTGTTTGCTCAGACAGGACGGGGTTAAAGGAGCCGCTGATTCGGGGGCTCTGGCGCACTCAGTCCGGGGGGGAGGGAGGGGCACTGCATGCGGGGCGGGCCTGCGGCGGCAGAGGCTGGCGTGACGTTGCACCAGCCTGAGGCCCGCCATGCATTCTCCCGGGGAAGTTGTCCCTGGATCCCGAGAACCAGGCAGTGGCGGGCTGCACAGGCTCCGCGGAAGAGGGGTGTGGAGAGTGACCTGTGCTCGCACACAGGCCCCTTGGTGGCGGCAGCAGCAGCCTTAGCGTCTCCCATCCGTCTCTGGGGTCCGTGCTTTTAGCCGCGGCTCGCACCTGTCTCTGGAGTTCCTTTAAGCAGCGCTCTTAAACCCCTCTCCTCTCGCACCAGGAAACAAAGAGGGAAGAAAAAAATCTCTTGCCTCTTCGGCAGGTGCAGACTTTTCCCCGGACTCCCTCCCGGCTAGCTGTGGTGCACTAACCCCTTCAGGCTATGTTCAAGCCGCCAACCCCAGTCCTCTCCCTGCGCTCCGTCCGAAACAGAAACCCGAGCCTCAGCTCGCAGCCCCGCCCGCCCCGGCGGGTGAGCAGACAAGCGCCTCGGGCTGGTGAGGGCCGGTCGGCTCCGATCCTCTGTGCGGGAATCTCCCTGCTTTGCCCTCCACACCCGTTGCTGTGCACTCCTCCGCGGCTTCGAAGCTCCCCCCTCCACCTCCCGCAGTCTCCGCCCGCGAAGGGGCTTCCTAGTGTGTGGAAACTTTTCCTCCTTCACAGCTCCCTCCCACTGGTGCAGGTGCCGTCCCTATTCTTTTGTCTCTGTTTTTTCTTGTTTTCTTTTGCCCTACCCAGGTACGTGGGGAGTTTCTTGCCTTTTGGGAGGTCTGAGGTCTTCTGCCAGCCTTCAGTAGGTGTTCTGTAGGAGCTGTTCCACATGTAGATGTATTTCTGGTGTCTCTGTGGGGAGGAAGGTGATCTCCGCGTCTTACTCTTCCGCCATCTTCCGGGTTCATACCTGAACTATGCAATTTTTTCACTGACGTTATGTGAACTACCTGTTCATCCTCTCAGGACAGTGCAAGGTAGGTGGGATGAGAATGAGGGAGGGAGAGAGGGAGGGAGAGGAAAGAGAGCGAGTGACTCCTGGAGTGAGCCTAACCCCCAGTGACTCTCAGTGTTCTGAGAGTTCATCCAAAACAAAGAGGGTAAGATTATTTGCAACACAAAAATAATTGAAAAGAGTTGAATTTATGTTCCATGGAGGTTATTGCTAGAGAAGCTGCTATGGTTGGCAAACAGCATAGTCTGAGTTAACATGATTCTCACACATTTAAAAATATTTTTTCTTTGGGAAATCTAGCCTATTGTTGTAGTTTCATTACTGTGATAGCTTTTGTTATTGATCCAGTGAGCTATAAAGATAATGGCCACAAATATTTGATTTGGATTCGTCAATCCAAAAGTGTTTCTTTAAATGTGTTCTCTCCATAAGGGCATACACATGCGCCACATAAAGATCCAGTACCTGAGTAGGTTGCTCTATCTGTTTCTAGAGGGAGAAACCCTACATGTGTGTCTTAGTAATCCAGTGCTGTGGCCCATTAGCCTTATTATTTAGTTAAGCTATTTGATTTGAACTATGAGTCTGTATAAAGGTATATATAGGTCAGTCTTTCCATAGATAAGAATACTATGTGATGTTCAGCCTATTATAGAAAAGATCCCATGTCTTTTCCTATTGGCAGCTCATTGTTATTATGATGCAGCATTTTATTGGTTTATCCACCTCATAGGTAGGTTTTTAGGAGATTGTCTATTTTTAATGAGTATTTAGCCATATACTTATGAAATGGCTAAGGTCTTAGGGGTCAGTTTGTCTCTTAATTAGAGGTTTACCTAATTAATACTTAATATTTATTTTACCGAAGTAGAACCTTCATGGATTTGTCCCATGTTATATTTTTTTAAATCAGAGAGACCCATTTCATGGTGAGAGGGCTATGTTTGAAAGCCATGGCTTTTTTTTTTTAATGAGACAGTACGTCTCCATTAAGATCCTGTAACAGACCAGTTAGTAGCTATTCAATGTAGGTAGGAAGCCCTGGAGTCCACAGACCCAAACTGGACAATACCAGGTGAGTCTTGTTGACAAAAGTTCTAGTCACCTCTGAGGTTGACCACTAATATTTGAAGTTTCATAGGCACAAAAAAAAAGCTCAGATACTCTACAGTAAAATTTAATTTACCATTTTCTTGTCTGTATTTAAAACTACTTGGTCTAAGGGGTTCCATTCAAATTTAGATATATATCTGGTTACTTGCTATAAAGTCTGTAGCAAATTCCAGTTGTAGAATGTGCTATTCCCAATTTTCAAATAGGCCAATTGGTCTTAGGTCAGTTTATTTGTAGTTGGTGGCTGAAGGGTCAGCAGTTTACTATCAACAAAATGTCCATACATCTACAATTAGTTCATATTGTACTAGAGTTTATTAAACTCCCTGAAGCCAGGTTGTTGGCATACCAAGCCAAATGCAGAGAATCTTATTTTTGTTTTCTTTCTGGAGAGCTATAAGAAATAAAGCACTGACAATATCCAAAACAAAATACCAATTGTGGTTGCTTTTGTATATTGCTTTGGCAATATAGAAAGCAAAATACAAAATAGCAACACACTCAAAATTAAGGGGTCAGTACCATAAGTATAATGGTGCTTACTTTCTTATCCAGGACTCGGCCATCCACAGAAAGTCCCAAGCACCACTGGCCTTCATGGGCCAGCCAGAGTTATTATACTTGGAAACCATATCGAATAGCACCATTTCTTTAGTAAATCTTATGTGAAAAGATCAAGTTCTTCTTCTTCTCCTGACTGTGGTATTATTTCAATTGTACAATTTTGGCATGCTTTATGGATAGAGAAAATTCTTGCTGTGTATAACATTGTTTTCTGTAGAAGCCAAAGATATGGGTAGCAATGCATGTATTCATCAGTATGTCCAAAGGATGGCACTGAATGTTCATCGTCCCTCTTTTTATGGTTCAGCCAAGATTTGGCTCAGCAGGTCTGAATTAGTTCAACAGAAGAATAGGTTAGTACTAATTACTGAACTCCCAATTGTTCCATTTTTTTTTTTTTTAACAAGGACAGGTATCAGACAAGGCAGTTTTCATTTTACACAGTTACATGGATAATATCTCCTCCTCCCAAACTAAAGATATAGAGAGCATTATGTAGATGGGATACCTTTCTACTGGAACTTGGTTATGGCATTCGTAGAGCACCTGTGCTCAGCCTAAACCATAGGATAATGACAGTGTGGGTGATTAAGTGTTCTCTGCTATGATGTTTTTCCCCATTAAGCCCTATATCTGTACCAATTAGTACTAGTGATATGTGTCCATGGACATTTTACATGACAGTATGACAAGGTCTTGAGAAGCTGAAGCACCATATGACTCAGGTAAATAGTATACAAATGACTGCTTATCACTTTTTTTCCTCAAAAGTAAAATCCATGGTTTCCCTATTCACTCTGTTTTTCCAGTATTTCACTGAAAGGATCAGCTGCTTTTATAGGACACAGCCCACAAGTTAAGGCCTGTGAGTAGCCTAAGTTTGAATAACTTGTTTCACAGATTCTGTTGACCTATTTGCTGTCAATCTAACCTATATATATATATATATATATATATATATTTGAGTTTTCTAGTGTAGCCATTTTCTAAAAATATTGTGGAAAATTCAAGAAACATTTGGGATGAGTAAGGGCTTAATCTACAGCTAAAATTAATAAATCTATAGTTAATGTACACTGACTTATAGCAAACATACACTGAGAACTGATTTTTGGCCTTTCATTGTATTAAACTTACTACAAGGAATAATTTGGTATGTTACCCAACAGCTCTATGAGAGTTAGTACATAAATGATACCACTATGGTACACTAAAATCCAGATATATTAATTTAAAAGCATAATATGAAAATGTCCTATGATAAAAATAAAAATATATATGAATCTCACATATACACATTAAAAGGATCATACGCCATGCTCAAGTGGGATTTATCCCAGGGAGGCAAGGATATTTCAGTAACCAGAAATCAATCTGTGTGATATACCACATTAACAAATGGAAGACTAAAAACCCTATGAACATCTCAATAGATGCAGAAAAAGTTTCTGACAAAAGTCAACACCGATTTATGATAAAAACTCTCCAGAAAGTGGGCATAGAGAGGACCTACCTCAACACACTAACAGCCATATACGACAAACCCACAGATAACATCATACTCAACATTGAAAAGCTGAAAGAATTTCCTCTAAGATCAGGAAAAAAGATGAGGATGTCCACTCTCACCACTTTTATTCAACATAGTTTTGGAAGTCCTAGCCATGGCAATCAGAGAAGAAAAAGAAATAAAAGAATACAAATTGGAAAAGAAATAAAACTTCACTGTTTGCAGATGACATGATACTATACATAGAAAATCCTAAAGAGGCTACCATAAAATTACTAGAGCTCATCAATGAATTCAGTAAAGTTGCAGGATACAACATTAATACACAGAAATTTGTTGCATTTCTATACACTAACAATGAAAGCTTAGAAAGAGAAATTAAGGATACAATCTTATATACCATTGCATCAAAAATAATTTAAAAAAACATAGGAATAAACCTACCTAAGGATGTACTCAGAAAACTGTAAAATGCTGATGAAAGAAATCAAAGGTGACACAAACAGATGGAAAGATATACCATGTTCTTGGATTGGAAAAATCAATATTGTCAAAATGACTATACTACTCAAGGCAATCTATAGATACAAAGCAATCCTTATCAAATTATCAATGGTATTTTTCACAGATCTAGAACAAAAATAAATTTTAAATCTGTATGGAAATACAAAAGACCCAAAATAGCCAAGAAATCTTGAGAAAGAAAAATGGAGCTGGAGGAATCAGGCTCTCTGACTTCAGGCTATACTACAAAGCTACAGTAATCAAGACACTGGAACAAAAACAGAAATATAGATTAAAGGAACAGGATAGAAAGCCCAGAAATAAACTCATGCACCTATGGTCAATTAATCTTTGACAGAGAACTCAAGACTATACCATGGAGAAAAGACAGTCTCTTTAATAAGTGGTGCTGGGAAAACTGGACAGCTACATGTAAAAGAATGAAATTAGAACATTCTCTAACACCATACACAAAATAAACTCAAAATGAATTAAAGACCTAAATGCAAGGCTGGATACTATAAATCTCTTAAAGGAAAACATAGGCAGAACACTCTTTGACATAAATCGCAGCAATATCTTTTTGGATCCACCTTCTAGAGTAATGAAAATAAAAACGAAAATAAACAAATTGGTCCTAATTAAACTTAAAAGTTTTAGCACAGCAAAGGAAAACATAAACAAAATGAAAAGACAATCTACAAAATGGGAGAAAATATTTGCCAGCAATGAGACTGACAAGGGATCAATCTCCATAATATACAAACAGCTCTTGCAACTCAATATCAAAAAAATACAAATAAACCAGTCAAAAATGGGTGGAACATCTAAATAGATATTTCTCCAAAGAACACATACACATGGCCAAAAGCACATGAAAAGATGCTCAACATCACTAACATTAGAGAAATGTAAATCAAAACTACAAAGAGTTATCACGTCACACCAGTCAGAATGGTGATCATCAAAAAGTCTACAAACAATAAATGCTGGAGAGGGTGTGGAGAAAAGGGAACCCTCCTACACTGTTGATGGAAATGTAAATTGATACAGCTACTATGGAGAGCAGTATGGAGGTTCCTTAAAAAACTGAAAAGAGAGCTACCATATGATCTAGCAATCCCACTTCTGGGCATGTATCTGGAAAAAGCCATAATTCGAAATGATACATGCACCCCAATATTCATTGCAGCACTATTTACAATAGCCAGGATATGGAAGCAACCTAAATGTCCATCAACAGAGGAATGGATAAGGAAAATGTAGTACATATGGAATATTATTTAGCCATAAAAAGGAATGAAATATTGACATTGCAGCAACATGAATGGACCTAAAGATTACCTAAAGATTATCTAAAGATTACCAGACTAAGAGAAGTAAGTCAGACAGAGAAAGACAAATATCATATGATATCACATATGAGGTATGTAAAAAAAAAATGATACAAATGGACTTATTTACAAAACAGAAACAAACTCACAGACATAGAAAACAAACTTAAGGTTATCAAAGGGGAAAAGTGGAGGGGGAGGGTAAATTAGGAGTTTGGGATTATTATACACACACTACTATATCTAAAATAGATAATCAACAAGTACCTACTGTGTAGCACAGGGAACTCTACTCAATATTCTGTAAAAATCTACATGGGAAAATTATCTGAAAAAGAATAGATATATGTATATGTTTAACTGAATCACTTTGCTGTACACCTGAAACTAACACAACGTTGTAAATCAACTATATTCTAATATAAAATAAAAACTAAAAAAAGAAATCACCTTCCAAAAATAATAATAATAATAAAACTCAGATAAGAAAAAAGAATAATATATTTGGACACAAAAAGATTTTTAAAATATCTGCACCTAATTACACTGTAAACAAGGTAATTGTTAAACTGGAAAAATCATTGTTATGCATATGACTATGAATTTATATACTTAGTATAATGAGCTCTAATATGTTGATAAGAAGGTGAGAAATACCTTAATAGAAAAGTATTTGAAATACTTGACTGCCCAATTTATAACAGATAAAAATCAGCATATGTACTGTCAATAAAAAATATTGACAATAAAAAATACCAAACCCCTATGAGCACTTGCTGTGCACCTGAAAATATGCTCCACAATTAATAATTCTCACTGTTTTTATTCCTCACCATCTTCTCTGTGGAGTCACACCAATTTTTCATATGAGGAAACTGAAGGAGAGGAAGGTTAAATAATTTGACAAAATTATACAACTGTTAAAGATTTTACTCTGTAACAATAAAAAAAGAAAAACCTCTTTAACTTTTGCATTGGCAAATCAAATTACCTTGCTTCAGTGAGAGTGAAGGGAAGTCTGTATTTTTCAGATACTCTTACTAGAAGGGTAAATTGTAAGAGTATTCTCATGGGCAATAGATGATCATATGTTAAGAACTTTATCAACATCTATATTTTAGATCCAATATTTCAACTTCTAAGATATCTTCTGGAAAAAAAATTAGGACTATAAAATATCTATGTATTAGAAAGAATAATATAGATTCATTATAAGATCCCAACAATAAACATTTTAATAAATGTGGTATTGAATTAAAGGATAGTTTCAATAATCTTTAATTATGTGGAGAAATGTTTATGATGAGAATATACATATATGTGGGGGGTGTCTGGATGTGTGTGCACATGTACATGTGTGTGTTCATGTGTATATTTATATATGACATTGTATATGTATGCATGATCATATAAACATATTATGTGCATATAAACACAGTATAAACATGATATATATATACAGTATATTCTCAGTTTTGTTTTAACATGTAATCACATACATGTATAGTTAAAGCAAAATTATTAAAATATTTATAAAATTTTAACATGACTGTTGATTTATCAGAAATTCTTCAATTTTTATAATTATTTAATACTTTTATAATCATAACATACAAAATGACTCTAATTACCATTCATCCTTTTGCATTGATTAAGGGCCTTAATAATTGAGTATGCTGGAACACAGGTATCTCTGAAAATTCATACAATTCACAGTAACCTTCAGAATTTTTTTACTGTGTGGCATTAATTGTGCCCATCAATGTCTTCCTGTAGCCTGTATCTTAATATTGTAACTTTCAGTGCCCTTCCATTCTTATTCTAGGCTCAACATGTGACTTTCTTTGGTCAACTAGATATTAATAGCAAGCATGTCACAAGCATAGGTTTTAGAAGTACGTGCTTCCCACTTTGTGACTGGGCTTGCTTCCTCTTGAATGCCTGCCTCACCCATGAAAATATGGCTAGAATGCTGTAGAAATGTGAAGGATACATGTAAGAGAGCCCAGTGTCCCAGCCAAGGCAATTCTAGCAGCCAACCATCATCCACTGCCAACCTACCTCAAAGGAATGAACAAACCCAGCTGAGCTCTACCCAGAAATGGCCCAAATCATCACAACTACTCTTCTCATCCATAGACACAAGAAATATAATAAAGAATTTTTGTTTTAAGCTGCTCTGTTGGGGTGGTTTGTTATTCAACAGTATTTTAACAATGGATAATTTGTCTTCCTCCTACAGTAAATTTATATTGGTCAATACAGTAGAGACAGTTGATGCTTTGAATTATTTTGTTTATATAAGACAGACAGAGGAAATAACTCGTAACTAAGGTTAAGTTGTGACAGCAGTTGTGATTTGGGAGGTATGATTAAAAACCTGTCTGTTCCTATTTTTGCCCACCCATATCCCATATTTTTATTTTTTGCTTAAATTTTTTATTGCCAGAGTAACTCCAATGGGTTAAGTTAAGAATATTTTAGAGGATCTCTTTTGATCGGATACATATAGATTATGAGAGAGGGGGTACAAATTCAGAACCAAAACAGAAAGTTCAGATCTTGGTATGTATATGAACTTAATATATAATGAAGTGGATATTGAGATTAGTGGGGAAAGGAAAAATTCTGTATTAAGAATAATATAACGGAGCAACAGCCAACATTGTTGGAGTCTCACTATGTCCTAGGCTCTATTCACAAGGTAAACAGAATATTATATCATTATTTTGCTATGAAACTGGCATTTTTTGTTTGTTTGTTTGTTTGCAGTACGTGGGCTTCTCACTGTTGTGGCCTCTCCCGTTGCGGAGCACAAGCTCTGGATGCACAGGCTCAGCGGCCATAGCTCATGGGCCCAGCCGCTCCGTGGCATGTGGGATCTTCCCACACCGGGGCATGAACCCGCGTACCCTGCATCAGCAGGCGGACTCTCAACCACTGTGCCACCAGGGAAGCCCCGGCAATGCTTTTTAAAGCTTATAAAATCCAGAAGACCTTCAAGATGGTGGAGGAGTAAGATGTGGAGATCACCTTCCTCCCCACAAATACATTAGAAAAACATGTACATGTGGAACAACTCCTACAGAACACCTACTGAACGCTGGCAGAAGACCTCAGACCTCCCAAAAGGCAAGGAACTCCCCCACATACCTGGGTAGGGAAAAAGGAAAAAGGAAAAACAGAGACAAAAGAATAAGGATGGGATCTGCACCTCTTGGAGGGAGCTGTGAGGTAGGAAAAGTTTCCACACACTAGGAAACCCCTTCACTGGTGGAGACAGTGGGTGGGTGGGGGGTAGCTTCAGAGTCATGGAGGAGAGCACAGCAACAGTGGTGCAGAGAGACTCCTGCAAAGAGGATCAGTGCCGACCAGCACTCACCAGCCTGAGAGGCTTCTCTGCTCACCCACCAGGCAGGTAGGGGCTGGGAGCTGAGGCTCAGGCTTCAGAGGTCTGATCCCAGGGAGAGGACTGGGTTGGCTGCATAAACACAGCCTGAAGGGGGCTAGTGTGCCACAGCTAGCTGGGAGGGAGTCCGGGAAGTGTCTGCCTAAGAGGCAAGAGACCATTGTTTCTGGGTGCGCAAGGAGAGAAGATACAGAGCACCACCTAAATGAGCTTCAGAGACAGGTACGAGCAACGGCTATCAGTGTGGACACCAGAGATGAGCATGAAATGCTAATGCTGCTGCTGCTGAAGCCACCAAGAAACCTGTGTGCAAGCACAGGTCACTATCCACACCATGCCTCCTGGGAGCCTGTGCAGCCCACCACTACCAGGGTCCTGTGATCCAGGGACAATTTCCCCAGGAAAACACACAGCACACCCCAGGCTGTTTCAACGGCACACTGACCTCTGCTGCTGCAGACTCACCCCACATTCCATACCCATCCCGCCCCATGGCATGAGTGAGCCAGAGTTCACTAATCAGCTGTTCCTTTAACTCCCTTCTGTCCAGGTAAACAGATGTCAGAGGGAGACCTACATGCCAAGGTGGGGCCAAAACCAAAGCTGAACCTCAGGAGCTGTGTGAACAAAGAAGGGAAAGGGAAATATCTCTGTGCAGCCTCAGGAGCAGTGGATTGAATCTCCACAGTCAACTTGAAGTACCTTCCCTCTGTGGAATACCTGAATAGACAACGAATAACCCCCAAAATTGAGGTGGTAGACTTTGGGAGCAACTATAGACTTGGGATGTGCTGTATGTGACTGACTAGTTCCTGATTTTTATGTTTATCTTAGTTTAGTTTTTAGTGCTTGTTATCATTGGTAGATTTGTTTATTGGTTTGATTACTCTCTTTTCTTTTTTTTATTACCCTCTTTATTTTAATAATATTTTTTAAAAAATTTATTTTAATTATTTTATTTTATTTTTTCTTTCTTTATTTTTCTGCTTTCTTCTGAACCATGTGAGTGAAAGGGTCTTGATGTTCTGGCCAGGCCTGAGCCTCTGAGGTGCGAGAGCCAAGTTCAGGATATTGGACCACCAGAGGCCACCCAACCCAATATAATATCAATTGGCAAAGGCTCTCTCAGAGATCTCTGACTCAATGCTAATATCCATCTCCACTCAACGATGAGCAAGCTCCTGTGCTGGACACGCCATGCCAAACAACTAGCAAGACAGGAACACAAACCCAACAATTAGCAGAAAGTCTGCCTAAAATCATAATAAGTTCACAGACACCCCAAAAACACAACACCAGATGTAGTCCTGCCCACAAGAAAGACAAGATCCAGCCTCATCCACCAGAACAGAGTCACCAGTCCCCTATACCAGGAAGCCTACACAACTCATTGAACAAACCTTACCCACTGGGGGCAGACACGAAAACAACAGGAACTATGAACCTGCAGCCTGGGAAAAGGAGACCACAAACACAATAAGTTAAGCAAAATGAGAAGACAGAGAAATGCACAGCAGATGAAGGAGCAAGGTAGAAAACCACCAGAATAAATAAATGAACAAGAAATAGGTAGTCTACTAGAAAAGGAATTCAGAATAATGTTAGTAAAGATGATCCAAAGTCTTGAACATAGAATGGAGAAAATACAAGAAATGTTTAACAAGGACCTAGAAGAACTAAAGAGCAAACAAACAATGATGACCAACACAATAAATGAAATTAAATATTCTCTAGAAGGAATCAATAGCAAAATAACTGAGGCAGAAGAATGGTTAAATGACCTGGAAGATAAAATAGTGAAAACAACTACCACAGAGCAGAATAAAGACAAAAGAATGAAAAGAATTGAGGACAGTCTCACACACATCTGGGACAACATTAAACACACAAACATTCGAATTATAAGGGTCCCAGAAGAAGAAGAGAAACAGAAAGAATCTCAGAAAACATTTGAAGAGATTATAGTTGAAAACTACTCTAATATGGGAAAGGAAATAGTCAATCAAGTCCAGGAAGCACAGAGAGTCCCATACAGGCTAAATCCAAGGAGAACATGCCAAGACACATATTAATCAAACTATCAAAATTTAAATACAAAGAAAAAATGTTTAAAGCAGCAAGCAAAAACACACAAATTACACAAGGAAATCCCCATAAGGTTAACAGCTGATCTTTCAGCAGAAACTCTGCAAGCCAGAAGGGAGTGACAGGACATATTTAAAGTGATGAAAGGGAAAATGATACAACCAAGATTACTCTACCCAGCAAGGATCTCATCCAGATTCAACAGAGAAATTAAAAACTTTTCAGAAAAGCAAAAGATAAGAGAATTCAGCACCACCAAACCAGCTTTACAACAAATGTTAAAGGAACTTCTCTAGGCAGGAAACACAAAAGAAGGAAAAAAACCTACAATAAAAAATCCAAAACAATTAATAAAATGGTAATAGGAACATACATATCAATAACTACCTTAAACGTAAATGGATTAAATGTTCCAACCAAAAGACATAGACTGGCTGAATGGATACAAAAACAAGACCTGTATATATGCTGTCTACAACACACCCACTTCAGAGCTGGGAACACATACAGACTAAAAGTGAGGGGGTGGAAAAAGATATTAAATACAAATGGTAATCAAAAGGAAGCTAGAGTAGCAATTCTCATATCAGACAAAATAGACTTTAAAATAAAGACTACTACAAGAGGCAAAGAAGGACACTACATAATGATCAAGGGATTAATCCAAGAAGATGATATAACAATTGTAAATATTTATGCACCCAACATATGAGCACTTCAATTCATAAGGCAAATGCTAACAGCCATAAAAGGGGAAATCAACAGTAACACAGTAATAATAGGGGACTTTAACACCCCACTTTCACCAATGGACAAATCAACCAAAATGGAAATAAATAAGGAAACACAAGCTTTAAATGACACACTAAACAAGATGGACTGAATTGATATTTATAGGACATTCCATCCAAAAACAACAGAATACACTTTCTGCTCAAGTACTAATGGAACATTGCCTAGAAGAGATCGTTTCTTGGGTCACAGATCAAGCCTTGGTAAATTTAAGAAAATTGAAATTGTACAAGTATCTTTTCTGACCACAATGCTATGAGACTAGACACAACTTACAGGAAATAAATGTAAAAAAATATAAACACATGGAGGCTAAACAATACACTACAAAATAACCAAGAGATCACTGAAGAAAGGAAAGAGGAAATTAAAAAAATACCTAAAGGGCTTCCCTGGTGGCGCAGTGGTTGAGAGTCCACCTGCCGATGCAGGGGACATGGGTTAGTGCCCCAGTCCAGGAAGATCCCACAGGCCGTGGAGCGGCTGCGCCCATGAGCCATGGCCGCTGAGCCTACACGTCCGGAGCCTGTGCTCCACAGCGGGGGAGTCCACAGCAGCGAGAGGTCTGCGTACCGCAAAAAAAAAAAAAAAAACCTAAAAGCAAAAGACAATAAAAAACGACAACCCAAAACCTATGGGATGCAGCAAAACAGTTCTAAGAGGGAAGTTTATACCAATACAATCCTACTTCAAGAAACAAGAAAAATCTCAAATGAACAACTTAACCTTACACCTAAAGCAATTAGAGGAAGAAGGAAAACTACCCCAATGTTAGCACAAGGAAAGAAATCTTAAAGATCAGATCACAAATAAATGAAAAGGAAATGAAGGAAACAATAGCAGAAACCAATAAAACTAAAATCTGGTTCTCTGAGAAGATAAACAAAATTGATAAACAAATAGACAGACTCATGAAGAAAAAAAGGTAGAAGACTCAAATCAATAGAATTAGAAATGAACAAGGAGAAGTAGCAACTGACACTGCAGAAATACAAAGGATCATGAGAGATTACTACAAGCAACTATATCACAATACAATAGACAACCTGGAAGAAATGGACAAATTGTTAGAAAAACACAACCTTTTAAGACTGAACCAGGAAGAAATAGAAAATATAAACAGACCCATCACAAGCCCTGAAATTGAAACTGTGATTAAAAATCTTCCAACAAACAAAAGCCCAGGAACCAGATGGCTTCACAGGTGAATTCTATCAAACATTTAGAGAAGAGCTAACACCTATCCTTCACAAACTCTTCCAAAATATAGTAGAGGGAGGAACACTCCCAAACTCATTCTTCAAGGCCACCATCACCATGATACCAACATGAGACAAAGATGTCACAAAGAAAGAAAACTACAGGCCAATATCACTGATGAACATAGATGCAAAAATCCTCAACAAAATACTAGAAAACAGAATCCAACAACACATTAAAAGGATCTTACACCATGATCAAGTGGGGTTTATCGCAGGAATGCAAGGTTTCTTCAATATACACAAATCAATCAGCATGATACACCATATTAACAAATTGAAGGAGAAAAACCATGTGATCATCTCAATAGATGCAGAGAAAGCTTTCGACAAAATTCAACACCCATTTATGACAAAAACCCTCCAGAAAGTAGGCATAGAGGGAACTTACCTCCACATAATAAAGGCCATATATGAAAAACACACAGCCAACATTGTTCTCAATGGTGAAAAAATGAAACCATTTCCACTAAGATCAGAAGCAAGAAAAGGTTGCCCACACTCACCACTGTTATTCAACATATTTGTGGAAGTTTTAGCCACAGCTATCAGAGAAGAAATAGAAATAAATGGAATGCAAATCTTAAAAGAGGAAGTCAATCTGTCACTGTTTTGCAGATAACATGATAGTATACATAGAGAATCCTAAAGACGCTACTAGAAAACTACTAGAGCTAATCAATGGTTTTGGTAAAGTAGTAGTATACAAAATTAATGCACAGAAATCTCTTGCATTCTTATACACTAATGATGAAAAATCTGAAAAAGAAATTAAGGAAAACTTCCATTTACCACTCCCATTCTGCAACAAAAAGAATAAAATACTTAGGTATAAACCTACCTAAGTAGACAAAAGACCTTTATGCAGAAAACTATAAAAGATTGATGGAAGAAATTAAAGCAGATACAAATAGATGGAGAGATATACCATGTTTTTGGATTGGAAGAATCAACATTGTGAAAATTACTATACTTTCCAAAGCAATCTACAGATTCAATGCAATCCCTAGCAAACTACCGATGGCATTGTTCACAGAATTAAAACAAAAAATTTTACAATATATATGGAAACACAAAAGTCCCCTAATAGCCCACGCAGTGTTGAGAAAGAAAAATGGAGCGGGAAGAACCAGGCTCCCTGACTTAAGACTATACTACAAAGCGACAATAATCAAAACAGTATGGTACTGCCACAAAAACAGAAATATAGATCAATAGAACACGATAGAAAGCTCAGAGATAAACCCCCACACATATGGTCACCTTATCTTTGATAAAGGAGGCAAGAATATACAATGGAGAAGAGAAAGCCTCTTCAGTAAGTGGTGCTTGGAAAATTGGACAGCTACATGTAAAAGAATGAAATTAGAACACTCAGTAATATCATATGCAAAAACAAAATCAAAACGGATCAAAGACCTGAATGTAAGACCAGACACTATATTTAGAGGAAAACATAGGCAGAACACTCTGTGACATAAATCACAGTAAGATCCGTTTTGGCCCACCTCCTAGAGGAATGGAAATAAAAACAAAATAAACAAATGAGACGTAATGAAATTTAAAAGTTTTGCACAGCAAAGAAAATCATAATGACGAAAGATAACGCTCAGAATGGGAGAAAATATTTGCAAATGAAGCAACGGAAAAAGGATTAATCTCCAAAATATACAAGCAGCTCTTGCAGCTCAATATCAAAAAAACAAACAACCCAATCCAGAAATGGGCAGAAGACCTAAATAGACATTTCTCCCAAGAAGATATACAGATTGTCAACAAACATATGAATGGATGCTCAGCATCACTAATCGTTAGAGAAATGCATATCAAAACCACAGTGAGGTATCACCTCATACCGATCAGATGGCCATCATCAAAAAATATGCAAACAATAAATGCTGGAGAGGGTGTGGAGTAAAGGGATCCCTCCTGCACTGTCGGTGGGCATGTAAATTGATACAGCCACTATGGAGAACAGTATGGAGGTTCCTTAAAAAACAAAAAATAGAACTACCATATTACCTAGCAATCCTACTACTGGGTATATACCCTGAGAAAACCATAATTCAAAAAGAGACATGTATCACAATGTTCATTGCAGCTCTCTTTACAATAGCCAGGACATGGAAGCATCCTAAGTGTCCATTGACAGAGGAATGGATAAAGAAGATGTGGCACATATATACAATGGAATATTACTCAGCCATAAAAGGAAAGGAAATTGAGTTATTTGTAGTGAAGTAGATGGACCTAGAGTCTGTCATATGGAGTGAAGCAGGTCAGAAAGTGAAAAACAAATACTGTATGCTAACACATATATATGGAATCTAAAAAAAAAAAAAAAAAAAAAAATTGATTCTGAAGAACCTAGGGGCAGGACAGGAATAAAGACACAGTTTTAGACAATACACTCAAGGACACAGGGAGGGGGAAGTGTAAGCTGGGACGAAGTGCTAGTTTGTCATTGACATATATATGCTACCAAATGTAAAATAACTAGCTAGTGGGAAGCAGCCCCATAGCACCGGGAGACCAGTTCCATGCTTTGTGACCACCTAGGGGTGTGGGATAGGGAAGGTGGGAGGGAGACACAAGAGGGAGGGGATAAGGGGATATATGTATACGTATTTCTCATTCACTTTGTTATACAGCAGAAAATAAGACAACAATGTAAAGCAATAATACTCCAATAAAGATGTTAAAAAAAAAGACACATGCACCCCAATGTTTATTGCAGCACTATTTACAATTGCCATGAATTTTTAAAATAATTTTCTAAATAAAAAAATACACAGTTCTTACTGTGTGCCAACCCCTGCTCAAGTGCTTAGAAAGTATTAATTCATTTACTCCTCATAGCAACTTTGTAAATCAGCTATTGAATTTATCCTAATTTTACTGATGAGGAAATTGAGGCACAGAGATATTATCTAATTTGCACAAGGTCATACAACTAAGAAATGGCAGACACTGGAGAAACCTGTATTGTCTCCAGTGCTAAGATCTTACCCTTACTCTCTGTGACCACTGAAATCTTTCTCATTTTACTTATCTTTTGGCATGTTTTTATTTCTCTAGATTATGGATTTGCATTTTACTGAGAGGGCTTTAAAATTTCAGATTTTTTTCAGGAGTGTTAAGCCAAGTAAATATTTTCATTTGACCCTAAGTTTGCAATGGTAGGGTAATGCCTGCTCTTTATTTTCTGTTATTTTGTGTTTATTGCTGTATTATTAATTATCTATTTTATAGTCTGTTGCAGGTGTTTTGTCTTTAGGTATCAGAATATGGCAGCTTATTAATTGGTTCTGTTAGGACATTTGTAGAGGCTTAGAGGTTAAAAAGTGTAACAGGTCTATAGAATATTCAAAACATATTGATATACCTGTGCAGGTTATTGGTTGCATTGGTTGCAATAGACCACACACACACACACACACACACTCACACACACACACACACACACACACACAATTCTTTCTAGGACTTTAACTACTATAGGTAAACACTCTGAGATTGCTGTTGTCATCACCTTAGAGCAAACCCATATGAAGACAACAACAGCCTCTCATACTCATTAATGTTTCTGCACAACCAAAGGTGAATAAAAATTTACCTGTCGTTCTTGTAAAGATGTATTTTTCAACTCATCTTGCATTTTTAGGAAGAGAGTGGGAGAGGAAGAGAGTGGGAGAGAAAGAAATAGGGTAGATATACCCTTCCATATTTATGAAGCAACTATAGTAGGATGATTCTATATTGGCACGACATCTCACTTTGTTTTTATAGTGTATCTGTCCAGAAATATCACTGAGGTTATTTAGAAAAGAAGCTTTCTGTTGCTTAGGTGAAATAACCTGAACTTTCATTGTGGATTCTGCTATAGGGAATTTGGTAATAAAGACTATAAATTCTGTCATAGTTTACTAGAAGTTACAACTGTATTGGAGGTAAGTTATGCCAAGAATACCATAAATTTGTTAACTAAGAACAATGCAGGGCTTCGCTGGTGACGCAGTGGTTGAGAGTCTGCCTGCCGATGCGGGGGACGCGGGTTCGTGCCCCGGTCCGGGAAGATCCCACATGTCGCGGAGCGGCTAGGCCCGTGAGCCATGGCCACTGAGCCTGCGTGTCCGGAGCCTGTGCTCCTCAATGGGAGAGACCACAACAGTGAGAGGCCCGCGTACCGCAAAAAAAAAAAAAAAAAAAAAAAAGAACAATGCAATGTATTTTTATTTACATTTACATGGATAATCAAAAAAATATATTGAAATATATTTCACTGAATTAAATGCTGGTTTGGGAAATTTTGGGTAAATGTAGAAGGTGGTATATTGAATTTCAAATCAGTTTTGGAACTTTTAATGACTATAAAGTCTTACTATAGGAAGTTTGCATTCCCTTTAGGTTTAGCCAGTGAAAAGTTCTATGAGTGGGAAGAGAGGAATAAATAGAAAGATATAAGAATTAAAGAAAACAATCATGGGGACAACAGTAAAGAAAACAATTACTTCTGATGAAGTTATTCTTTATTTTTCCAATAAAGTGAACATAATATATGCCAAAAATATAACCGTATATCTTGGACACTTAAATATAATTTACTTTAGTTTCTTTCATTGTTTAAAATTCACTTGACCTATGTTTAGGTTCAAAAAGTGGATCAGTACTCTAGTACTAAATCTTGATGCTTGTTTGCTGTTCGGTGAGGAAAGGATACTTTCATATTATTAAGCTGGTAATCAGGGCTGCATTTAAAAAGAGAAAAATAGCTTATCAGACTTACATTAGCATGTAATTACAATTGGCTCTGTTAAATAATTATTTACATTGTGTCCAATAAATTCTCATCAATTTCTATATTGACAACTGACATAACATGTGCAGAGCTCAAACTACTCCAAGACAATGGCAATTTATAAGTATAAATTATAACTATTACCTTTAAAAGAATAAAACTAAAAATGATTTTATTCACAATCATTAGGGTTTTCTGGAACCAAGAAATAAATGTTAAATACAGACAGGGAAACTCAGCATAACATAATTAGCTATAGAATAGGGTGTATTTATTCAATGTGACCCCACCTTTGACCTACCTGAGGTGGGTGCTAGTTACTAAAGTGGCAAAATATTCCTTTTCATTGGGAGGATACATCAAAAAATAGTCTTAATTGGACCTTAGTGGACAAGATTAAAGTGAAGTGTGTTACATTATTATAAGAGACACTTTGAAATTCTATCAACTTTCATGTCAATGTAAAATTCTTCATAAACATGACAGAAATTCTTACACTATCAAATTCCTTTTCCACCAAATTTAATCACAGAAATCCCAGCTGCTCCCTGTGAAAGCAACCTCAGTCCCTACAAGATTAATATTTCCTCATCACACTTCTTGAAATAACCTGAAAGGAAAATAAGTTTGAGAATGAAATTAAATCAGCTGCCTTCAGACTTATTAGTTTCCTGTTGCTGCTGTGACAATTTAACACAAATTTAATGACTTAACACAAATTTATTATTTTACAGTTCTGGAAGTCAGAACTCTAAAATCAGGCTTACTGCTTTAAAATCAAGGTGTAAATTTCTGAAATTTCTGAAGGGTGAAACTATTTTCTTGTCTTTTTCAGCTTCTAGAGGATTCCTGAATTATGAATTCATGCTCCTCACTTCATCCTGAGCCCTCA
Organism: Aethalodelphis obliquidens; assembly: GCF_003676395.1. Taxonomy (NCBI): domain Eukaryota; kingdom Metazoa; phylum Chordata; class Mammalia; order Artiodactyla; family Delphinidae; genus Aethalodelphis; species Aethalodelphis obliquidens. Next base: position 2,802,280 of record NW_020838020.1, on the reverse strand, counting down.
CCAGCATAGATTTTAACATCCATATTCCTACCAACAGTTTATGATGATTATCTCTTTTTCTCTTAGTGTCTCAAAACTCTACCAGCTTCTGCTCATTTTATAATTCCAAAAACACCTCTACATTTTTAAGATATTTTTACAGCAGTACTCCATTTCCAGGTGCCAAAATCTATAATAGTTTCTTATTGCTGCTATAATAAAAAATCACAAACAGTGTCTTGTAACAATATAAATTTATTCTCTTGCAGTTCCGGAGGTCAGAAGAGTAAAATCAAAACGTCTGCAGGGCTGCATTCTTTCTAGAGGTTTCAGAGGAGAAGTCATTTCCTTGTTTTTTTCAGGTTATTTAACAAAGCCTGCATCACTTACACTGGACTTCTTGCCTTACTCCAGCTTTTTGATTCTGTCATCACCTCTTCCACTACTGACTGTTTTTTTTTTGTCTGTCTCTCATCAGACTCTTGTGATTACATTCGGTCCACCTGGATAATCCAGGGTAATCTCCCCAGGTCAAGATCCTTAACTTAATCACACCTGTAAAGTCCCATTGACCATATAAATTATATACACATGTTTTGGGAATTAAGATGTGAGCATTTGTGGAGGACAATTATTTGGCCTACCACCAACCTCATGTGCTGAAGAAATTTTTTCAAATTTAGGTAAACTAAGGCAACAGAATTCGATAGAAGGCTTTTTAGGACTAGTGTAATACTCTTGGTATGTAGGATTAATGAAACCTGTTAGTGCCCCAAAATGAATAGGGCGTGATATAATGTGGGAACAGAAAGTAAACAATTTAGGATTTAGAGCAGATAAATTGGGAAAATGAGTTAGCAAGGTGAATAAGAATGGCTAGACTATTTTTATGATTGTATGAAGGGAATTGATAAGACTTTGGCCAAGAGACCAATGATGAAATAGGATGTCAACAATGGATTGAATGTAAAATTGAGATAATAATAATACCTACACTTGTAAAATAGAAACAAAATATTAAGAAATAATTTATAAAATGTACCAGGTACAAAGCAGTATTTAATTAATTATAGTTGTACAATCTGTAATCATTTTACATGTTCTGTAACAACAATTTTTATTGTTTTTATATCTACATAAATCTTAATTTTAAAAAAGTGATATCAGAACTATTACAGTTATCATATTTACATTTAATGAAATAAAGACATGTCACTGGAATTCAGATTTATGATTTGAAGTCAAACTATCTCTAACTTAATACTTCTATTAAAAAAATTGAAGTACACTAATTGTAATGTTTCGAGAAAAGAATTATTACATGTGAATTATTTAGATATCAGAAGGTGAACTATAAAAAATTTAAAGAATTTTTTGTAGGGAAAGCATACTTCAGTCATTTTGTCTCCAGATATGTATTAAGCAGACAGCAAAAAATATGCAAAGGAAATTTCAATGTTTTCAAAATGTTGACTCTAAAATACTTTAAAATACTTAATAATAGTATAATTAATAATATTTTAATGTATTTTACATTGATATGGTTGCTGCTGTATTGTTTCTCTAAAGTGTACATATTCATAAAAAAATATTTCAGATAAATCTGCTACAAAGTGGGCTCTAAACAAAAATTAACAATTCTTAGCCTCATAATTAAACTTAATAATATTAACAGAAAATATCTTAAATTGAAGTAAGGAATTTTTTAGATTAGAAGATCAAATTAAAAAGGAAAAAAAAAGAGAAAACAAATAAAATGTTTTGCCTTTGTAAGTATTCTGATTTTTTGAGGAAAATAAAAAACAATATTTAAAAGTAGGGGGTAATTTCTACACAGTAGCTGCTATGAGCCTAATTTTTTCCAATTTTTTTTCTTTCTTTTTTTTCTTTGCCATAGGAGTAGCAACATTAGGATGAAAACACTTACATGCATACATACACTGTATTTTACAGAGATACAATAAAAGTGTTTGATAGACTATCACAAAAGCCACATCTCTTTCCTTTATCTCAGTTTTGATGTTTGATATACCTCTCAGTACTTGATGTTTGTATACATTTTTTCATTAGGTTTCTGGTTTTAGTTCTAAATTTTGTTTGTTTGTTTTAGGGATTCTTTTTGTTGCTTTTGTTGGATGTGGTAGGGATCACATTACACTATAATTTTACTTAGAGTTAATATCTCACCACATCACTCATAGTATAGGATGCTTGTCATGATGTAACCTATTTACCTCTCATCTGTGCGCTTTTATTTCCATAAGTCTTCTATCTATCTACTTAATGTAATGCACCATGTAGTTTGCTTTGATTAGTTATGATTTAAAAAAAATAAAGAGGAAAATGATAGCATTTTATATTTAACTCAATATTATTATTAAGTTATTATTCTTATTATTTCCAGTGCTTGGAATTTATTCCTGTATAGCTGAGATTCAATCGACTGTCAATTCCCTCCAATTGAAGAAGTTCCTTTAACACTTCTTCTAGTGTAGGCCTGGTTCTACTGAATTCTCTCAGACTTTATATTTTCTGAAAATATACGAATTTTAGTCTCATATTTAAAGCAAGTTTGTGGGGCTTTTTTGGTTATGTAATAGGGAAGAACAAATCTGACTCCATATTGGATCTGTGTCTTTTGCTTTAACTTTTGTATTCTATGGCTTTTGCTTAGTCTTGCAAGCTCAGCACACAGGCAAGTTAATCATTATAGGAATGTTGCCTATAGCTTGAAATATACATGATAGCCACTTTCTGGGAACCCTGCCTCCCATGCTTGAGACTTAAGCTGAAATACTTTATATAGATTTACAGGAATATTGTGACAAGACCCATGACAAACTTCTGAAAGAACAAGGAATTTAACACATCCCCTCCAAGGTCTGGCCAGCACCAGGAAGTCTATTACCTTTTGACCTTACTTCCTCCCACCTCCCCCTCCTTGTAGCATAAAAGAAACTAGCATTCAAACCCAGACAAGATGTTCTTTAGAACATTAGTCCACCATCTTCTCAGTTTGCTGGCTTTCTGAAGAGTTGCTGTTCCTTTCCTTAACACCTTGTTTCTCAACTTATTGGCTTGTCATGCAGTGAATGGTACAAGCTTATATGCATTAACAGTTGAATGTAGAATTTGGGACTGACATTTTTTTCAGCATTTTCAAGAGGTTGATTTATTGTCATTTGACCACCATGTCCCTGATGAAAATTCAGCCATCTTTCTTATCATGGTTGCCATTTATGTAATGCTGCATTTTTTTCTGGCTACCTTCAAGATCTTTCCTTTTGCATCTGTGGTTATCATTAGTTTGACTACTATATTATAAATGTGTTTTTTATATTTTTCTTTACTTTGTTTTCTTTCTTTCTTGCTCTTTTTCTTCCTTTTTTTTCTTTTCTTTTTTTTTTAATTCTGCTGGAATTCACTGAGCTTCTTTTAACTGTAAGTTTATTTTTTTCACCAAAATGAAGAAATTTCCATCATTTTTTCTTCATATATGTTTCTATGCATTTTTAACTCTCCTCTCTTTCTGGGAATCTAACTAAATATAAATTAAATGTTGCAGCAACACTTTTTTTTTTTTGGTCTGTCTCCTAGAGTAATGCAAATAAAAGCAAAAATAAACAAATGGGACCTAATTAAACTTAAAAGCTTTTGCATAGTAAAGGAAACCATAAACAATAACAAAGACAACCTACCAAATGGAAGAAAATATTTGCAAATGATACAACCGACAAGGGATTAATTTCCAAAATATATAAACAGCCCGTACAGCTCAATATCAAAACAAAAAAAACCCCAAAACTAACAACCTAATAAAAAAAAGACAAATAACCCAATAAAAAAATGGGAAGAAGAATTAAATAGACATTATTCCAAAGAAGACATACACATAGCCAACAAGCACATGAAAATATGCTCAGTGTCACTAATTATTAGAGAAATGCAAATCAAAATTACAGTGAAGTATAACCTCACACCAGTCAGAATGGCCAACCTCAAAAAGTCTACAAATAATAAATGCTGGAGAGGATATGGAGAGCAGGGAACCCTCCTACACTGTTGATGGGAATGTAACTTAGTGCTGTCACTATGGAGAATACTATGGAGGTTCTTTAAAAAACTAAAAAGAGAGTAACCATATGATCCTGCAATCCCAATCCTGGGCATATATCCAGAGAAAATCATAATTTGAAAATATACTTGCTCCCCAATGTTGATAGCAGCACTATTTACAAGAGCCAAGACAAGGAAGCAACTTAAATGTCCATTGACAGATAAATGGATAAAGAAGATGTGGTATAAATACACAATGGAATACTACTCAGCCATGAAAAATAATAGATATTACAATTTGCAGCAAAATAGATGGACCTAGAGTTTATCATACTATGTGAAGTAAGTCAGACAGAGAAAGACAAATATATGATATCACATATGTGGAATCTAAAAAAAATGATACAAATGAACTTATTTACAAAACAGAAACAGACATACAGACTTAGAAAACGTACTTATGGTTACCAATGAGGAAAGGTTGGCAGAGGGGGTAAATTAGAAGTTTGGGATTAATATATACACATTACTATATATAAAATAAGATAACCAATAAGTACCTACTGTATAGCACAGTGAACTCTATTCAATATTCTGTAAAAACATATATGGGAAGAGAATAAATATATGTATATATTTATCTGAATCACTTTTCTGTACACCTGAAACAAACACAAGATTGTAAATCAACTATACTTCAATAAAAAGTATATATAAATAAAGCATGAATTACAAAAAAAGAACTATATATATACACATACACTAAATGAACTGATATTGTCCCATAGAAATATAAGACTCTGGGTTTTTTTTTTTTAAAGTTTTTTCTTCATTCATCAGATCCAATTATATCTATAAGTCTTTACTCAAATTCAGTAAACATTTCTACTGTCCTCCTCAGACATTATAGTCATTTACTTATTTTGTTTTATTTCAGTTACTGTAATTTTTAATTTAAAATTTCCATTTAGTTCACAAATATCTGCAAATATTTAATAACTGCAACCAACCAAGATGTCCCCAAATAGGTAAGTGAATAAAAAAACTGTTTATGTATGTTCCATACAATAGAACACTATATAGTGATAAAAAAGTATTAGTTATTAGCTATTAGCTATTCAGAAAGACATGGAGGACCAAAAATGCATATTGTTAAGTGAAAGAAGCCAGTTCAAAAACTAGAACAAAATGTATGATTTCATCTATATGGCATTCTAGAAAAGGACAAACTATAGAGACAGTAAAAAGATCAGTGGTTGCCAGGGGTTTGGAGATAGAGGGGAAAAGGGGTGAATAGTTGTAATACAAGGAATTTTAAGGTAGTGAAACTGTGAAACTACTCTTTATGAGACTGCAATGGTAGATAGATGAAATTATGCATTTGTCAAGAACCGTAGAACTGTATGACACAAAGGGTGAATCCTAATGCAAACCATGGACTTTAGTAAAAATACTGTATCGATATTGGTTCAACAATTTTAACAAATGTACTACAATAATGCAAGACATTGAAAATAGGGGAAACTGCAAGAGAGGAGAGGATGTATATTGAAATTTTTGCTGTACTATATGCTCAATTTTTCTGTAAAATTAAAACTGCTCTAAAAATAGTCTATTATTAATATTAAAATATTTTCATAATATCTTTTATTTAGAGTTTTCATGTGTTTATTATGAATATATTTTTCAAGTATTTCAATATATTTATAATAGTTCAATTTCACACCAATTTCAACATATGGGTTACTATGCCATTAGTTTTTTAACTCTTTTTCTTTTACTATGGACTCTAGTTTTCACATGTCTAATATTTGATTTTATACTAGTTAGTGAGAATTTGTGGAGAATCTGGATTCTGTTATTTTCCTTCTTTTTTTCTTAACTTTTTATTTTATATTGGAGTATGCCCAATTAACAATGTTGTGATAGTTTCAGGTGAACAACAAAGTTACTTAGCCATACATATACATGTATCCATTCGCTCCTTGCTCCCCTCCCATTCAAGCTGCCGTGTAACACTGAGCAGAGTTCCCTGTGCTATACAGTAGGTACCTGTTGGTTATCCTTTTTGAATATAGTAGTGCATATACATAACTTCTTTTATTCTTTTTTTTCAATATAACCTTTATTTATTTATTTATTTTTAACATCTTTATTGGAGTATAATTTCTTTACATTGTTGTGTTAGTTGCCACTGTATAACAAAGTGAATCAGGTATATGTATACATATATCCCCCTATCCCTTCCCTCTTGCCTTTCCCTCCCACATTCCCTATCTGACCCATCTAGGTGGTCACAAAGCACTGAGCCGGTCTCCCTGTGCTACACGGCTGCTCCCCACTAGCTATCTATTTTACATTTGGTAGTGTATATATGTCAATGCCAATCTATCACTTCGTCCCAGCTTACCATTTCCCCTCCCTGTGTCCTCAAGTCCATTCTTTATATCTGCACCTTGATTCCTGTCCTTCCTCTAGGTTCTTCAGAATGATTTTTTTTTAGAACCATTTTTTTTTTAATTCCATATTTATGTGTTAAGCATACGGTATTTGTTTTCCTCTCTCTGACTTCATTCTGTATGACAGACTCTATGTCCATCCACCTCATTACAAATAAATCAATTTCCTTTTTTATGATTGAATAATAATCCATTGTATATATGTGCCACATCTTCTTTATCCATTCATCTGTTGATGGAGACTCAGATTGCTTCCACGTCCTGGCTATTGTAAATAGTGCTGCAGTGAAGATTGCGGTACATGACTCTTTTTGAATTATGGTTTTCTCAGGGTATGTGCGCAGTAGTGGGATTGCTGGGTCATATGGTAGTTCTATTTTTAGTTTTCTAAGGGACCCCCATACTGTTCTCCATATTGGCTGTATCAATTTACATTCCCAACAACAGTGTAAGAGGCATCCCTTTTCTCCACACCCTCTCCAGCATTTATTGTTTGTAGATTTTTTAATGATGGCCACCTGACAGGTGTGAGGTGATACCTCACTGTGGTTTTGATATGCATTTCTCTAGTGATTAGCGATGTTGAGCATCCTTTCATGTGTTTGCTGGTAATCTGTGTATCTTCTTGGGAGAAATGTCTATTTAGGTCTTCTGCCCATTTCTGGATTGGGTTGTTTGTTGTTTTGATATTGAACTGCATGAGCTGCTTGTATATTTTGGTGATTAATCCTTTTTCTGTTGCTTCATTTGCAAATATTTTCTCCCATTCTGAGGGTTATCTTTTAATCCTGTTTATAGTTTCCTTTGCTGTGCAAAAGCTTTTAAGTTTCATTAGGTCACATTTGTTTATTTTGTTTTTATTTCCATTTCTCTAGGAGGTGGATCCAAAAAAATCTTGCCACGATTTATGTCACAGAGTGTTCTGCCTATGTTTTCCTCTAAGGGTTTTATAGTGTCTGGACTTACATTCAGGTCTTTAATCCATTTTGAGTTTATTTTTGTATATGGTGTTACTGAATGCTCTAATTTCATTCTTTACATGTAGCTGTCCAGTTTTCCAAGCACCACTTACTGAAGAGGCTGTCTTTTCTTCATTGTATATTCTTGCCTCCTTTATCAAAGATAAGGTGACAATATGTGTGTGGGTTTATCTCTGGGCTTTCTATCCTGTTCCATTGATCTATATTTCTTTTTTGTGGCAGTACCATACTGTCTTGATTACTGTAGTTTTGTACTATAGTCTGAAGTCAGGAAGCCTGATTCCTCCAGCTCCGTTTATCTTTCTCAAGATCGCTTTGGCTCTTTGGTGTCTTTTGTATTTCCATACAAATTGTGACATTTTTTGTTCTAATTCTGTGAAAAATGCCATTGGTAGTTTCATAGGGATTGCATTCAATCTGTAGATTATTTTGGGTAGTATAGTCATTTTAACAAAGTTGATTCTTCCAGTCCAAGAACATGGTATATCTCTCCATCTGTTTGTGTCATCTTTGATTTCTTTCATCAGTGTCTTATAGTTTTCTGAGTACAGGTCTTTTACTCCCTTAGGTAGGGTTATTCCTAGGTATTTTATTCTTTCTGTTGCAATGGTTAATTGGATTGTTTCCTTAATTTCTCTTTCAGATTTTTCATCATTAGTGTATAGGAATGTAAGAGATTTCTGTGCATTAATTTTGTATCTGGCTACTTTACCACTTTCATTGATTAGCTTTAGTAGTTTTCTGGTAGCATCATTAGGATTCTCTAGGTATAGTATCATGTCACCTGCAAACAGTGACAGTTTTACTTTTTCTTTTCAGATTTGGATTCCTTTATTTCTTTTTCTTCTCTGACTGCTGTGGCTAAAACTGACAAAACTATGTTGAATAATAGTGGTGAGAGTGGGCAACCTTGTCTTCTTCCTGATCTTAATGGAAATGGTTTCAGTTTTTCACCTTTGAGAATGATGTTGGCTGTGGGTTTGTCATATATGGCCTTTATAATGTTGAGGTAAGTTCGTTCTATGTATGCCTACTTTCTGGGTTTTTTTTTTTTTATCATAAATAGGTGTTGAATTTTGTCAAAATCGTTTTCTGCATCTATTGAGATTATCATATGGTTTTTATTCTTCAGTTTGTTAATATGGTGCATCACACTGATTGATTTGCATATATTGAAGAATCCTTGCATTTCTGGGATAAACCTCACTTGATCATGGTGTATGATCTGTTTAATGTGCTGCTGGAATCTGTTTGCTAGTATTTTGTTGAGGAATTTTGCATCTATATTCATTAGTGATATTGAAGTGGAGTTTTCTTTCTTTGTGACATCTTTTTTTGGTTTTGGTATCCGGATGATGGTGGCCTCGTAGAATGAGTTTGGGAGTGTCCCTCCCTCTGCTATATTTTGGAAGATTTTGAGAAGCATAGGTGTTAGCTCTTCTCTAAATGTTTGATGGAATTCACCTGTGAAGGCATCTGCTTCTGGGCTTTTGTTTGTTGGAAGATTTTTAATCACAGTCTCAATGTAAGTGCTTGTGATTGATCTGTTTATATTTTCTATTTCTTCCTGGTTCAGTCTCAGAAGGTTGTGCTTTTCTAAGAGTTTGTTCATTTCTTCCAGGTTGTCCATTTCATTGGCATATAGTTGCTTGTAGTAATCACTCATGATCCTTGAGATGGAAAATATCAACATACTATCACAGCCTGTATCTTCTGTTTTAAGATTTTGCTTCCTATTTTCTTTATGCAAGTTTTCTTTTTTTTTTTTTCATCTCTCCAACCTCACAATGAAATGTTTGAGGAAAACAGAACTGGGTTTAATAACAATTCTTTCACTAGCTGGCCTTGTGAACTTTGAAATATTGATTTCTGTGAATCTCACTTTCTTCTGCCCAGGGATATTGTGAGAATAAAGTACTAGAATTTAAATAAATTCTAAAAAGCATGCAATTAATAAGTAAATTTGTTATGTTTTTAAGTATATGGAGCAGTTTCTAACACATAGTAGAATGTTTTTATTTTTTTCTCTTTCTTCCTCCAAAGTAATTTGCGGCTGTAAGCAATCCTAAAGCTTGGAGACTACAAGCTGTATTTTTTTCATTAACAATAAATAGAGAAAATCTTCCAATAATAGGTTTTACTGAGTGTTTGAAAGTAAATAACTAATTCCATCTTATTTGTATTACTCTCTTATTTTTCTTTCTTAATTTTGGAGAATATAATCTCATTTTGTCTTTTTCCTCCGTATTTTATTTTATATTCACTGCCCAGAAGCCATTCTGCACCTGCCCTTTGGTTTACAATTTTAGAGCACTGTCTGTGTCTCTGAAGCCAGTCTTTGAAGAGATCATTCAAAGGACAGAGTGCAGGAGGGCTAGGTAGATAAAGAAAACCAATAAAGATCTCTGTGTTCGTTCTTATCCATTTCTAATTTATATGGTAAACTTTGACAACTAATGTAACCCTAGTTTGACATGTTCAAAACTTGTCATAAAAAAATCTGTCTCATAGGGTTTACCCTAGTAAAGAAGAATTATAAGCGAGTAAAATTATTGGATCCCTTATCCTGTGGATGCAAAAACTCATCAAGTATATTGAGGAAATATCTACTTTATTATTATTACTTCTCTAATCTTAATCTTTTAATGAATAGTGAATAATATTGAGTTCTATATTGACAACATAAAATGTTACAGTTTCAACACAATTTTCAGTTTTTAGGTTAAGTTTATTTCAATATAATGAAGATGTGCCAAGAGAAAGGCAATGAAGTTCACATTAAAATTTGCATCTGTTTTTGATTTAAATCTGGACATATTTTATCAGAACAATTAATTATATATTTCATCTGGCAGGACATAAAGATTATGGAGGAAGGAAAAAATTAAAAAATAATTTTTAAATTAAGAACTCTGGTCAAGGTATTATTTAATAATCAGCATATATGAAAATGACTTTCATGTAAGTAAAAGGTAATACTCACAAATATTAAAATGATTGAATTATATTTTAATTCACCTCATTTATTTTCTTCTTTATTGCAATTGCCTCAAAATATTTAAATAAATATTCATATCAAATATGGGGGTGTGAACTTGGTTAAACCCAGTAATTTCAAAAGACAAATACCATGCTTAATTGATTTTACTCTAATATACTTTGAGTTCAGTTTGATGCTATGACCTTCAACTATAGTCTTGTGGCTGTTCCCTATTATCACTTTGAGGCACTAGATTAAAACATGACCTTTAACAATTACCAAAAGAGATCATCTGTGTTTTCTCTATTCAAAGAGTTATGTGTTCTTTTAAACTTTTGAAGAGAACTTTTATTCATCCAGTGTTATTTAAAAACCCAAATTATTTTTTGAGACCCTTTTAATTCTAAAGAGGGGAGATATTTAAAGAAGGACAAGGTAAGTATTAAAATTAAACATTTGGTAATCAGTGTATAGACTCTTGCCTGTGATGTATTCAAAAGCATGTGAACATTCAGTGTTACTGCAAATTGATGTCAACCCTTCTGAGAGAACCAAAAACCCTGCGAATCTGTTGAGCTTCTGAATATTACTGAAGAAGCCTCTGGTGAAATGTTCGAATCACAGTCTGTCATAGAGTGTATAGAAGCAAAATTCTTGAAGTTTTACATTTTACATAAATATTAAGACTTTTATTTAATATTTCCAAGAGATTAATAAACAGTGTGAGAAAAATTATGATATTGAGAATATGTATTCCATCAGAAATTAATTGGAGAGAATTGTGTAACTTTAGTAAGGAGCCAGTCTATATATTTGGGTAAATTTTATCTTGCCTGCAATTTAAAGTAGAGAAGGATTGTAGATTGACAGAAAGAAGATGAGTTTCCTAAAATAAGCTGAAGTATATATAAAGTGTCTTAAAGACCTTAGAGGGAAAATTATATGGAAAATTTATCCCTTATTTTTGCCTATGTGTAACACATGAAACTGTGTTAGCTGTCCTAAATAACATAGCAACATAAGATTAAGGAATACATTAACACAAAGTGAATAAAGTTTCAAAATATGTGAATGAACAAATAAATACAATATTCTGTGCATACAAAAAGAATAACAATTTCAGACACAAGTTATTTAAGGATAAAAACACTAAATAGTAAAAAAACAAACAAACACACACACACTATGTTCTGATAAGAGGTGTAGATTTTTAGGAAATTATTATGTATAATAATGTATATACTAAATGGCATAGGGACTAAGTATATAAAAGAAAACTTTAGAAATGCAAGAAAATTTTGGTAAACATTTCTAAGAATTTGATAGATCCACACATTGAGGCTTGCCCCAAGGATAAAAGCCATTAAACCACACACACATACATGTGCACAAATTTATCCAATGTAACTACTTTTTTCCAAGTTTCAAATTTCTTTCTTCCCCACTTGCTTGTTATTCAGTGAATTTAGATAGTCACTGATATTTTGTCCAGAGTTTGGAGCTGTTATCAGCAAAAGGGCTAAAGTTGCCTTGCTCTGGTGAAGTTTTAATAATACGGTTAATTTTTAGTAATATTAAAGATAAAAAATTGTATAATTATACATGACATGCTAAATAATGTCCTAAGCATTTTATGTACATTGATTTCCATTTGACAATTTGATTTCCTTACTCCTTTGTTTTACTGTTATATTTTAAAAGATAGAAATTACAATTTTTAATTATAACTAAAAAGTCAAAATAACACTCATAAGAATGACTTACATCATGAATATAAATATATATTTTATAGTGAGTCTAGCTTTACTAGTGAAGCAGTTTTAAAGTATATCTATAAGATGAAAATGCCAGTTATAAAGTTAATGACTCAATATGTAGCAAACAAATGTCTTGAACTACATAGCTTCTAAAATGTTTTAATTTCAAGGAATAATATATGCTATATATTAGACTGTATATTAGATTTAAAATTTAAATTGTTATTGCATAGTACTACAGGGGATATTATAAGAAACACTGAAAATATTGACTACTGAAAAGACACAGTTGCTTATGCTTTGGTCAAAAGTACATAAGATCTTGAATTTGAATTTTTTTCAGTATTAGTTAGCTTCGTTCAGGTGATAAAATTTATTGAATGCTGAATTAAATTCTTTAAATTTGCTTTTTACATATAACTTTACCCGTAATTTTTCCAACTAGGGGATGGTTATCCTTTCTTTGATTTTAATACTATGTAGAATAAAAAATATGTAGAGATATGCAGATATAAGTTACAACCGTGTGGACCATGTAATTTATCAACTAAACTGGGACACTTGAGAGTAAGGGTGTTACTATCAATCATTACTCTGGGACATAGGAGAAAGATACAACTATAGGTAAAACAAAGACTCTTGGACCTGCAGCCATGAAGGCTTAAATATAACTGATATAAGCATTCTCTAAGTGAGGTACTATTTCTTAATATTTCTTAATATTACCGTTTAAAAAATGATATTTTTTGTTTTTTTCCTTTTCCATTAATTCTTTGATTCCTTTTTTCCCTCAGTTCAATCAGAGATAAAACCCATAAGATTCCAAGGATGCACTCTGCTCAAGGATTTTTTTTTTTTTTTGGTCTTTCACATTGTGGATATAATTCAGACTTTCTTCATTTTTCACCTACATTATGGTTACAGGTTCTGAACTTGTCTGCCGCTCTTGACCTCTAGTGCAATCTCCACACTTTTATTTTTTAAATATGTATTTTTTAATTTATTTTTATTTTTGGTTGCATCATGTCTTAATTGTGGCATGCATGATCTTCACTGCGGCATACAGGATATTTTCATTGTGGTACACAGGCTTCTCTCTAGTTGTGGTGCATGGGTTTTCTCTTCTTTAGTTGTGGTGTTCAGGCTCCAGGGCACATGGGCTCTGGCGTTGTGGTGCATGGGCTCTGGAATTGTGGTGTGTAGGCTCAGTAGTTTTGGCACACAGGCTTACTTGCCCCGTGGCATGTGGGATCTTAGCTCCCCGACCAGTGATAGAATCTGCGTCCCCTGCATTGCAAGATGGATTCTTTACCATTGGATGACCTGGTAAGTCATTCTACACTTTCTAGACTTAAATATCTCTCATTAAATACACAGAAAAAAATCTCTAGTTACCATGAAATGCAAGTCCTTTCCTAGTTTTCTTTTTGTCTGTATTTTATTCATCTCTCTCTCTGGACTCATAATGCTTTTGAACTCTCTTCTCCAGCGAAACACACTTCCCCCATTGGTTCATGTGAAATTCCTGTGTATACTTATTCTGCTAGGAAAATACTTCCTCTCCTAATACCTGGTAAACATATGTTTCTATTCGAAAAAGTAGTTCAAAATTTGACTGCTTTATCATGATTTTCTTGACTTCTAAATGTATGACATGTTTATTCATGGATTAATAAACACTGCATATTTATTAATGTTTCTTGACACACGTAAATATAGTTTTTAAACAGTATTTATATTTATGAATTAAAACCACAAAAACTTAAACTTGATGATATGAAGCATATCTTCCTCATTTTATATACCTATTGTCTCTTTCAGTACCATTTACTATTTTAAAACATTTTTTCTTCCAATTTTATTGAGATATAATTTATATACAGCACTGTATAAGTTTAAGCTGAACAGCATAATGATTTGATTTACATACATCATGAAATAATTACCACAGTAAGTTGAGTGAACATCAGTCATCTCATATATACACAAAATTTAATGAATTGAAAAAATCTTTCTTTGTGATAAGAACATTTAGGATTTACTCTCTTAACAATTTTGTATATAACATATGACAGTTTTAGTTATAATGTTGTACATTACATCCCTAGTACTTATTTATCTTATAACAAAGTTATACCTTTTGACCACCTTCATCAATTTCCCTTTTTCCCCGCCCCCACCTCTGGTAACCACAAATGTGATCTCTTTTTCTATGAGTGTGTTTGATTATTTTTGAAGTATAATTGACCTGCAACATTTTGTCATTCCTGGTTCACAACATAGTAATCTGTATTTCTATACATTAACAATGATCACCAGATAAGTATAGTTTACCATCTGTCACCACATAAAGATGTTATATTATTATTGACTATATTTGTCACACTGTACATTTCACACCTGTGACTCACTTATTTTGTTTCAGGACGTTTGTACCTCTTAATTTCCTTCACCTATTTCTCTCATCTTCTTACCTGCCCTCCCCTCTGGAAACCAGATGTTTATTCTCTGTATCTATGGCTCTGTTTCTGTTTATTTATGTTTGTTCATTTGTTTTTCTTTATATATTCCACATATATATGATATCAGACAGTATTTGTCTTTCTCCTATATAACTTATTTCACTTCATGTAATTCCATCTAGGTCCACCCATGTTGTCCTAAAATGTGAGATTTCATTCTTTTAAGGCTAATATATCATTGCATATATTATCTTCTTTATCCACATCTTCTTTATCCATTCATCTTTCAGTTGGCACCTAGTTTGTTTCCATATCTTGGCTATTGTAAATAATACTGCAGTGAACATAGGGGTGTGTATATCTATTTGAATCAGTGTTTTCATTTCCTTCATATAAATGCCTAGGTGAAGAATGGCTGGGTTGTACAGTAGTTTTATTTTTAATTATTTGGTGAAACGATACTGTTTTCCATAGTGGCTGTACCATGTCATATTCCCACCAACAGTGCCTTGAGGGTTCCCTTTTCTCCACATCCTCACCAATACTTGTTAATTATTGTCTTTTGTAATAATAGCCATTCTGACAGGTGTTATCTGGTAGGTGTGAGGTTATATCTCATTGTGTATTTGACTTGCATTTCCCTGATGACTAGCCATGTTGATCATCTGCATATCTTCTCTAGAATAATGTCTGTTCAGGTTCTCTGTTCATATTTTAATTGGGTTATTTGTTCTTTTTGATGTCAAGTTGTAGAAATCCTCTGATTATTTTGACTATTAACACCTTATCAAACATATCAGTTGCAAATGTTTTCAAATATTCAGTAAGTGGTCCTTTTGTTATAGTTTCCTTGGCTGGGAGAAGGCTTTTTAATTTCTTGTAGTCACATTTGTTTATGTTTGCTTTTATTTTCCTTCCCTGAGCACACATATCCAAAAAATATTACTATGACTGATGTCAAAGTGTATATGGCTTAAGTTTTCTTCTAAAAGTTTCATGGTTTCATGGCTTACATTTAGTTTCTTAATCCATTATAAGTTTATGTTTGTATAAGGGTGTGAGAAAGTAGTTCAGTTTGGTTCTTTTGCATGTAGCTGTCCAGTTTCCTCTACATTATTTATTGAAAAAGCTGTCTTTTTCCAATTGTATATTCTTGCCACCTTTGTCATAGATTAATTGACTATATAAGCATAAGTTCCTTTCTTGGCTCTCTATTGTGTTTCACTGACGTATGTGTCCATTTTTGTGTCAGTACCATACTGTTTTGAGTACTGTATCTTTATAGTATAGTTTGAAATCAGGATTGTGATACCACTAGCTTTGTTCTTCTTTCTCAAGATTGTTTTAGTTATTCAGAGTCTTTTGAGTTTCCATACAAATTTTAGAATTATTTGTTCTAGTTCTGTGAAAAAATATCACTGGTTTTTTGATAGGGATTTCATTAAATCTGTGGGTACTTTTGCCCTGTGTACTATGATCATTTTAACAATATTAATTCTTGCAATCCATTAGAGCAAGATACCTTTCCATCTGTTTGTGTCACCTTTCTTTCATCACTGTCTTATAGCTTCCCAAGTACAGGTCTTGTATCTCCTTAGATTTATTCCTAGGTATTTTATTCTTTTTGACACTGTTGTAAATGGAATTGTTTTCTTAATGTCTTTTTCTGATACTTCCTTGTTAGTGCATACAAACACAACAGATTTCTATTATATTAATTTTGTATCCTGCAACTTTACTGAATTCATTTATGAGTTGCAGTAGCTTTTCGGTGGCATCTTTAAGATTTTCTGTGTATCTGCAAACAGTGACAGTTTTACTTCTTCCTTTCCAACTTGGATTCCATTTATTTATTTTTCTTGTCTGATTGATGTAGCTAGGATTTCCACAACTTGTTAAATTAAAGTGGTGAGAGTGGGCATCCTTGTCTTATTCCTAATCTTGGAGGAAGGAAATGTTTTCAGTTTTTTAACATTGAGTATGATGTTAGCTGTGGGCTTGTCATTGATGGCCTTTACTAGGTTGAGGTATGTTCCCTCTATACCCACTTTGTTGAGAGCTTTTAATGAATGGATGTTGAATTTGGTTAGCAGGTTTTTTATTGAGATGATTATATAATTTTTATTCTTCAATTTGTTAATTTGGTGTATCACATTGACTGATTTGCAGGTATTGAACAATTCTTGCACCCTTGGGATAAATGTCACTTGATCATGTTGTCTGATACTTTTAATGTACTGTTGACTTCTATTTGCCAATTTTTGTTTTTAGAATTTTTGCACATATGTTTATCAGTGATATTGGCCCATTATGTGCTTTTTCTGACACCTTTGTCCAGTTTTGTTATAAGGATAATGCTGTTTTCATAAAATAAGTTCTGAAGCACCTCTTCCTCTGCAATAGTTTTAGAATCATTTGAGAAGGATAGGTGTGAGTTCTTCTTTAAATATTTCATAGAATTCACCTGTGAAGCCTTCTGATCCTGAATTTTTGTTTACTGAGAGTTATTTTCATTTCTGAATGAATTTCATTACTGGTAAATAGTCTGTTCATATTTTTTATATCTTCCTGATGCAGTCTTGGAAGATTGTATACATTTCTAGGAATTTGTCTATTTTTTATAAATTGTCCATTTTATTGGTGTATAATTGTTCACAGTAATCTCTTATGATCCTTTGTATTTCTGTGATGTCAGGTGTAACTTCCTTTTTCACTTCTGAGTGTATTTATTTGGCCCCTCCCTCTTTATTTCTTGATGAGTCTAGTTAACTATTTGTCAATTTTGTTTACCTTTTCAAAGAACCAGTTTGCAGTTTCTTTGATCTTTTCTATATTCTTGTGGTTGGAAAAGATGCTTGTTATAATTTTAATCTTCATAAATTTATTGAGATTTGTTTTGTAGCCTGGTGTGTTATTTATCCTGGAAAATGTTCCATGTGCACTTGAAAAAAAATGTGTATTCTGCTCCTTTAGTTGAATGTGTTGTTTAAACCAAATTTGTCCTTATTGATTTTCTATCTGGGTGATTTGTCTATTGATGTTAGTGGAGTACTAAAGTCCCCTACTATTATTGTCAGTTTCTCCCTTTATTTCTTTTAGTATTTGCTTTATCTATTCCAGTGCTCTTATATTGGGTACATATAACTTTTATTGGTTATATCTTCTTATTGGGTTGATCCCTTTATCATTATGTAATGTCCTTCTTTGTCTCTTCTTACAGTCTTTGTTTTAAAATCTAGTTTGTCTGATATAAATATTGCTACCTGGCTTTCTTTTTGTTCCCATTAACACAGAATATCTTTTTTCATTCCCTATTTTCAATCTGTGAATGTCTTTACATCTGAAGTGAGACTCTTTTGCACAGCATATATATGCATCTTTTTTGTGTATCCATTCCACCACTTCGTCTTTTGATTGAAACACTCAGTCTATTTACATTTAAAGTAATTATTGATAGGTATGTTGTTATTGTCATTTTGCTAATGTTTTGGGATTATCTTGCAGTTCTTATTTTTTTCCTTTTCTTCTTTTGCTTGCTTCCCTTGTGATTAATGACTACCTTCAATATTGTGTTTGGATTATTTTCTCTTTTTTGTATATTCATTATATATATATATATATATATATATATTTTTTTTTTTTTTTTTTTTCGGTACACGGGCCTCTCACTGTTGTGGCCTCTCCTGTTGTGGAGCACAGGCTCCAGACGCGCAGGCTCAGCGGCCACGGCTCACGGGCCTAGCCGCTCTGCGGCACGTGGGATCTTCCCGGACTGGGGCACGAACCTGCGTCCCCTGCATCGGCAGGCGGACTCTCAACCACTGCACCACCAGGGAAGCCCCATTATATATTTTTTTGATTTGTGGATACCATGAAGTTTGCATATATATAGGTATGTGTATATATACACACCTATACATAGCAACTTAAAAATATATGTGTGTATACATAATAAAATATATATAAAATGAATATATATGTACATAGAGTTTACATATAACCATATATATATATATATATATATATATACATAGCAACTTAAAATATATATGTGTGTGTGTATATATATATACATATATATTAAGTTGTTGGTCTCTTAAGCTTGAATGTATTTTAACAAATATGCATTTTACTCCCCCACACACTTTAATATTTTTGACATCATATTTTTTGTTTTTGTTTTGTCTATCCCTTAACTACTTATTACGGATATAGATGATTTTACTCCTCTTGTCTTTTAACTTTTCTACTAGCATTATAAGCAATTGATCTACTACCTTTACTGCATATTTGCCTTTCCCAATGAGAGTTTTTTTTTTGTAATTTTCATATTTCTAGTTGTGGCCTTTTCTTTTCTGCTTATAGAAGTTCCTTTAACCTTTCTTACAAAGCTCTTATAGTGGTGCTAAATTCTTTTAGCTTTTACTTGTACGTAAAATTCTTTATCTCCTCTTTCAAATCTGAATGATAGGCTTGCTGGTAGAGTATTCTTTGTTGCAGATATTTTCCTTTCATCACTATAAATATATAGTACCACTCCCTCTGACCTGTAGAATTTCTGCTGAAAAGTTATCTGGGAGCCTCATGGGAATTCCTAAGTACATAACTTGCTGCTTTTCCCTTGCTGCTTTTAATATTCTCTCTTTACCTTTAATTGTTGCCATTTTATTTACAATGCATCTTGATGTGGTTCTCTTTGGGTTGATCATATTTGGGACTCTGTGCTCCCTTGACTTGGATGTCTGTTTCCTTTCTCAGGTTAGGGAAGTTTTTGAAATTACGTCCTCAAAAATATTCTCTGTCCCTTTCACTCTCTCTTCTTTTGGGACTCCTACAATGTGAATATTAGTACAACTGATGTTTTCCAGGTGGCCTCCGAAACTGTCCTCATTTTTTAAAATTCTTTTTTCTTCTTTCTGTTCAACTTCAGTTATTTCTACTACTTTTTCTTTCAGTTTGCTTATTTGTTTCTCTGTATCATCTAACATACTGTCGATTCCTTCTAGTGTACATTTTATTTCAGTTACTGTGTACTTCAGCTTTATTTTATTCTTCTTTATATTTTCTAGCTTTTTGTTAGAAACTTCTAACTTCTCACTGTGTTTATCTATTCTTCTCCCAAGTTCTTTGAGCATCTTTATGATCATTACATTTAACTCTTTATCAAGTAGATCGATTATTTCCACTTTACTTAGTTCTTCCTCTGGGATTGCATCATGTTCTTTCTTTTGGAACAATTTCCTCGGTCTCCTCATGTTATCTAATTCTCTGTTTTTATTTCTATGTATTTGGTAAGTTAGCTAAAATTCTTGATCTTGGAGAAGTGGTCTTATGTGGAAGACATTCCATGAGACTCAGCAGTGCATATAACTGATCACCAAAGTTATATGCTCTAGGGGTACCCTCTTTGTGAACTGTATGGGCCCTTCTCTTGTGTTGGGCTAACTAACATGTGTATGTTATTACATGTGGCTACCCCATCATCTGGTTGGTTACCAGACCCTGCTTATTCCAGAAGCTGCCAGCCACTGGTGGGTGGGGCTGGGTCTTGGCACAGTTAGCACCATGACCCAGAGAGTCCAAGTCCTGGTGCAGACCTGCTGGTGAGCATGGCTGGGTCATGAGACAGGTAGCTGCAGAGCCCCAGAAGGTCCTGAGTTAATGCTGTATTACAGATGGGTGGAGCTGTGTCTTAGTGTGGCTGACTGCAGGACTGCAGGTTCTGGAGCTAGTGCTGACCCACTGGTTGGTTGCACTATATTCTGGGCTCTCTGGTGGCTGGGGCCAGGTTTTGGGACAGCTGAATTCAAGGGGGTCCTAGGACAGCTGGCCTACTAGTGGGTGGAACTGTGTCCTTGCTTGGCTACCTGTTTGGCCTGTGGTGTATCAGGACTGGTTTTGACTGGCTAGTGAGCAGGACTAGGTCTCAGCCCTTATAAGCTAATGGGAGAATTCCAAATGGCATTTGCCAACACCAGTGTCCTCGTGATAGACTAAACTTCCCAACGTGGCTGCTGCTAGAATGTATGTACTCAAGGTGAGTCCCAATGCCCTCTCACATCTCTGGGAAGTTCTCCAAGATCAGTAGGTGTGTCCAATCTAGACTCCTTTCAAATTTCTGACTCTTTCTCAAGTCTCAAACTTGTGAGATTTGTGTACATAAGGTTAGAGTCTCTATTTCCTATAGCTCTTTGGCTCTCCTAAAGTGAGCCCTGCTGGCCTTCAAAGACAAGTGTTCTGGAGGCTTATTTTCCAGATGCAGGACCTTCAGGCTGGAGAACGTAATGTGGTGCTTAGAATCCTCACTTCTTGGGAAGAATCTCTGCAATGGTAATTATTCTCCTATTTGTGGATCACCTGCCCAGGGGTATGGATCTTGACTATACTGGATCTCCACACCACCTACCTGTCTCATTGTGGTTCCTTCATTATATCGTTAGTTGTAGAAGATCTTTTCTGTTAGTCTTCAGATTGTTCTCATCTATGGTTTCTCTATAAATAGTTGTAATGTGTGCCTGTGGGAGGAGTCAGCTCAGGGTTTTCCTACTCTGTCATCTTGGCCACTCCTCTATTTTGTACCTTTTAGTAACTGATAGTTAACATTTAATGAAATAAGCAACACTGCTATAAAACTTTATTTCTTTAGCTGTTTACAGCTAAATTACCAGTGGCTTCACTTCTTGTCATTATAAAATTTCCATTTTCAAAGATTTATTTTGTTATTGAATTTTGAAATTTTACCTGACACTCCATAAAAGTTCAAAGCTAATACATTGGATTTTTCAAATTACATATATTTGATCTTACATGAGCTTTAAAAATTCATTTTTTAAAAAAAATCTTCTTCTATTTAAGTGTCTGAACTAGTTCTAGGAACTGTGTGAACTAGCTACATTATTTTTTTTTTATCAAAGCAGAAGTATGTCAATTGTTTAAATACAGTATTTTCAGCTAAAATTACCCATTACAAAATATAGTAATTTTAAAATGTATGATTTTAATATTTATGTTAAAGAATAAAACAAAACTTTCTTTAGTACATGGATTAACTTATTGGTATAATTAACTAATAATGAAAGTATAAATTACTCTGTGACACCTCTTTATGGCTTTACTTTAAATACCTATTAAATTGCATATGAAGCATCAACCAAAAAAAAGATTTTGTGAAATGAGGTGAAAACAATCCAAAGATAAATTAAGCTGTTCCCCTTGATAAGCCAACATCCCTCAGTTATTTTATTGAATTTTGACCCATTTAAGTCATAGAATAAAGTAGGCTCACAAGTTAAATAGATCCATATATAAGAAAATAGCAAATCAACAACTTTAACAAAGGGATATGTCAAATTACCTAAAAATTATTCTCCCCTTTTGCAAGCACTATCCTAAATAATTTGAAAATATAGATGACATTTAAAACTAAGGGAGAAAATTGGAAAGAAAATTGTGGGAGGAAAGATGCATTTCCTTTGCTGATATTAAACACTATCATTTTTCTTAATTATTCTTGACATTTCACCCATTTCACCCATTTTTCCATGATCTCCTTTAGAGCACAATTTTTTAAAAAAATAAGACAGTTACTTTTCAGACCAAATTGTCCATTGCTGTTCTTTAATAAATTCACATTTTTTATCTTAATTCTATCCTTCATATATATGCAGATAGCACCACCTGTCTTATAAGCAGATGTGTTTATTGCAGTGATCTCTGTAAACACATTATTGAAGATACAGTTAGTTTCTTAGATTAAATGATGCAGCGAGACCCTTACATATCTAGCATTTAGAACAACTAAGCTTTAGAGAATTAAAATGATATACTGTTTAGATGCTTACATTATAATTTTTGAATTTTAAAGAACATTAAAATTTATGTAAATTCTTGATTAACATTGAAAAGCATAAAGATGTCTCACACTACAAGAGTGTCAAGAATCTAGCTATATTCTCGTGTTCTTATTCTCCAAGCAAAAGTCTTTTTTATTGCTTTGCTCCTTGTATTTTCTACTTCATTCACATGTGCTCATACCAATCTCTGTATGCTCCTAAATGTCTGTTGCAATGTTTTAGATTTCATGTGTTTGTTTACCTATATAATAAGCAAAACTGCATGCTTATTCTAAGCAGGAAGATTATCTTGTTCTCTTCTATATACCTTATATTTCAAGGATATTTTAAATAAAATTGTTCTAATTTAATATTCATAGTCCTATCTAGCACTATATCACTTTTACTGAAAAATAATCTTTAATTAAAGTCAAGTAGTTCTTATGTATATTCAGAAATCAATGCTTTTTGAAAACTTCCTAAGATTTTGATAAAATAAACTGATACTGGATTAAACTGCTGTCTAGCTGAACTGGGAAAAAAAATATAAATGCTTTTCAATACACCTCAAATTTTCACAAGGAAAATAAAGCATAATAGAAAGTCTAGAGAAAAGAAACCAATATTTATCAACTGATTATCCATGCTTACACACTCTAACCCTGCTGATAGACATATTCTTCTATAAAGTATGCAGAAATTAAGATTCTAGCCTAGAGCTAAAAGAATCACTCTGAGTAATATATCTCTATGTGTCTATCAAACACTAAATAAAAACTAAAAAGCAAACAAAAAATATAAAGGTATTAAAGAAAAAATTCCACTTATTTTTTTCTAAGACTTTTTGGAAATACAGGAAAATCTACCTTTTTTTTTTTTTTTTTTTTTTTTTTTTCGATACATGGGCCTCTCACTGTTGTGGCCTCTCCCGTTGTGGGGATTGTGAGCTTCCATTTTAAAGGCAGGTAGGCTGTGACTTTAGGAACATAGAGGTACTCTAGAGATCTGCTGTCATTTTTTTTCTAAAACATATAGACTATGATTAAAGCAAAACTAATGATTCTGTGAGAGTGTGTTTGTATTAACCATTACTTTGAATAAAAGAGTATTTTGCAACTGTAATACATCACACACAATTTTCTACATTTCTACCCATTAGTTTACAGGTACTTTAACTGAAATTTGTAATGACTACAAAACAATAATTTGGAAATACGTTCACATACTTAAGATTGCATAAAATTATAAATTAACTAATAGGTCAATATTAGATTATTGATTATTCAAGATACAATCAATGATTATTCAAAATAAAATTGTAAAGAAAACAAGTACTGTATTCAATCTATAGTTGTTCATATATGAATGCACACAGGAACAAATATTGTGAACAAATAGAGTGTTCAGATTTTTTTGGTGATTCTTTAAAATGATATTTGATTTTTAATAATTGCCAATTATTTCAATATAGTTAACAACACAAATAAAATTTAAAGATTGAGGTTATGTTTCCATTTAAATTGTTCCATTTATGTGTTTATATTTAAAAAATATTTTTAGGAGATATGAGTTTAAAATAGAACCTAGACGTAAGGTAGATTAGCATTTGTTGTATTATTTTAAAATTACTTTTTATAATTGAAAATTATCACTTAAAATATTGGGAAAATTGTTCTATATTTTGTAGAAATCAATGAAATTGAAAAATCTAAGATATATAATAAACAAACACAGACTATTTGTCACAATGTAAACACACAATATTTTAAGAAATGGATAAGGAACAGATTGAACACTTGATTTCTGTGTTTAGAAAACATATATGACTTTCAAATTGTTTTCAATGGAACGCATATCAACCATTTCATAATAATCTCTTTTTACACCTCACTTTCGGCAGACACAACACTTCTACAAAATTATTTAACTGAGGATAACTGTCTCATTAAAATTTCTCTAGAACTTGATCAAATAGTCTTCTACCTACCCATAAAAATCTTAACTTCAATATTCTTTCCTTCCAGTTTTATTGAGATATAATTTGCACATAAGACTGTATAAGTTTAAGGTGTACAGCAAAATGATTTGATGTATATACAAAATAAAATTATTACCACAATAAGTTTAGTGAACATCAATCATCTCACATAGATATAAAATTAAAGAAATAGAAAAAAATTATTTTCTTATAATGGGAACTCAGGACTTTTTCTTTTAAAAATTTTCATATATAATATAGAGCAGTGTTAATTATATTTATCATGTACATTACATGCCTAGTACTTATTTATCTTATAGCTGGGAGTTTGTACATGTTGATTGCCTTCACCCAATTCCCCTTCCCCAGCCCCCTGCCTCTGGTAACTACAAATCTTATCTCTCTTTTCTGTGAATTTGTTTGCTTGTTTTTAAAGTAAAATCGATGTACAACAACACTATGCTACTTCCTGTTGCACAACATAGTGATTCTATATTTCTATACATTTCAACATGATAAGCCTAGTTATAAGTCACCACATAAATATCTTCATAATTATTGACAATACCTCACACCTCTGGTAATCACAAATCTGATTTCTTTTTTCCATAAGTTTTTATTTGTTTGTTTTTTAAGTATAATTGACTTAAAACAACATTATGTTCCTGTTACACAACATAGTAATTCAGTATGTCTATACTCTTCAAAATGATCACCATAAATGTAGTTATGATATTTCACCATACAAAGATATTAGTTATTGACTATATTGTACTGTACAGACTATATTGTACTGTACATTTCATACCCTTACTTTTTTTGCAACTGAAAGTTTTTACCTCTTAATCTCCTTCACTTATTTCTTTCCTCTCCCCACCCCTTCCCTCTAGCAACCACCTATTTTTTCTCTGTATCAATAACTCTGTTTCAGTTTTGTTAAGTTTGTTTTGTTTTTTAGATTCCACATATAAGTGAAATCATACCGTATTTGTCTTTATCTGTCAGATTTATTTTACTTAGCATGATACTCCCTAGATTCATCCATGTTGTTGAAAATGGCAAGATTTCATTCTGTTTTATGGTTGAGTAATATTCAGCTATATGTGTGTGTGTGTGTGTGTGTGTGTGTATACATATATATGTGTGTGTGTGTGTATAATGGAAATATATATATATATATATATATATATATATATATATATATATTTCACATCTTCCTTATCCATTCATCTCTTAGTGGGCACTGACATTTATTCTCATATCTTGGCTATTGTAAGTAATGCTACAATGAACATAGAGGTCATATATCATTTATAATCAGTGTTTTTAGTTGCTTTCATAAATACCCAGCAGTGGAATTGTTGGATTGTACAGTAGTTCTGTCTTTAATTTTTTAAGAAATCTCTGTAGTATTTTCCATAGTGACTCTGCCAATTTATATTCCTTCCAATGAGGTATACAAAGGTTCCCTTTTCCCAATCCTTGCTAATGCTTTTTATTTGTTGTTTTTGTTTAAAATAGTCATTTTGACAGGCGTGAGGTGATGTCAATTTGTGGTCTTAATTTGCATTTCTGAACTTCAATATACTTTAATAAATACTTTGTGTGCCTAGATGAAGTACCATGATTATGCAAAAGGTTATGTATTCCTAAATGATTATAAGAAGGAAGAAAAACACCAAAAATTCTACCAATAACTCAATAAATGAGTCTGTCATGCAGAGTGAAGTCAGAAAGAGATTGATTTTTAAAAAGCCTAGCTCACCAACATCAGTGATAAAAAGAGTTATAGATGCTATAGATGTTGAAATATAATAATAATTACAAAAAACTGTATGCAGCTACATTTGAACCATTAAGTGCAATGACCAAATTTCTAGAAAAAAAATATTTCTTAAAAAATTAAATACAGAAGAAATAGGTAGCAGAAGTAATACAGAAACGGAAGCAATAATTGAAATAATCCAAGGAAGACCCCAGATCAGGATGATTTTTCAATGAATTATGCCAAACATAAAAATCAATAATTAAGTAATAATAATCAATAATTTTATTAATAATATATATTACACAATAGTGAACTATCACACTCTTCCCAAGAATAGGAAAAGAGAGTGTTCTTCCAGCTCAATTTATGAGTTAAAAAATAAAAACAAAAACTAGATTTCAAATCTGATAAAGACAATAGCAGTAAGGTAATTAACAGACCAATTTCACAAAGGAAATTTGATGCAAATAACTTAAAATATTAGTAAACAAAATCCAGCTATATGAAAAATTGGGTTTATTTCTAATCAATAAATTGAGCTTACTGTAAATTAGTCTTGGGTTTTCTATAAATTTTGCATAACATCAATTAAAGTAATCAACTATATTAAGAAGTTAGAAGGAAAAAGCCCACAGAATAATTGTGGAAGCCAAATCTGAGAAGTTGTGCTACAATGCAAGCCTAATGGCAGCCTCGATCAACTCCAAAATTGTCCTAGATTACACCCCTGCATCAATCCATTATTTGACGTGAATTGCCCTGAGAAGAGTGTGCCCTTGGGGAAGTAGCCCTCTGAAGCTGAGGCATCCATGAAGGAGCTGACAGCATAAGATTTTTTTTCTGACAGCCCACCCAGACTCGCATTTTCCATCACAGCTATTCATAAACTCTGTAGGATTTGTTCCTGTTACTTATATTTTTATATGACAATGTATGCTGGAATTTAGGGGTTAAGCTTCAGAACAGCTTTCACTGTTGCCTGGGTCTGATGCAGAGTCCTTTTCTCCTCTGGACCTCACAAAATGCTAGCAGATTTTCTTGTGACCCAACATATTATATGGAGCAGTATTCCCGGGTGTGGTTGTGCCACCTACAGGACCTGAAGAGGACCACCAGACATTCTGGTTCCTCTTCCTGGTGAGAGGTGCAAGATATGCTAATTTTTTCTTTGGAGGGATGTCTCAACATACTCCTGACCACTGATTTCCTAAAAATTTCACTGATTTTGTAGGTGAATCTGCATTGCATTTATCTCCCACACTCTTAGGCTTGTGTCATAATAACATCTTCAGATTGGTAGTTTATTCTTCCTCATTTGGTCTGATTAGCATGATGCCAACAATAGAGATGGTCAATGTGATATTTTGAGGGATGACCAGGTAGTGCAGATCCATTTGGGCTTGATTAATACAGAGGGTAAAAGAGTCAGCATACCACTGGTGTTAATATACAATAATTATTGTTGCCCATTCCATGTGAACATGAAATGCTTCTGATCATTTTTTCTGATAAAGAGAGAAAAACAAACAAAAACACATTCAACAAAGGCTGTGTTAATCTTCTCTAGCAAGGGCTGCATGGTGGCTGCAATCTGGGATAATACTTGGTTATGTTTGTGGTAATCTACTCTCATTCTCATACATCTGTCAGGAGAATGAAATGGAGATATGACCAAACTACAATCCTTTATATTCTTTTCTTAATAGAAATTTTATGTATTTATCTTTACTAATTTTTATTGGAGTATAGTTGTTTAAAATGTTGTTAGTTTCTACTGTACAGCAAAGTGAATCAGTTATATGTATACATATATCCCCTCTTTCTTGGATTTTCTTTGCCTTAAGGTCACCACAGAGCATTAAGTAGAGTTCCCTGTGCTATTCAGTCCCTTATCATTGGTTATCTATTTTGTACCTAGTGCATGTGTGTGAATCCCAACCTCCCAATTCATCCAACCCCCACTTCCCCCATTGGTGTCCATACTTTTGTTCTCTACATCTGTGTCTCTATTTCTGCTTTGCCAATAAGATCAGGTATACCATTTTTTCTAGATTCCACATATATGAGTTAATATACAATATTTGTTTTTCTCTTTCTGACTTACTACACTCTGTATGACAGACTCTAGGTACATCCATGTCTCTAAAATAACCCAATTTCGTTCCTTTTTATGGCTGAGTAATATTCCATTGTATATATGTACCATATCTTCTTTATCCATTCCTCTGTTGATGGACGTTTATGTTGCTTCCATGTCCTGGTTATTGTAAATAGTGCTGCAATGAACATTAGGGTACATATGTCCTTTTGAACTATGCTTTGCTCCAGGTATATACTCAGTAGTGGGATTGCTGGGTCATATGGTAGTTCTATTTTTAGCTTTTAAAAGAAGTTCCATACTGTTCTCCATAGTGACTGTATCAATTTACAATCTCACCAACAGCACAAGAGGGTTCCCTTTTCTCCACACCCTCTCCAGCATTTACTGTTTGTAGATTTTTTTATTGATGACGATTTTGACCAGTGTGAGGTGATACCTCATTGTAGTTTTGATTTACATTTCTCTAATAATTAGTGATGTTGAGCTACTTTACATGTGTTTGTTGACCATCTGTATGTATTCTTTGGAGAAATGTCTATTTAGATCTTTGGCCTATTTTTTGATTGGGCTTTTTGTTTTTCTGTTATGGAGCTGCATAAGCTGTTCGTAAATTTTGGAGATTAATCTTTTTTCAGTAGCTTCATTTGCAAATATTTTCTCCCATTCTGAGGGTTGTCTTTTCATCTTGTTTATCACTTCCTTTGCTGTGCAAAAGCTTCTAAGTTTAGTTAGGTCCCATTTATTATTTTTGCTTTTATTTTCATTACTCTAGGTGGTGGATCCAAAAAAGTCTTGCCACAATTTATGTCAAAGAGTGTTCTGCCTACGTTTTCCTCTAAGGGTTTTATAGTGACTGGCCTTACATTCAGGTCTTTAATCCATTTTGAGTTGTTATTTTTTTTTTTTTTTGTATATGGTGTTAGGTAGTGTTCTAATTTCATTCTTCTACATGTAGCTGTCCAGTTTTCCAAGCACCACTTACTGAAGAGGCTGTCTTTTATCCATTGTATATTCTTTCTTCCTTTATCAAAGATAAGGTGACCATATGTGCATCGGTTTGTCTCTGAGGTTTTTATCCTGTTCCATTGGTCCGTATTTATGTTTTTGTGCCAGTACCACATTGTCATGATTACTGTAACTTTGTAGTGTAGTCTGAAGTCAGGGAGCCTGATTCCTCCAACTCTGTTTTTCTCTCTCAAGATTGTTTTGGCTATTTAGGGTCTTTTGTGATTCCATACAAATTGTGAAATTTTCTGTTCTAGATCTGTGTAAAATGCCACTGGTAGTTTGATAGAGATTGCATTGAATTTGTAGATTGCTTTGGGTAGTATAGTCATTTTCACAATATTGATTCTTCCAATCCAAGAACATGGTATACCTCTATAACAATTTGTATCATCTTTAATTTCTTTCATCAGTGTCTTATAGTTTTCTGCATAAGGTATTTTGTCTCCTTCGGTAGGGTTATTCCTAGGTATTTTATTCTTTTTGTTACAGTAGTATCGATAAATGAGAGTTTCCTTAATTCTCTTTCTGATTTTCCTTGTTAGGGTATAGGAATGTAAGAGATTTCTGTGTATTAATATTGCGTCCTGTGACTTTACTGAATTCATTGATTAGTTCTAGTCGTTTTCTGGTAGCATCTTTAGGATTTTCTATGTATAGTGTCATGTCATCTGCAAACAGTGACAATTTAACTTCTTTTCCAACTGGGATTCCATTAATTTCTTTTCTTCTCTGATTGTTGTGGCTAGAACTTCCAAGACTATGTTGAATAACAATGGTGAGAGTGGACACCCTTGTCTTCTTCATGATCTTAGATGAAATGCTTTCAAGTTTTCACCATTGAGAATAATGTTTGCTCTGTGTTTGTCATAAATGGTCTTTATTATTTTGAGGTAGGTTCCCTCTATGCCCACTTTCTGGAGAGTTTTTATCATAAATGGGTGTTGAAGTTAGTCAAAAGCATTTTCTGCATCTATTCAAATGATCACATGGTATTTATTCTTCAGTTTGTTAATATGGTGTATCACATTGACTGATTTGCATATATTGAAGAATCCTTGCAACCCTGGGATAAATCCCAATTGATCATGGTGTATGATCCTTTTAACGTGTTGTTGGATTCGTGTTGTTAGTGTTTAGTTGCAGATTTTTTCATCTATGTTCATCAGTGATATTGACCTGTAATATTCTTTTTTTGTAGTATCTTTGTCAGGTTTTGGTATCAGGGTGATGGTGGCCTCATAGAATGAGTTTGGGAGTGTTCCTTCCTCTGCAATATTTTGGAAGAGTTTGAGAAGGATGGGTGCTCTTCTCTATATGGTTGATAAAACTCACCTTTGAAGCCACCTGGTCCTGGATTTTCATTTGTTGGAAGATTTTTAATCACAGTTTCAATTTCATTCCTTGTGATTGGTCTGTTCATGTTTTCTCTTTCTTCTTGATCAGTCTTGGAAAGTTGTAATTATCTAAGAATTTGTCCATATCTTCCAGGTTGTGCTATTTATTGGCATATAGTTGCTTGTAGTAGTCTTTTATGATCATTTGTATTTCTGTGGTGTCAGTTGTAACTTCTTCTTTTTCATTTATAATTTTATTGATTTGAGTCCTCTCCCTTCTTTTGTTGATGAGTCTAGCTAAACGTTTATCAATTTTATCTTCTCAACGGACCAGGTTTTTTGTTTTTGTTTGTTTGTTTGTTTGTTTTGCAGTACCCGGGCCTCTCACTGTTGTGGCCTCTCTTGTTGCGGAGCACAGGCTCCGGATGCACAGGCTCC
This sequence comes from Aethalodelphis obliquidens, assembly GCF_003676395.1. Lineage (NCBI taxonomy): Eukaryota > Metazoa > Chordata > Mammalia > Artiodactyla > Delphinidae > Aethalodelphis > Aethalodelphis obliquidens. The sequence continues at coordinate 2,771,148 of NW_020838020.1, read as the reverse complement.
GGATGCACAGGCTCAGCAGCCATGGCTCACGGGCCCAGCTGCTCCGCAGTATGTGGGATCTTCCCAGACCAGGGCACGAACCCGTGTCCCATGCATAGGCAAGTGGACTCTCAACCACTAGAACCAGCTTTTAATTTCATTGATCTTTACTATTTTTTTCTTCCTTTCTGTTTCATTTATTTCTGCTCTGATCTGTATGATTTCTTTCCTTCTACTAACTTTGTGTTTTGTTTACTTTTCATTCTCTTGTTGCTTTACGTGTAATGTTAGGTTATTTGAGATTTTTTCTTGTTTCTTGAGGTAAGATCATATTGTTAAAACACTTCCCTCATAGAAATGCTTTTGCTGCATCCCATAGGTTTTAGGTCATCATGTTTTTATTGTAGTTTATTTCTAGGTATTTCATGAGTTCCTCTTTGATTTCTTCAGTGATCTCTTGGTCATTTAGCAGTGTATTGTTTAACCTCCATGTGTTTGTGTTTTTACAGTTATTTTTTTCTGTTATCTATTTTTAATCTCATAGCATTGTGGTTGGAAAATATGCTTGATAAAATTTCAATTTTCTTAAATTTACAGAGGCTTTATTTGTGACCCAAAATATGATTCTTCCTGGAGAATGTTCCATGAGCACTTGAGAAGAAAGTGTATTCTGTTGTTTTTGGATGGAATGTCCTTTAAACATCTTCATTAAGTCTATTTGGTCTAATGTGTCATTTAAGGCTTGTGTTTCCTTATTAATTTTCTGCCTGGATGATCTGTCCATTGGTGTAAGTGAGGTGTTAATGTCCCTCACTATTATTGTGTTAGTGTTGATTTCCCCTTTTATGGCTCTTAGCATTTGCCTTACATATTGAGGTGCTTCTATATTGTGTCCATAAATGTTTACAATTTTTATATCTTCTTCTTGGATTGATCCCTTGATCATTGTGTAGAGTCTTTCTTTGTGTCTTGTAATAGTCTTTATTTTAAAGTCTATTTTGTCTGATATGAGAATTGTTATTCCAGCTTTCTTTTGTTTTCCGTTTGCATGGAATATCTTTTTCCATCCCCTCAATTTCAGTCTGTATATGTCCCTAGGTCTTTATTGGGTCTCTTGTAGACAGCATATATATGTGTCTTGTCTTTGTAACAATTCAGCCAGTCTTTGTCTTTTGGTTGGTATGAGTAATTCATTTACATTTAAGGTAATTATCAATATGTAGGTTCTTATTACCATTTTCTTAACTGTTTTGGGTTTGTTTTTGTAGGTCTTTTCCTTCTCTTGTGTTTCCCACTTAGAGAAGTTCTTTTAGCACTTGTTGTAAAGCTGGTTTGGTAGTGCTGAATTCTCTTAGATTTTGCTTGTTTGTAAAGCTTTTGATTTCTCTGTCAAATTGGAATGAGATCCTTGCTGGGTAGAGTAATCTTGGTTGTAGATTTTTCCCTTTCAACACTTTAAACTTATCCTGCCACTCCTTTCTGACCTGCAAAATTTCTGCTGAAAAGTCAACTGATAACCTTATGGGGATTTCCTTGTATGGTATGTGTTGCTTTTTCCTTGCTGCTTTTATTTTTTTTCTTTGTATTTAATTTTTGTTAGTTTGACTAATATGTGTCTCAGCATATTTCTCCTTGGGATTATCCTATATGGGACTTTCTGCACTTCCCAGATTTGTGTGGTTATTTCCTTTCCCATGTTAGGGAAGTTTTCAAATATATTTCTTCAAATATTTTCTCAAACCCTTTCTCTTTCTCTTTTTCTTTTGGGACGCCAGTAATTTGAATGTTGGTGTGTTTAATGTTGTCCCTGAGGTCTCTTAGACTGTCCTCATTTCTGTTCATTGTTTTTACTTTATTCTGCTTGGTGGTAGTTATTTCCGCCATTCTATCTTCCAGCTCACTTATTTGTTCTTCTGCCTCAGTTATTCTGCTACTGATTCCTTCTAGTGTGTTTCTTAATTTCAGTTATTGTGTTGTTCTTCACTACTTCTTTGTTCCTTATTTCTTCTACGTGTTTCTGAAACATTTCTTGTATCTTCCTCATTCTATTTCCAAGATTTTGGACCATCTTTATTATCATTACTGTGAATTCTTTTTCAGATAGATTGCCTATTTCCTCTTCATTTATTTGGTCTTGTGGGTTTTTACCTTCCTTCTTCACCTGCAGTATATTTCTCTATCTTCTCATTTTGTCTAACTTACTGTGTTTGAGCCCTTTTTTCCACAGGCTGCAGGGTCATTGTTCCTCTTCTCTCTGGTGTCTGCCTCTGGTGGGTGAGGTTGGTCCAGTGGCTTGTATAGGCTTCCTGGTGGGAGGGACTTGTGCTTGCACTCTGGTGGGTGGAGCTGTATCTTGTCCCTCTGAGGGGCAGGGCTGTATCAGGTGGTGTGTTTTGGTGTGTCTGTGAGCTTAGTACGACTTTAGGCAGCTCGTCTGCTGATGGGAGGATTTGTGTTCCTGTCTTGCTTGTTGTTTGTTATGAAACATCCAGCACTCAAGCCAGAGGCAGATGGGTGGAGCCGGGTCTTGGTGTGCAGGTGGAGATTTCCAGGATAGCTCTTGCCAGTTATTATTCCCTGGGACCATAAATTCTCTGGTGGTCCAGCATCCTGGACTCAGTGCTCCCACCCCAAAATTTCAGGTCTGACCCCCAGCTTGGGAAAAAAGACCCCACAAGCCACCCAGTATGGTTAAAAAAAGTGGGGCAAAGAAAACAAAGCCCAAGACAAATAGCAAAAGCAAAAACAAACAAACAGCAACAACTATTAAAAAAAAAAGAAAACAAACAAACAGACAAATACAACCCAAGACAAATGGTAAAGGCAAAAACAAACAAAACCAAAAGCTAACAAACATACACAAATACAAAAAAAAAGAACAAAAACAAAACAAGAAGCAAGAGAACAGCCAAACAAAAGAACCCCAAAACAAACTCAAACAGTGAAAAATAAAACTAACAGAAACAAAAAAACAGGAAGCAAAACAAAAGCAGAATGCAAACTAGAGAAAGAAAACGGCACAGAAAACCTAAAAGAGACACACAAAAATGATCACAAAAATAAGATTGAAAACAAAACAGAGCAAAGAAAAGAAATAAAAATATGAAAACAAGGAAAACACCAAACAACAAAGAAGTAAAGTAAAAATAGAAAAATAATGTGTTAAAAATTTTTAAAACTTTAAAAAATATAAATAAAAAACAACAGAAAATAACAAAACATTAAAAAATAGTAATAACAATATTTTCCTGATGTCTCAGCTGTCAATGTCCTTGCCCCCACTGTGAGCCCCAGTCAACCTCTGCCTCCCCAGGAGGCCCTTCAGTACCTCTAGTTAGGTCTCTGGACCTGTTGAGGGAAATGTGGGGGCAGCTCAGACTCTGACCAGGCCCAACTCCCTCCCATATGTACTTGTTCCCAAAATCCACAGCTGCTAAAGCTAGACTGGTGTCAGTTGTGGGAACACTCATTTCCATTCAGATATTCCACAGATGCAGGGTTTACCAAGCCGATCATGGGAATTTAATCTGTAGTTTGTGCAGCTGCACCAAGAGATTTTTGTTCCTCTTCCTTAGTCGCCCCCCTCCCCAGGAGCTCAGCTATTGTCTTAGCCACAGAGGTGGCTCTGTGTGTGGGTCACCCACAGGGACCTGCTCCTGAGGCTTCCCTGGAGCACTCAGGTCTGCCCCAGTGAGAACAGTGTGCAGAAGTGTCACAGCTGCCAGAGTCTTAGGAGCCCTGGTGATGACCAGTGTGCAAGGTGGGTGGAATTCACAAGAGGTCAAGTCCCACCAGTGAAGAGATGCACATGGAAGCCAGTGGCCACAGGCGTGAGAAATCCAGCCCTAGCTGGAGATTTTCTTAGAGCCTCGTAACCTCATGAGAGGATCAACAGTGGAAGCAGCCTTTCTTAGGGTCTGGTGGCTGATGTCTGAGGGCCAGCCTTGGCCAGGGCCTATCCTAGTACCTGGCAGCAGGCATGAGAAGGCCAGCCCGTTGGGGGGTTTTCCTAGCACCCAGGGGGCAGGGGCTGGCACATGGGGAAAGAGAGGCTGCAATGGCTGCTCCACCCCTGCATGTCACTCAACAGTGGCACCTTGCTTCTGAAGTAGACTGGGTCTGCTCCACAAGCATTCCCGTTTGCCGATTTCCTTCCTCCCATCCTCTCAGGCTGACTCTTCGCAGACAACGGCAGTCCTCTCTCCAGGTTTGCTCTCAAATCTCCATGTTCGGGCTTCCCTGGTGGCGCAGTGGTAGAGAGTCCGCCTGCTGATGCAGGGGACACGGGTTCATGCCCCGGTCCGGGAAGATCTCACATGCTGCAGAGCAGATGGGCCCGTGAGCCATGGCCACTGAACCTGCACGTCCGGAGCCTGTGCTCTGCAATGGGAGAGGCCACAACAGTGAGAGGCCCGCGTGCCGCAAAAAAAAAAAAAAAAAAAATCTCCATGTTCCAGATCCCAGCTCTGGTGTGCACAGGCAGACACATGTCCCAGTCTGGTGTGCACAAGGCTGTGACACAGACCATCTGTAGGTCTCACTCTGTCTTGTCTGCCACAGACTGGCTCTTTCACCCTGCTCTGACAGACTTAGATGCTCCCCTTCTGTCCCAACTGATTTCCGCATTGGTGAGTGGTCTTCCCCAGATACAGCAACCTCTCCTCTTCCTCAGCTCCTCCCTAGGGTCACAGGTCCCATCCAGCTTCCTCTATTCTTCTCTTTCCCTTCTTCTTTCTTTCATCTTACCCAGTTACACAGGGATCTTTCCTGTCCTTTCTGAAGTCAAAGGTCTTCTGCTAGTGTTCAGCTGGTGCTCTGTGAGAATTATTCCATCTGTAGATGTATTCTTAATGTATTTGTGAAGAGAAATAAACTCCATGTTCTCCTACTCCTCCACCATCTTGAAAATCCTTTATGACTGTGTATGACTATGGGTCAGACTTATTTTTACTTGGGGTGACATAGGACTGACCTCAGTGTCCCAACCTTCTGTGTGCAGATGGTGTCTTTCACAATCTCATTTTTCCCAAATATTTGGAACTGTCTCTCACAATCTCCAGGATGTGGTCCTCAACCAGGTTCAAGCACAGTGAGTTCACAGACCCAGGCAGGGGGTGGCATGACTGAAGCTGAGGTCACCTTAGCCACATGAGGTGCAATCACAGAGTTCACCCTGCTGTTGCTGTCCCACTGCAACCCTTGCCCTGAGTTACTTTTGCTCATCCCATCTTAGCACTGTGCCCTGGTGCCCTGTACTCAGGACACACAGGCTCTGGTGGCCATGTTTCTTTGGGGGTAATCTTCTCTTAAGCCCATGTTCTCTTCTTTCTCTGTACCACCCATGCCATTGGTGCAGCCTTCTTTTTCAGGTCCTCTCTCCTGGTGTAAGGAGTCCTCAGTGGTGTGGAGTCCCCATATAATCCTTTATATTCTTAAAAGTGGTTATATATTCTATAATATCCTCAGGAAAAGATAATAATTTTATTTGTTTGTTAAATTTATTATCTTGGCTAGGGTTGGGGGAATAAATTATAGAGGCTTCCACTTTACCTTTGCTATGACGATAGCCCTTATCTCATAGGCCAAAAAGAACCTTGTGCCAACTATGAGTTATGCCTATTCTAGCTATAAAACAACCATTGGATGGATTATAAAACTAATGGAGACAGTGGGAGTTAAACTTTTGTCACAATGCCACTTATTGCACGTACTCCACATTGAAACCGAGTCCACCTAAAACCAAGTTCCCTTACTGAGTTTATGATTAATCCCTTTATATGAAACTTTATTCCCTTTCTTGTCCCCTCTGACCTCATTCCCATGTTAACTGAACACAAATCAACCAGAATCAGATGACAAAATTGCTATCATCTATAACATCATTAATGTACTAAAATTGCTATTATAGATATCACCATTATTGGACAAACTCAGTTTGTTTCTCCAACGCAAGATGAGCTAAGAAAACCCTTATCCATAGATCACCTAGGCAAAGAATTGTAAACCAGAGACATTCTGACTCCCAAATCTATGATTAAGAAATGTCACAAGAGGGTGATTAAGATCAGCTTCTTTGTTCTTCCTGCTTAAAAAGAAATCTTAACTCAAAGACCAAGTTTGAGTGGATCTGAGGCTTGTCGTTCACTCCCTTCATTGGTGTCCTTCAATAAATGCTGTACTTTCCTTCACCACAACCTTGTGCCAGTAGATTGGTTTTGCTGTGCATCAGGGAGGGGCCTTTGTTTGGTTCAATAGCAACAATGTGTCCAATCTAAGAAGGGTGCCATTATAATTCTCCATATCCTTTGGTATCAAAGGAATTTAGTCCTGTGTCCAAGAGTCCTCAAAATATTTGAACATTTCCCTTTCTCTAGTACATAACTATCTGAGTTGTACACTTACGTTGGCAATATAAGATCCTTCCTCCTGATATTCAAACTCTTAAATCAAAGAATCTGAGTCTGAAAACATTCTCAGTCCCAAGAACTGAGGAAGATATGCTGACATTTATTAAGGTGACATCCCTTAGCCTCTTGGTTATAGACTTTTTATTTCATTGAATGTTAAAAAATGAATAAGACACTTGTAGGTTGCCCAGTTATTTTTCCCTGGGATGTCATGTTCTGTAATTATGGATGCTATTTCTAATACTACTTTCAAGTCAGGCTTCCATAGTTGCCCTTTTGACTTTACCACATATCACAATTGATGCATCCACTTGACTTAATACATAAGTACCATTGTTTCAGAGTCTTATCATCCTAATTGCTATCAGTAAGCCTAACTCTATAGTAACCTCTCAGATAGTCAGGAGTGACCTACATGGAGAGCCACCATCAAATCTGTGGTGGTGTTAGTACTCCTCTCATTAGCATATTTCTAATGGACATGATAAATTGTATATTATATGGATTCTCTCTTGTAATATAAGTATCTTACAATTTTTAATCCTTTACATAAAGTAACCACTCCAGCAAAGCCCAGTTACCAGGTATTTTAATCCTTTCACTTTATGTAAGGGCAACATTTCAATGTCATGTAGAGTAGACCACTACTTTTTCCATGTCTGTAAGTCATTTTAGTAGCAAGTCTTTCTGTGGCTCTTTCCAAGTTGTTAAATCCTGTGTTCCAGGTCAGTGCTCTCTAATAAAGTCTCCCTGGATCAAAGAGTCACAAAATTCAATCCCTCACACACTCTCCTGTATCCTAGTGGTACATACTAGCTCAGTCTTGCAAATCCTTTGGATTTCAGTGATTTTTTTTTCTCCTTTTTCTGATAAGGCCCAGCATATCTTCAGTAGGTAGTGTTGTAACTTAACTCTAGTTATAGGCCTAAAAGGAAATGGGAGGCAGATCCTGACTGGGGAGGGGATTATGCTATCTTGCAATGGAGAGACCACTGCAACATCTCAGACAAGAAGCTTATGCTAGTACATCCTGTGCTTGAGTGGCTCATTTCTGCAGGACCACTAGGTTCAGAGGAACCTGTATATATAAGATTTTCCAAGGACTCAAGCCCGATATCTCCATTCCATGTGTCAAGTAGTCCCATTATTTACTAAGCAGGGTCCTGACCTTCACATAGCAGCCCAGTTTTGTTCAGAAATTTAACTTTCTTTGGAGATCAACCATGCTGACAATCAAATGCTATGCTGGTCCTCAGTTTTTTCTGCTTTCCTATTGCACAACACAAGAAAATCTTTGCATGTTGCCTATGAGAGTGGCATTTGAAGGTTAAAACCAAGATTTTGACTCTCCTGTTCTAATATGATAATAATAATCATAATAATCATGGTAATAACTGGCATTTATTGAGAATTTACTATATGCCAGATACTACTATAAGTATTTTAAACATAGTAAAAGGTAATTCTCACAAAAAATAAACTTTTCCTATTACTTACCTCCTGGCAAAATTCCAGAGAATAAATTATTGTTCAGATTTTACCTACTGCCAATTCCTGGATGAATCAAATATGTCCAGAGTTTACATAAGGTTATGACTGCTCCTTGGCACTACTACTTGACAGATCTTAGAGTGTGAAGTGAGGAGGAAAAACAGTCTTCAAAGGAACGGATTAATGGCAGATAGATATAGTTTTAGATGTCTAGTTATCAATAAAGGAAGACGAAAAGGATAAGTAAAATTGCAAAAAATTGTATTTATACATTTTAACTATTCATAGTAAATATTTAGTAACTTGAATTCATTGATTAAGAAGCTAAATATTTAGAAACAGTAGGGTTAAATTATAATATTACATACTATAAAAAATAGTTATATACATTCTGAGAGTATTTAAATTTTTAATGCCATGAACTATTATTTTTAATGCAGTCATTAATGATATATAAATGACATATTCTCTAAGGTATATTATCTAAAAGATTCTAGTTCATAATTCTTGTTTTCAGTAAGTGAGCATCTTGTTTTCAGTTAGTGAGTACATAAGTCTTGTTTTCAGTAAGTGAGCATTATATATTTGCATTCATGTATCTTCAAACACACACCACACACACACACATACACACACATGCATACAGTTTTTCACAATTCTAACTTTGTCACCAATTCAAAATTGAGTGTTTAAGAAGTTTTCATGGAATATTTAACATATGTTTACTTATAAACAGGGAATATAGCCAATATTTTATGATAACTATAAAAATTTTGTATCACTATGTTGTACACCTGAAACTATATTGAAAATCAACTATATTTTAATAAAAAACTTGAGTGTTTGAGAGGGTTTCATGGAGTGTTTAACATATATTTACTTATAAACCAAAGCATTGGAACATATAGAAACCAAAGGATTCTGTGTTAATTTGGGAAGAGTTTGAATCTTTATATTTCTCTACTGATTAGAATTAATCTATGTGAAAAATTTTAAATTTTACTTTCTTCCTTCAGTATTCCCATTCAAGTGTATCACATGCAATATGGTTCTGATATTTACACTGAAACTTGATTTGCAAATGCAAATGATTATTGAATATGATTTCCAAATTAAAAAATTAAATATACTGCTTTCTTACTCTCCTATCTGGAGGAGTTCCTTTAAGTTACATTTTGATACCAATATCATTTCAATTAAAAAATGAAAACTTGTGGCTATTATATAGCCAACATAATCTGATTTTATTGTGAGTTATTTTTTGAGCTATGAACTGGGACTAACAGATAGATACACTAAATGGTAATGTACAACTATGAACACTATTGATCAATTTGCTAATTTTGATATATAATAGAATAGCATATTACTTTCTATGTGTATACCAATATACACCAAAACACACATGTACACACCCATACACACACACACAAGAATATTTTGCATGAGACTTTTTTATTGTTATTATAATTTCCTTAATCTATATCAAACACTGTCTTGAAAGGATTGACACTTAATTCGTTTATTGTAGATCATGTTGGAATACAAGGAAGTGAAACACCATATTTCTCATAAGTATGGCTCACTTCTTGGTTGAATGAGAGATAACTCGATGTAGTCATGCAGAAAATAAAACAGTTGTACTAACCATTCACAAAATTTTGGACAATACTACAAGTAGAGGATACATATAAGCAGAGAAAATTCAGTTTTGCTTCTGATTTGTGGAATAAGTTAAAAAATACAATTTTGAAAGCCAACAAAGTTGGCAAATATTTCAAAATGTGAAAGACATTTGACCACATCACCCAGAGGCCAATTTTTCTAAACACCCAGCATCGACCCCAAAGTACTAAGGTGAGTTAGATAGAAATACCTGATGTCAGTCAAGGGGAATAGCTTGATTGCTCAGCCATCCTTTACAATCTCCCATTGAAACACGTCGAGGTGAAATGGTGTGTATAGCAAAGTCATGAAGATTGATGGCACCCGCTGCTTCCAAATGGACCCTATCTGCATGCAAACCACTTGACACATGAACTGATGGAAAACAAAGAGTGTTTGCACAGGAAAAATGCTTCAGCAAGCTTAATTTCCATAGCCATTTGCACAGAAAATGCAAGATCTAATAGGTCCCAGAGAAATCAGTAAAGCCATGATAAGAATTCAAAGCCACAAACTAAATAAAAAGAGATTATTGCTACACTGCAGTAGGAAAACAGTAAAGTCTTAAGTGATCAATACTTGACAAGAGACATGCCACAAACTTCATGTATAGGTCAGGCTCACATACCATTTTTTTAAATAAATCGACTGATTCTTGGACAAGGCACATAAAATGTCACTTTTTATCTTTCAGTTGATATTTTTCTCCAAGTGGAAAAAACCTATCTATTCACCTCCCTAAGAGACTTGATCGAAAAGATAGTCACTCCTGATATAAGGTTTAAAAGGGGAAACTGCAATCAAGTGGAAATTTTTGTCAGTACCATAATCTCTGATTTGTAGAAGGTTTTGCTTTGGGATATTTTGTATGTCTGAGGGTTGCCACCATAGAGCCCTTCTGTTCTTTAATGGCTGCACTAAATCTTAACAAACGTGAGCATGAAAACTATTGTGCTGCACTTGTGAGGTATATATCAAAGTTATATTTTTTAAAGCTTGGGAAAGCAGTTGAATCATTCATGCTCTTTATGGAGCTCTGATCAGGCTGATAAAGGCAGTTCAGCTTCAATAAATGCTTTTTAAGTGAATGTTTTGGAAAGTGAATAGGAAATTCAAAGCTCAAACTGTTGTCAAACTGCTCCCACAGCACTTTGATCACTTCATTTCTGACATTTTGTTGAAAATTGTCTTGTTTTTTATTAAAATGTTGGCATCTAGAGACCAAGAAAGTTAACTGTAGTCACTGAAAATATAATATACAGTAAGTCATGGAATGACATGACTTATTAAGTACTTTGTACACATTTCTTAAAAAGAAAGCGATTTCCCTGTGGGGTCACACACAGCATTGCACTTGTCTGAGAAAAAGTTCATATTGTTAAAAGAAGACAAGTATAGAAGATAAATCAAATACTAGCGCTTTGTGTCAGGCAAAAAATAAAAGAAGTTATATAGCTTTACTATACAAAAGAATATGAATACTATAATATAAAAATTAACAAAATTAAAGAAACATGCTGAATTGAGAAGCATGCATTTGTATGCTGCCTTTAAATTTTGATCACAGAACATGTCTTTAACTTGAAGGACAGAGAAGATAAGATATTATGGCCCCCTAACATTTTACATGCCAGGAAAGTGCTTCTATAATTAGGATGCAGATTTCTCTGATCACAGCATCATGGTTTAAAATGTACAGCTTCTGCATTTGGGGTTGAGTTTACTTGAAGAGTAGGATATTCATCATATAAGGCAAAAGTAGTGAATTGAAAGTTACTTATATAGAGGCAAACACATTAGTGTGAAATCAGTATAATTTCTTTATACATTCAAATATATATAAAAGGCATAAAATAACATTCTATGTTGCCATTGCCAGCAAAATAATAATGATAACTTGAAGAAGAATAAGCAGTATACTGCCTTCTTTCTTATTCTAGTTACAAATATAAGCTACCTAACGTTTACCTAGACATCACTAGCTGCAATTTTTAATACCTTTTCAAAGTTTTTATTCCATTAAATTTAAATTAATGACACCCTCCCCCCCAAGCCACTGCATTAATTTGTGATAATTTTCATACTTGTCATGTGTTCTGCAGTGTCAGGGAGCATGAAGCAAGATGATAGTTCTAAAGAACTGAGGACATTCAATAGAGGTTAAACTTTAGCAAGGAAGTACCAAAGATGGAATAAATATATGCACAACTTCCAATTAAGAACATTAGAGTATTATAATTTACCATAGACCTGGGTATTTAGGACAATGCATTGACATGTGTCATTGTTATACACACTTAGGTTAATTTTTTGGTTAACCAATTATAGAACCAGAGATTTGATTGAAAACTCATAGAGACAGCTCTCTCTTTGATAATGGTGAGTGAGTAATTTAAAACAAAACTACCGGGACTTCCCTGGTGGTGCACTGGTTGAGAGTCCGCCTGCTGATGCAGAGGACACGGGTTCATGCCCCAGTCCAGGAGGATCCCGCATGTCGCGGAGCGGCTGGGCCCGTGGGCCATGGCTGCTAGGCCTGCGCGTCTGGAGCCTGTGTTCTGCGGTGGGAGAGGCCACAGCGGTGAGAGGCCTGTGTACCACAAAAAAAAACAACCAAAAAACACTCAGTGCACTACTGCTCAATAACAACAACAATCCTCTGAATAATTGAAGGCACTAGAAAGTTAACAAAGTTTCAAAGAATTTACCAAAGATGCTTGAAAGGAGAAAAACCAGGGAGGTGAGACTGACCAGTCTTCTTTTCTGCTGTAGGTAGTCAATTCTGAAGATCTTGGACAAAAGTCAGTAGGTGGAGTCAAGCTTTTGACAGTCTCCCAAGGAGAGGGGAAGAAAAATTTAATTCTACGTGTTGCCAAAGTGGGATGCCTAGTGAATCCCTTCACAATAGGTTGAGACAAAATGATTTGAAAATATGAAAAAGAATAATTCAGAATAATACAGAGAGTGTAGTACATTTTTAAATCATATTAGTTCCTGATATTGGTTTAAGATGATATTGGAGTGATTATGCCCTTTTTTTCCTTGAAAGAAACAAACTTTCCTTGGAGAAAGATATCATCCTAGTTTTTACAATATTTCTAAAAACTTATCCAAATATAACATCTGGACCCAAACATAGCTAGGTGCATTAGGGAATAAGACAACATATAGAAAAATCAGTACATCAATTTATAAACCTACACAAATTGGATATATAAAACCATATATGAATACAGATCATAAGAAAATATTTAAAATGCATTACAAAAAGACAGAAAGTTGAAAAATAATGAAGATATGGTAAGAGATATAGAACACAGTGAGATGGTCTAATATATATGTAACTGAAGACCCAAAAGGAGAGATGAGAATAGACTAGAAACAATATTTGAAGGGATTATAATTAAGGATATGTTTATTAAAGTTGACCCATAGATTCTAGATTTGCATACCTCAAGCAGGATAAATAATAAAGCAGTCAATATACAAACACATTTATGTAAAACTTCTAATAAATCAAGACAAAAAGCAAATCTTAAAAACCTCTTTAGAAAAACACAGATTACCTTTCAAAGAGTAAAAATCTAGTTGACAATTGATGATTCAACAAATACACACAAGGTAGAAGCCAGAATATAATACTCCTAGGCTAGAATTCTAGGTTGAATTAAGACATTTTCAGACATATAGTCTAATGATTTGTACAGTCTAGTCATATACTATTCATATGCTGATTACCAAATATCTATCTCCAGCCCCGAACTATATTCAGTCTAGCTGACATCTTGGTTTGCATGACTCATTAAGCATCTCAAACACTATATCTCATATCAAAACTGAATTCCCGATGTTATTACCAAAACCTGCTCCACTTACAGCCTTCTCAGGTGATGGCAGTTGCATATGCCTTGACAACACCCTTTTTCTTATATCCATTAGCCAATCACCATCCATCATCCTGTTTACCAAATATACCCAGTAAACTGCAAAAACATAGCAGCCAGAATGATCTCCTTATAAGTTCGGTCACATCATTGTCATATGTTGCCTAAAGCCCTTCAATGGCTTCCCACTTCACTCACTGCAAGTATATTTTTCCTTCCAGTAGCTTACAAAACCCTTCACAATACACTGTCCATCCTTCCAATTCCTTCATCTCTGACATCATCTCCTAATATTCTACCACCACTTTTTACTCTGCTTAATTCACATTGGACTCTCTGCTATTCCTCAAACACACTAGACATTTAAGAACTCTGAAGGGTCTGAAGTTTTATTCTTTGGGCAAGCTAACAAGCTAGTCTGCTACAGTCCGACAGAAGCTGGCTGAAGCTATAAGACTCTTGTGTCAGAAACAAAGAACAGTATATTAAAGAAATAGAAGTAGGTAGAATATCACACTTTCTTTACTCATCCCCCAAGCCCCAATTCCAGCAGGGCAGCATACTAGGAACCAGATGATACTGGCACATACAATGGGTTTTGTTATATGAGAGAAACTCCAAACTTAGAAAATCCTAATTTTTAAAAAAGAACTATCAACAAACTACCTATTTTTTTCCAGAGGGAGACATTAACTCTATTATACTGCACAGCAAACAAACCTAGACATTTCTATCCTCTGAGGGTTTTTGCCATACAAACAACATTCCAAAGATAATTCAGAATACAAATGCCTTTGCTTACAAGATGACTGACTCATGAAGAATTGTTCCCTAACATGGGCATGTTATTTTCTTAATTTTCTCTGGAGTGATATTATGCAAGCACGCAGAGTACGAAATTCTGGTGTTGGCTCTACCACCCAAGCAACAAGTGAGTTGGAAAGAGACATTGAAGTAAAATAATTTAGAACTCTGGTACTCGATTGGATACTTATTACAACTAGGGGAGTTTGAAGGGAGAGGTTGCTACTCTAAAGAAAGAGAGCTGTAACTATGAACAAGCCACCATATCCATTCCTCAGCCCTAGCAAAATTTGGTGGTGGGGAGTTTCTGAACAACGGGAGCAGCTAGCTGCTATCAAGGTGGGCAGCGGAATCCTTATTCTACAAAAATTTGGAAGTGTGAAGTTTGGTTGGTACCCTAAGGGACCCACATAGATGCTTGCCTTGGTTTCAACCCTTTGACCACAGTAGCTTTCACCAGAGACATCTCTCAAAAAGATTTAAAGAGCTAGTGCATTTTTTTTTTTCCTTTTTGGAGACAAACATTTAAGAAAATCTTAAGTCACAGACTTCGGAGATAATAGAGCAGAAGCTTCAGTGACTAAACACAACAAGGAATGTACACTTTGCAAATATAGTTTAGAAAGGTCTACAGCAGACAACTCCAGACCATAACAAACAGAAATCAGAAACTCCTGAGGAGTTAGAGAATCAGATTTACAAATTGACTACATTACAATACTCAGAGTTTCCAATTCTCAGTAACAGCAACAACAACAAAAAAATACAATTCATACAAAAAACAGGAAAATATAGACCACTCACAGGAAAAAAAAAAATACATGACAGAAACCATCTCTGAGGAAACCTAAACATTTGAAATACTAGTCAAAGACATTAAAACAACTGTCACATTTATACTTAATGAGCTAAAGGAAACCATAGACAAAGAACTAAATGAAATCAGGAAAATGATATATGAAAAATAGAAGAATATCAAGAAAAAGATAAAAAGGAACCAAACAGAAATTTTAGAGCCACAGTAGTATACAATAACTGAAATGAAAACATATAATAACTGAAATGAAAAAATTCACTAGAAGGATCAGCAGCAGGTCTGAGCAGGTAAAAGAAAGCATCAGCAAACTTGAAGAAAGGGTAATTGAAATGATCAAGTCTGAGGACCTTAAAGAAAGAAGAATGAAGAAAAAATAGAGTTTAAGAGACCTATGTGACACAAATTAAGTATATCAATATATATTTCATATGAGTCCTAGATGAAAAGAGAGAGAAAGGAACAGAAAAAAAATATTTGAAGAAATAATGGCTGAAGATTTCTATAATTTAATGAAAAGAGAGAATACATACACTCAAGTAACTAAAACAAAACAAACAAACAAACAAAAAAAAACCCACCAAATTCCATGCAATATAAACCTAAAGAAATGCACACTGAGAAACATAGGTTGTTGAAACCCAAAGTCAAACAAAGAATTTTGAAAGCAGTAAGAAAGAAATGTTTCATTATATACAAGAGATTAAATCAGTAATAAAACATTTCAGAGCAAAGAAAACTTCTGGACAAAGTTGCTTCACTGATGAATTCTACCAAACATTTATGAAGAATTAATATAATTTTTCTTAAACTCTTCTGAATAATGTAAGAAAAGGCACACTCACTACCCCATTAGATAAAGCTAGTATCATCCTTATACAAAAATCAGATAAAGACACTAGAGGAAAAGAAAATTGCAGGAAATATCCCTTATGAATAAAGATGCAAAAATCCTCAATGAAATAATAGCAAACTGAATCAAGCAGCATATTAAAATGATTATACACCATGAAAGTGAGTTTTACCCTAGAAATATGAAAATCAGTCACTGTAATAACAAATTAGAAGAATAAATAAGGGAACCCTAAACAACACATGATCATCTCAATTGATTCAGGAAAAGCATTTGACAAAATCCAAACTTTTCATGGTAAAAACACAATAACTAGGAATAGAAGGAAACTTACTCAATGTGATTAAGGCCATGTATTTAAAAATCCAAGCTACTGCCATATCAATGGTGAAAGACTAATATCTTTCCTTTACAGTCAAGAACAACACAAGGATGCTCACTATTACAACCTTTCTTTAACTTTTGACATAGTACTCTAAGTTCTAGTCAGAGTAGTTAGACAAGAAAAAAACAATGTATATATATAAATTGGAAAGGAAGAAGTAAAATTTTCTCTCTATGCAGATGACTTTATCTTATAGGTATAAAACCGTAAAGAATCTCCCTCCCACACACACATACACAAACTGTTAAAGCCAAGAAACTAATGGAGCAAAGTTACAGGTGTCATACAGAGTGAAGTAAGTCAGAAGGAGAAAAATAAATACCGTATGTTAACACATATGTATGGAATCTAAAAAAAAAAAAAAAAAGGTTCTGATGAACCTAGCGGCAGGACAGGAATAAAGACACAGATATAGAGAATGGGTTTGAGGATACAGACAGGGGGAAGGGTAAGCTGGGATGAAGTGACAGAGTAACATTGACATACATACACTACTAAATGTAAAATAGATAGCTAGTGGGAAGCAGCTGCATAGCACAGGGAGATCAGCTTGGTACTTTGTGACCACCTAGAGGAGTGGGTTAGGGAGGGTGGGAGGGAGATGCAAGAGGATGGGGATAATGGGGATATATGTATACATATAGCTGATTCACTTTGTCATACAGCAGAAACTAACACAACATTGTAAAGCAATTATACTACAATAAAGATGTTAAAAACATTAATATCCCTAAATCAGTTGTATCTGTGTACACTAGCAATGAAGAATTCAAAAGGGAAAGTAAGAAACATTTGCATTTACAGTGGCTTTGAAAACGAATAAAATACTTAGAAATAAAAGAATAAACGAATAAAACGAATAAAAAGAATAAAACGAATAAAATACTTAGAAATAAAAGAAGCAAAAGACAAACACATAAAGTTTAAAATGTTGCTGAAAAATTAAAGAAGACAAATAAATAGAAAGGAATACCACGTTTATGGATTGGAAGACATAATATTGTTAAGATCTGAATACTACCCATTGTGATCTACATATTCAATGCAATTCCCATCAAAATCTCAATGACAAACATTTGTATAAATAGAAAAATTCATACTAAAACTTATAGGAGTCTTAGTCAGTTTAGGCTACTATACCAGAATACCATACACTAGGTGGCTTCAACAAACATTTATTTCTCACATCCTGGAGGCTGGAAGTAGGACATCAGTGTGCCAGCATGGTCAAGTTCTTGATAAGAGCCTTCTTCCTGATCATGTCCTGATATGACTCTGCTTGGTGTATACAGAGAGAGAGAAGGATCTCAAGTCTCTTCTTGTTTTTATAAAATTATTAATCCCATCATGAGGGCCCTCATGACATAAACTAACCAAAATTACCTTCCAACTGCCATAATATTGGGGCTTAGGGATTCAACAGATGAATTTGGAGAGAACATTATTTATTCCATCACAATATGGAATCTCAAGGGACCACAAATAGCAACTCTCTATATTTAGACAGATAAAGTTGAAAGACTTACATTTCCTGATTTCCCTGGTTTAAAAACTAGCTACAAAGTTAATGTAATCAAAACCATGTGGTAGTGGCATATACACCAACAGTATATAATACAAACCCTAGAAATAAACCTTCACATATATGATCAATCGATTTTCAACAAGGGTGCCAACACAATTCAGTGTTGAAAGAACAGTTTTTTCAACAAATTATTTTTACAAACCTGCATTTCCATATGCAAAAGAATGAAGCTGGACACTGCTTATAAAAAAAGATGAAGTTGAACTCTTATACCATATACAAAAATTAACTCACAGTATATCAAATAACTAAATTTAAGGCTGAACTATAAAAATCTTAGAAGAAAACAGGAGAAATTCTTTATGACCTTGGGCCTGGCAATGATTTCTTGCATATGACACCAAGATCACAGGCAGCAAAAGAAAAAATAGACGAATTAAACTTCATCAAAATTAAAAACATTTGTGTATCAAAAGACACCATAAAGAGAGTGAAAGAAAAGCTAACTCATAAAATGGGAAAAAATATTTGCAAATTATGTGTCTATTAAAAAATTAATATGTAGATTATATAAAGACCCCTTACAATTAAACAACAAAATACCCAATTCAAAAATGAACAAAGGTCTTTAATAGACATTTGTCTTTTTTTAAAAAGATTTATATTAACATATTTCTATACAAATAACCCAAAGAAAGTTTAGTATTAGTTGTTTTTTTGTTTTTGTTTTTTTTATACTGCAGGTTCTTATTAGTCATCAATTTTATACACATCACTGTATACATGTCAATCCTAATCGCCCAGTTCAGCACACCACCATCCCCAACCCATCGCGATTTTCCCCCCTTGGTGCCCATACATTTGTTTTCTACATCTGTGTTTCAACTTCTGCCCTGCAAACTGGTTCATCTGTACCATTTTTCTAGGTTCCACATATATGCATTAATATATGATATTTGTTTTTCTCTTTCTGACTTACTTTACTCTGTATGACAGTCTCTACATCCATCAATGTCTCAAAAAATGACTCAGTTTTGTTCCTTTTTTGGCTGAGTAATATTCCATGGTATATATGTACACATTTTCTTTATCCATTCATCTGTCGAAGAACATTTAGGTTGCTTCCATGACCTGGCTACTGTAAATAGTGCTGCAATGAACATTGGGGTGCATGTGTCTTTTTGAATTATGTTTTTCTCTGGGTATATGCCCAGTAGTGGGATTGCTGGATCATATGGTAATTCGATTTTTAGTTTTTTAATGAACCTCCATACTGTTCTCCAAAGTGGCTGTATGAATTTACATTCCCACCAACAGTGCAAGAGTGTTCCCTTTTCTCCACACCTTCTCCAGAATTTGTTGTTTGTAGATATTCTGAAGTTGCCCATTCTAACTGGTGTGAGGTGATACCTCATTGTAGTTTTGATTTGCATTTCTCTAATAATTAGTGATGTTGAGCAGCTTTTCATGTGCTTCTTGGCAATCTTTAAGTCTTCTTTGGAGAAATATTTATTTAGGTCTTCTGCCAATTTTTGGACTGGGTTGTTTGTTTTTTTAACATTGAGCTGCATGAGCTGTTTATATATTTTGGAGATTAATCCTTTGTCCATTGATTCGTTTGCAAAAATTTTCTCCCATTCTGAGGGTTATCTTTTCGTCTTGCTTTTGGTTTCCTTTGCTATACAAAAGCTTTGAAGTTTCATTTGGTTCCAATTTTTTTTTTTTGTTTTTATTTCCATTACTCTAGGAGCTGTATCAAAAAAGACCTTGCTGTGATTTATGTCAAAGAGTGTTCTTCCTATGTTTTCCTCTAACAGTTTTATAGTGTCCGGTCTTACATTTTGAGTTTATTTTTATGTATGCTGTTAGGGAGTGTTCTAATATCATTCTTTTACCTGTAGCTGTCCAGTTTTCCCAGCACCACTTATTGAAGAGACTGTCTGTTCTCCATTGTACATCTTTGCCTCCTTTGTCATAGATTAGTTGACCATGGGTGCATGGGTTTATCTCTGGGCTTTCTATCTTGTTCCATTGATCTATGTTTCAGTTTTTGTGCCAGTACCAATATTGTCTTGATTACTGTAGCTTTGTAGTATAGTCTGAAGTCAGGGAGTCTGATTCCTCCAGCTCCTTTTTTTTCCCTCAAAACTGCTTTTGCTATTCGGGGTCTTTTGTGTCTCCATACAAATTATGAGATGATATGTTCTAGTTCCATAATAAATGCCATTGGTAATTTGATAGGGATTGCATTGAATCTGTAGATTGCTTTGGGTAGTATAATCATTTTCACCCTATTGATTCTTCCAATCCAAGAACATGATATATCTCTCCATCTGTTGGTATCATCTTTAATTTCTTTCATCAGTGTCATAATTTTCTGTATACAGGTCTGTTGTTTCCCTAGGTAGATTTATTCCTAGGTAATTTATTCCTTTTGTTGCAATCGTAAATGGGAGTGTTTCCATAATTTCTCTTTCAGATTTTTCATCATTAGTGTATAGGAATGCAAGAGATTTATGTGCATTAATTTTATATCCTGCAACTTTACCAAATTCATTGATTAGCTCTAGTAGTTTTCTGGTGGCATTTTTAGGATTCTCTATATATAGTATCATGTCATCTGCAAACAGTGACAGTTTTACTTCTTCTTTTCTAATTTGTATTCCTTTTATTTCTTTTTCTTCTCTGATTGCCATGGCTAGGACTTCCAAAAATATGTTGAATAATAGTGGTGAAATTGGACATCCTTGTCTTATTCCTGATCTTAGAGGAAAAGCTTTCATTTTTTTCACCATTGAGAATGATGTTTGCTGTGGGTTTGTCATATATGGCCTTTATAATGTTGAGGTAGCTTCTCTCCATGCTCACTTTCTGGAGAGTTTTTATCATAAATGGGTGTTGAATTTTGTCAAAATATTTTTCTGCATCTATTGAGATGATCATATGGTTTTTATTCTTCAGTCTTTTAATAAGGTGTATCACATTGATTGATTTGTGTCTATTGAAGAATCCTTGCATCCCTGGGATAAATCCCACTTGACCATTGTGTATGATCCTTTTAATGTGTTGTTGTATTCTGTTTGCTAGTATTTTGTTGAGGATTTTTGCATCTATATTCTTCAGTGATATTGGTCTCTAATTTTCTTTTTTTGTAGTATCTTTGTCTGGTTTTGGTATCAGGGTGATGATGGCCTCATAGAATGAGTTTGGGAGTGTTCCTTCCTCTGCAACTTTTTGGAAGAGTTTAAGAAGGATGGGTGTTAGCTCTTCTCTAAATATTTGATAGAATTCGCCTGTGAAGCCCTTTGGTCCTCGACTTTTGTTTGTTGGAAGATTTTTAATCATAGTTTCAATTTCATTACTTGTGATTGGTCTGTTCATATTTTCTGTTTCTTCCTTGTTCAGTTTTGGAAGGTTATAACTTTCTAAGAATTTGTCCATTTTTTTCAGGTTGTTCATTTTATTGGCATAGAGTTGCTTGTAGTAGTCTCTTAGGATGCTTTGTATTTCTGCAGTGTCTGTTGTAACTTCTTTTTCATTTCTAATTTATTGATTTGAGTCCTGTTCCTGTTTTTTTTGATGAGTCTGTCTAATGGTTAATCAATTTTGTTTATCTTCTCAAAAAACAGGAAGCTTTTAGTTTTATTTATTTTTGCTATTGTTTTCTTTGTTTCTATGTCATTTATTTCTGCTCTGATCTTTATGATTTCTTTCCTTCTACTAACTTTGAGTTTTGTTTGTTCTTCTTTCTCTAGTTCCTTTAGGTGTACGATTAGATTGTTTACTTGAGATTTTCCTTGTTTCTTGAGGTAGGATTGTATAGCTATAAACTTCCCCCTTAGAACTGCTTTTGCTGCATCCCATAGGTTTTGGATCATTGTGTTTTCATTGTCATTTGTCTCTAGGTATTTTTTGACTTCCTCTTTGATTTTTTCAGTGATCTCTTGTTATTTAGTAACTTATTGTTTAGCCTCCATGTGTTTGTGTTTTCTACGTTTTTACTCCTGTAATTGATTTCTAATCTCATAGCGTTTTGGTCAGAAAAGATGCTTGATATGATTTCAATTTTCTTAAATTTACTGAGGCTTGATTTGTGACCCAAGATGTGATCTATCCTGGAGAATGTTCCATGTGCACTTGAGAAGAAAGTGTAATCTGCTGTTTTTGGATGGAATGTCTTATAAATATCAATTAAATCTATCTGGTCTATTGTGTCATTTAAAGCTTCTGTTTCCTTATTTATTTTCATTTTGGATGATCTGTTCATTGGTGTAAGTGAGATATTAAAGTCCCCCACTAATATTGTGTTACTGTTGATTTCCTCTTTTATAGCTGTTAGCAGTTGCCTTATGTATTGATGTGCTCCCATGTTGGGTGCATATATATTTATAATTGTCATATCTTCTTCTTGGATTGATCCTTTGATCATTATGTAGTGTCCTTCCTTGTCTCTTGTAACATTCTTTATTTTAAAGTCTATTTTTTAATGATATAAGTATAATTACTCTACCTTTCTTCTGATTTCCTTTTGCACGGAATATCTTTTTCCATCCCCTCACTTTCAGTCTGTTTGTGTCCCTAGGTCTGAAGTGAGTCTCCTGTAGACAGCATATATATGGATCTTGTTTTTGTATCCATTCAGCAAGCCTGTGTCTTTTGGTTGGATCATTTAATCCATTCATGTTTAAGGTAATTATCAATATGTATGTTCCTATGACTATTTTCTTAATTGTTTTGGGTTTTTTTGGTAGATCCTTTTCTTCTCTTGTGTTTCCTACTTAGAGAAGTTCCTTTAGCATTTGTTGTATAGCTGGTTTGGTGGTACTGAATTCTCTTAGCTTTTGCTTGTCTGTAAAGCTTTTGATTTCTCCATCGAATCTGAATGAGATCCTTGCCAGGTAGAGTAATCTTGGTTGTATGTTCTTCCCTTTCATCACTTTAAGTATATCATGCCATTTATATCAAATAAGATATATAAATGACCAATAAGCATATGAAAAAATGCTAAACTTCATTAGTCATTAGAAAATGCAAATCAAACCACAATGAGCTGCCACTTCACATCCATTAGGCTGGTTACTGTTAAATGAGAAAAAAAAAAAGAAGGAAAGAAACAAATGTTTGGGGGTGGGGCATTGTGGACAACAGTTTTGTGGTTCCTACAAAATTTAAACATAGTTAAGCATAATATGGTATAGAGTTCCATATCTCTCCGCAGTTTCACTCCAAGTTATATACCCAAAGAATTGCAAACAAGGACTCAGATACTTGTACACCAATGTTCTTCACAGCATTATTCACAATAAACAGAAGGTAGAAACAAACCAACTGTTCATTAATGGATGAATAGATAAACAATGTAATAGTATTCAGCCTTAAAAGGGAATAAAGATCTGATATATGCTATAACACAGATGAACCTTGAAAACATGCTACACAAAAAGATAAATATAATGCATAATTCCACATAGTTCTGCGTGAAGTATCTGGAATGGGAAAATCCATAAAGACAGAAAGAAGAACTGTGTTTACGAAGAGTTTAGGATGGGTAATTGGAAATTATTGCTTAATGGTTATAGAGTTTCTGTGTAGGATAATGAAAACATTTTGAAAATAAAAAGTGGTGATGGCTATACAAAATTGTAAATGTACTTAATTCCACTGAATTGTACATTTAAAAATGGTGTATATGGTAAACTTCATTTTATGTATATGTGACCACATTAGAAGTAAAAGAATTTTTCCTCTAGCTATTTTATTTGGATTGTGCTTTGCCTAATATTTACTTGGCTAACTCTCTTACCTCTTTCAAGTCTTTGTTGAAACTATTTCTTATTGAAGCCTATCCTTACCATCCTATGTTTAATCTCAAACTCCAACATAACAACACTTCTTTTGCCTTCTGATACTCCTTTCATTATTCTATTTTTCCTTTTTTTAAATAGAATTTATTTTCTAACGTATATTTTATTCTGATTTCTAGTTTACTCTCTGTTAACCCCACTAGAAACTATATTTCCCCAAATTAGTAATATTTGTTTTATTCAAATGCGATCAACAATGCCTAGCACATAGATCATGCTCAACGAATATTTGTTAAACAAATGAATGAATTACTTAAGACATACTAAATAGCACTCTTCAGAGGAAGTATATGAATGTAGGTTTTCACTTGGAAATCAAACATGACTATAATAAGATAACATGTTGAGTTTTTAGTGATTATTCATAGTGAAATAAGACATTTTTCATACTTATTTATTGTTAGCCATTTCTTTTGTTACCATTATATGGCTCAACAATATAATAAGTTTTTGAAGTATATACTGTGATTTCATTCACTGGAACACCCTTGGAAATATGTAGTATATGAATATATTAAACTGAAGACATTTTATTCTTCACTGATTTTCTTTTCTTTTCTTTTCTTTCTTCTTTTTTTTTTTTTTGGTGGTACTCTCCCATTGCAGCGCACAGGCTCCAGACGCACAGGCTCAGTGGCCATTGCTCACGGGCCCAACCACTCCGCGGCACGTGGGATCTTCCCGGACCGGGGCATGAACCCACGTCCCTTGCATCGGCAGGCAGACTCTCAACCACTGCTTTTCTTGTCTTATATTGTCTGTCAGTCCTGCCATGTGGGTTGAAAACACAAACATTGATCTGGAGTAATCTAGATCTACTCTATCTATAGAGTAATCACACATTTTCCACATGTTCATTGACTTTTGGGATACGTCTTTTGATATATCAGGGGAAAAGCAATATTATATCAAGACTAACCTTAAGAAAAGAGACTTGTTTACTGAGTCAAAATTAGCCTCTGCAGTATTGAATTGAAATCAAATTTCTGTTAACTAGGGCCCCAAGAAATCAATTGTAACCAGCCGTTAATGACAGTTTGCGAACAGCTTGAGGCAAAGCCAAGGGCAGTTAACGCTCCAACAAATTGTTGTTAACTGTACTAATGACTGATTTTGCTGGGATTATTGCTATTATAAACAGTCATCAATCCAGTTGTACCACTGAGTCTAGAAAAGTTTGCAGCCATAAAACGATTTTTATGTCCTCAGTTTGATACTCTGGATTCCAGTTAATGTGATAATCTAAAATCATAATGCTAGATTTCCTGCTTTGGCAGGGGTAAAAGTAATAAAATCTCCTTTTCATTTTCCTTATTTGTAGTAGAGTTGGATGAATATATAGATTTCTGATAGTCTCTTATGAGAATCAATAGGAAAATACGATAATAGAAATATGTAGGTGCTTTCTCATTTTCAGTATATATTCACCATCAATTTGTTAAAATGTGCATAAGATCAACAGGCACCATAAAAGCAATTGTAGTTTGTCATTTATGGAAAAATTTCCAATCAAAAATGGAAAATAGAAAGAATAAATAAATCAGATTTATATAGAATCAAACTAAGTTTCAGGACTAAGTCCTAAAGTATTTTAAGAACAAAATATATAAGCTTTTGAAATCCAATATTAATCTTAAATTGTGACTATTATTTTAAAGCAAATTTCTGCTTTACTTACCAATAAAAGTAAATGAGATTATCCTTATATTCTGAATTTTTAAACAAAAACATAATAATAGACTGATTTCTCATTTAGTTTTATAATATTTTGAAAAGATTTAGTGTTAATCAATTTTCCATTCTAATTAATTGCCTATATTACTATTTTTTGTAATGTGTATTTTACCATATGGTTGAATAATTTGGTTAAACAGTCATGCTTTTAATTGTTGGTTTTAATTTTAAGTGCTGCTGTAGAAGTGTCACCATTTAAATGTTTTAATATAGATTCCTTTAAATATTTCACAAATACAGGTATATCCACAGAGAATGATAATATTATGGTTGGTATTTTGTTTTAAGCATATTTTTTAATTAGAGGGTCATATTGACAAGTTATTAATAATTTCACTACACTCTCCCTAATCAGGTCTCTGCAGTTAAAGTTGCATTTCAAACTAAGTAATTATTTGGGAAATTTAAATACACATTCATCTGTTTTTCTTAAACAATACTAAAAGTATGTTTACTTTTGTAACATATACCCTGCATTACAAAAGATAGTTTTTCATTGGACAAAATTAAAAACTAAAACTAAAGTCATTATATAAAGATAATGCCTAGAGGTAGTCTGTGATATTAAAAAAATAAAACTTAAAAAGTCATATCTACTGCCCACATAATTAAAGATAAATACAGAATTTATTTGAGCAATTATCTTACTCTAATTTTCACATGAACGCAAGGAATAAGGGAAATAATGTTCACCTTGAATGAATCTATTGTGACTTATTGCTTCTCAATCTGCTCTAATTTTTCTGTAATAAAATTAAAACAAAATTTGAAAATTAATTTGAAAGGTTTTAATAAAATTTTCATTTATTTCAACACTGTCTCATGAATTAGGTATTTTTTAAATATTTCAAGCACTTTTGTGACCTTTAAACTGCTTGAAAGTATATAAATATTGTCCCAAACTCTTACTTTAGTGAGACTCTCAACATATTCCTAACTACTTCAATTTAGATTCATTCTCAATTAAGCTTATAATCCTTGAAGACAGGAAATTTATTCATTATGTATCCTCAAAAAAAACCTCTAATTTTCTTCACACATGGTCAATTTTTCTTCCAGCTTTATTGAGATATAATTGACCTATAAAATTGTGTGAGTTTGAGGTGTACAATATGATGATTTGATAAATGTATATATTGTGAAATATTTACCACAATAAAGTTAGTTAACACATTCTTCACTTCACATAATTACCTTTTTGTTGTTGCTGTTATGATGAGAGCATTAAAGCTCTCCTTTCATAGCAACTGTCAAGTCTACAATACAGTATCCTTACCTATAGTCACCATGCTGTACATTAAACCTCTGCAACTTATTAATCTATAACTGAAAGTTTGTACCATTTGATCATACTATATTTGTCTTTCTCTGACTTATTTCACTTGGCATAATGCCCTCAAGGTCCATCCATGTTGTCACAAATAGCAGGATTTCCTTCTTTTATGCCTGAATAATATCCTATTGTATAAATATATACCACATTTTCTTTATTTATTCATCTATTGATGAATACTTAGGTTGTTTCCATGTCTTAGCTACTGTAATATTGCTGCAATGAGCATGTGAATGTAGATACCTCTTTGAGATAGTGATTTAATTTTCTTTGACTATATACCCGGAAGTGGGATTGCTGGATCATATGATAGTCCCATTTTTAATATTTTGAGGGAATTTTGTACTGTTTTCCATGGTGTCTGTGTCAATTTTCATTCCCACCAACAGTGCACAAGGGTTCCCTTTTCTCCATATCCATGCTGGTATTTCTTACTTCTTGTGTTCTTGATGATAGTTACTCTAACGAGTATGAGATGATACCTCATTGTGGTTTTGATTTTCATTTCCTTGATGACTGATGATCAACAGCACCTTTTTAATGTACATTTTGGCAATTTGTATGTCTTCTTGGGAAAAATTATTCCATTGCTCTGCCCATTTTTACATTGAATTGTTTGTTCTTTAGCTATTAAATTGTAAATTCCTTATATATTTTGGATATTAAACCCTTATCAGACATATGGTTTGATATGTTTTCTCCCATATCATGGGCTGCCTTTTCATTTTTTTGATTGTTTCTTTTGCCTTGCAGAAGATTTTTTTATTTTTTATAGTCCCAATGCTGGTGTCATATCCAAAAAATCATTGCCAAGACTTAAGTGAAAGAGTTTTGCCACTATGTTTTCTTCTAGGAGTTTTACAGTTTTGAGTCATAACATTTAATTTGTTAATCTATTTCTAGTTATTTTTTTGTGAGTGTTATAAGAAAGTGTTCTAATTTTATTCTTTTGTATGTGAATATCTGGTTTCCAACACCATTTATTAAAGAGACTATACTTTCCGCATTGAGTATCCTTGCCTCCTTTGCAAATACTAGTTGATCATGTAAGTGTGGATTTATTTCTGGGCTCTCAATTCTGTTTCACTGGCCTATATTTCTGTTTTTATGCCAGTTCTATACTTTTTTGATTACTATAGTTTTGTAAAGTAGTTTGAAATCAGGAAAAATGATGCCTCCACCTTTCCTCTTTCTCAAGATTGCTTTTGCTTTTCAGCATCTTACAGAGAATTTTATGATTTTTTCCTTCTATTTCTTTGAAAAATGCTGTTGGTATTTTGCAGGGATTGCACTGAATATTTTCACAATATTTTCACATTAAATTGGTAGTATTAACTCTACCAGTCCATGAACATGATATATCTTTCCATTTATTTGTTCTTCAGTTTCTCTCATCAATATTTTATAGTTTTCAGTGCATAGATGTTTTTCTTCCTTGGTCAAATTTATTCCTAAATATTCTATACTTTTTGTTATTATTGTAAATGGGATTGTTTTCTTTATATCTTTTTCAGGTAGTTCATTGTTGGTGTATAGAAATGCAAATGATTTTTGTATGTTAGTTTTGTATCCCAAAACTTTACTATATTCGTTTGTTAGGTGTAAAATGTTTTTGGTAGAGTCTTTAGAATTTTCTATATATAAGATTATATCTTCATAAAACAGCAACAGTTTTCCTTCGTCCTTTTCAATTTAGATATATTTTATTCACTTTTATTGTCTCATTGCTTTGGCTAGGATTTTCATTACTATGCTGAATAAGAATGGTAAGAATGAGAACCTTTGTCTTATTCCTCATTTTAGAGGAAAAACTTTCAATCTTTCACTGTTGAATATGATATTACCTGTGAACTTGTCACATACGGACTTTATATGTTGAGGTTTGTTCCTTCTATAAAAAATTTGTTGAGGGCTTCCCTGGTGGTGCAGTGGTTGAGAGTCCACCTGCCAATGCAGGGGACACGGGTTCGTGTCCCGGTCCGGAAAGATCCCACATGCCGCGGAGCGGCTGGGCCTATGAGCCATGGCTGCTGAGCCTGCGCATCCAGAGCCTGTGCTGTGTAACAGGTGAGGCCACAACAGTGAGAGGCCTGCATACCACAAAAAAAAAAAAATGTTGAATTTTTATTGTGAAAGGATGCTAAATTTTGTGAAATGTATTTTCTGTATGTATTGAGTCAATCATATAACTTCTGTCTTTCATTTTATTAACATGTATTATATTATTTGCATGTGTGAACTGTCCTTGTTCAGGCTTAGATATCACTTGCTCATGGTGTGTGATATTTTTAATGTGCCACTGAATTCAGTGTGCTAATATTTTGTTGAGAATTTTTCCATCAATATGCATTATGGATATTAGCCTGTAGACTTCTTTTCTTGTATCATCCTTATCTGTCTTTGGTATCAGAGTAATGCTGGCTTTGTAAAACAAGTTTGGGAGTGTTTACTTCTCTTCAATTTTTTGGAGTAATTTGAGAACAATTGGCAATTAATTCTCCTTTAAATGTCTGATAGACTTTACCCATGAAAGAAAGACCTTCACTTGCTTGTTGGTATATATTGAAGTGTGCTGTCACTCTGGGTCCAGTGGTAAAGGGTGTCAAGTGCATGAGCATGTGGTGGCTCTGGGTCCAGGAAGTGAGGTGACTCATCAACTTGGGTCACTGGGTACCAAAGCATCAACAAATGCATAGTCCTTGGTGATCGCTGAGGGAGATCCACTGAAGCCGCAATGACTGTTTTGACCCTCAGTAGTGTCTCCAGATTCAGCAGATAAGAACAAGGGCAGGCAACATTGGTGGCTGGAGCTAGTGGTGTTCACACACTCAGCTGTGAGGGTCAGCTGCAGGTATCTGTGTAGTGGCAAGGGTCAGTTGCAAGTATACACTTAGTGATGGGGGCCAAGTTAAGCAGCAAGTGACAGGTCCAATTGTGAAAGTCCACTGGTAGCTGCAGAGACCTTGTCTTCCTCAGTGCACTCCTCTTGCTGCTGGTTCTCACTGCTGGTGCAGAGCAGTAAAGGTTAGTGTAAGGAGTCAGACTGGGCTGTGCAGAGGCACAGCTGGAGGGGCTAGCTGCTGGTGAGGCTATGATGTAGGTCAGTGACAAGAGACAGGGCTAGATCTAGGCTCATAAACAGCTATGGGGGCCCTGACTTTCAGCGTGCACTTCTGTGGGTATAATATTTTGTCTTAGCATGCACAAAATAATGGAGGTCAGTGATGGGTGTTAAGCCATCTGCGTGCCAGTGCACAGCTGGAAAGGCTAACCCCAAGCTCACACACAGCAGTGAGGGTCAGCTAGAGGAGTCTAGGCTAGTGTCTTGGACTCTCACAGCCACAGAGACCTGGGATGGCTGCCTCTGTAGGTTCCAGGCTCTGGCATGGGTGAGGTGGGTAGGGAGAAGGGAGGGACTCATGCAGTTGACATCAGTGAATGTAAATACATGTGGGACAATAACTGGTGAAATATGCAGGGGGTCTGCAGAGGCCATGCTGGCCATTGGTTTCTTCAGTAGCAAAAGATTTTGGGGTTGTCTGCAAAGCAGATCACTGGGAACAGCATATGCTCCTGCTATCTGGCTGATGCCGGTAGCCTTTGCTTTTCTTGCTTATTCCAGCTGTCTCTCTACCTCTCAGTTTTGCTGGTCTCCAGGTGAGGTGAAACTGAAAGAGATCCTTTGTATAATGCCCTGAATGCTCACCCAGCTCTTCCTTTTCCATTGAGGGTAACTCTTGCTGGGAAGTTTCCTCTTGGTGCTGAGCAATGTGAACCTGCAGATGGGATAATAAATACAGCCAAAATGAAGCTATTCTTCCTTCTCATTTTGTGATGTTATTCTCAAATTTTTTGTTCTACTGTATTGTTGAAACTTCTTAATCCGACTCCAGAGCTTTCCCAGACCTGTTTTTGTTAATGGGTTTGTGTCTAATTGTTGATCTTTATGTTGTAAAAGAGTCTCCTACTCCACCATCTTGGGACAACATCCCACTATATAATCAGTTTTATTGGTTAATTCTACTCTTCGCTTTCCTGTTCCGCTATATACCCATATCTGTTTTCACATTTGGATTCTTCAACACTTATATAGGAAGTAGAAAATATATATGTAACTCTCAGACTCAAGGTTTGCCATAATAGAAAAATCAATAGCAACTTTTAAATATTTTGTTTTTTATTGTGGTAAAAGTCAAATAATATAAAACATGCTATTTTAACCATATTTAACTGTACAGTTCAGGGACACTAGGTACTTTCACATTGTTGTGCAACTCTCACCATCATCCATCTCCCGAATTTTTCACCTTCCTAAACTGAAATGTTGTCCCCTTTAAACACTAACTCCCCATTCCCCCTCCCCAAGCCCTCACCCCTTGACCCTTGGCATCTACAGTATACTTTCTAACTCTATGAATTTGACTACTCTAGGCACCTCGTATAAGTGGAATCAAACATTTGTCTGCACCTAAGTATATAGGAGTGCATTTATAAGGTTACTTAATACATGTCCTGAAAACAGATTGTACCTTCCTTTTTTTTTTTTTCCCCTGTGCTATACAGTAGGCCCTCACCAGCCATCTACTTCATATATAGTACAGTACATATGTCAATCTCAATCTCCCAATCCATCCCAGCGCCCCCTTGGTGTTCATACATATTTTTCTCTATGTCTGTGTCTCTATTTCTGCTTTGCAAATAGGTTCATATATACCATTTTTTCTAAATTCCACATATATGCATTAATATATTTGTTTTCTCTTTCTGACTTCACTCTGTATGACAACCTCTCAGTCCATCCATGTCTCTGCAAATGGCACTATTTTGTTCCTTTATAAGGCTGAGTAATATTCCATCGTATATATATATATATATACATACCACATCTTCTTTATCCATTCCTCCGTTGATGGACATTTAGGTTGCTTCCATATCCTGGCTATTGTAAATAGTGCTGCAATGAACACTAAAGTGCATATATCTTTTGGAACTATGGTTTTCATCAGGTATATGCCCAGGAAAGGAATTGCTGGATCATATGGTAGTTCTATTTTTATTTTCTTAAGGAATCTCCATAGTGACTATATCAATTTACATTCCCACCAACGGTGTAAAAAGGATCCCTTTTCTCCACTCCCACTCTAGAATTTATTGTTTGTAGTGACCAGTGTGAGGTGGTAACTCATTGTAGTTTTGATTTGCATTTCTCTAATAATTAGTGATGTTGAGCATCTTTTCATGTGTTTGTTGGCCATCTGTATGTCTTCTTTGGAGAAAAGTTTATTTAGGTCTTCTGCCCATATTTTGACTGGGTTGTTGGAATCAGACAAAAACAGAAATATAGACCACAAAAAAAAATAGCATTGTAATCCAGGTTTTGGACTCACTCTTTTACTATGGCCTTTAATAATTGCAGGATTTTTGTTTTTATTTTGTGCTGTTTAAATCTACAGTTTTAGCTAATTTTTTTTTCTCTTTAGAACCCTTGGTCTATTATTTTATTCTAATGAAACTTGTTTGGCATTACCTCCAGTATCTAGATCTCTCAGAACTATTTTGTCTTTGGACTGGTTACTTACAGTACCAGCTGAGGTCTAGCTATAGTTCATGATATTGAGTTTATGGCCTCCTACATGCTCTATAAATACATATGAATAGAAAATGAATAACTAGAACCCAGTAGCACATGAAGTTTTTCTTATGCTATTATATACTTCTCTTTTGACTTAAAGAGACATTCAAGGTACAACTTTTATCTCTTCTCCTCTGTGATGGCTGAGAAGTAACTAGAGGCCTTAAATAAACATACTTTAATTCCTATAGAGATTTATCTGTGCCACATAATTTATCACTGCCAAATGCTATTTATTAACCTTCTCTTTTGTTTGCTTCATTCATTTTCTTAGAAGTTTTAGAATTTTTGAATATAAGAAATTGTTCCATATTATTTCTTTGTATTCTATGCTTTCATTCTGAATATTTTATTCAGTGGAGCTTAAATATCTATGGTATAAAATTTAATGGATTAAAGAAAAACTCTTACACTTATTTTAGGTTCCTAAAATTAAATATATATTGGACTTCATTGTAGAAATTTATAAGAGATTGTCATTTCCCACTCTAACAATGAGAAAAAGCTAGATAAATTGCAAAGTTATAGTTTTTTGAAAACATATTAGCAAATTGAGAACTCCAAACAAACCTAAATGAACTAAAATCTAGAAATTGACTGGGCATTCCCAGTGGGTGTATGATCCATAGTTGATTTCCTCCATGGATGACCAAGCAATTTCAAAATGGTCACATATCAATGGGGGTAAGAATGAATAAACTTGTGTTTTTTAAAAAAAAAAAAATTATTGGAGTACAGTTGCTTTACAATGCTGTGTTAATTTCAGGTGTACAGCAAAATGAATCTGTTTTATATATATCCATTCTTTTTTAAGGTTCTTTTCCCATACAGGCCATTATAGAGTATTGAGTAGAGTTCCCTGTGCTAAACAGCAGGATCTTATTAGGTATCTATTTTATATATAGTAATGTGTACATGTCAATCCCAATCTCCCAATTTATCCCTTTCCCCCTTATCCCCTGGAAGCCATAAGTTTGTTTTCTACATCCATGACTCTATTTCTGTTTTGTAAATAAATTCATTTGTACCTTTTTTTTAAAGATTCTACATATAAGCAATAACATATATTTGTGTTTCTGTGTCTGACTTAACTTCACTCAATATGACAATCACTAGCTCCATCCATTTTGCTGTAAATGGCATTATTTTGTTCTTTTTTATGGCTGAGTAATATTCCATTATATATATGTACCACATCTTCTTTATCTATTCCTTTGTTGATGGGCATTTAAGTTGCTTTCATGTCCTGGCTATTGTAAATAGCCCTGCAGTGAACATTGGGGTGAATGTATCTTTTTGAATTATGGTTTTCTCCACATATATGCCCAGGATTGGGGTTTCTGGGTCCTTTTGAATCCACCCCTAGAGTAATGAAAATAAAAACAAAAATAAACAAATGGGATCTAATTAAACTTAAAAGTTTTGCACAGCAAAGGAAACCATAAACAAAACAAAAAGACAACCCTCATTATGAGAGAAAATATTTGCAAATGAAGCAACTGAAAATGGCTTAATCCCCCAAATATACAAATAGCTCATGCAGCTCAATATCAAAAAAACAAATAACCCAATCAAAAAATGGGTGAAGGACCTAAATAGACATTTCTCCAAAGAAGACATACAGATGGCCAACAAACACATGAAAAGATGCTCAATGTCACTAATTATTAGAGAAATGCAAATCAAAACTACAGTGAGGTATCACCTCACACTGGTCAAAATGGCCATCAAAAAATCTACAAACAATAAATGCTTCAGAGGGTGTGGAGAAAAGGAACAATATTACAGTGTTTGTGGGAATGTAAATTAGTATAGCCACTATGGAGAACAGTATGGAAGTTCTTTAAAAAACTAAATATAGAACTACCACATGACCCAGGAATAAACTGGTGTTTTCAATGACTTTAATGAGCACATATTAGCTAGTGTCAAGTATTAGAATCTTGTGGGGTCCCACCCACAATCCACTAACTCTGTCCCACACTTCTTTACTAAGCTTTTAAGGATAGTATATCAAAAGACAAAAGAGTTCATTTATACCCATACCTATATCTTATTCCAGGAATTCACAGAGCTCAAGACTTTAGCTTCTGAAAATGAAGACAGGCAGGTATATGCTGATTCTCTAATTTTCTCTATGTGCAAAGCAGTGGTCCACAGAATTCAGGGAGAAGGGCAAGAGAGTTAAAATAAATTAATCATATATATAATATTTATCATATAATTACATTTATAATGTATATAATCAAATATATATTTCCATGAGTGAGGAAAGTACCTGTGGCCTTGAGTCCAGTTCAATGCAAATTATCCAAAATAAACACAAAGAGAGAAAAACAAAAAAGAGAGACAAATGGGACAGAAGAAATATTTGGAGAGATAGCAGCCAATAACACTCCTTAAAAGATCAACTAGAGTATTATATATATATATATATATATATATATATATATATATATATATATATATAGTACGAATTTTTGAAAAACTCAGTTCAGAAAGCATCTGTTCCTGACCTTTCAGAAATTCACTTTAATGCCCCCAACCTGGGCCAACTTCTATAGGAACTTTGAAGTACCAACTACCTTTTCTCTATTCATAACTATTCTGATTTGTCGTATTAATATATTTAAAACCCTATTGTCTTTACAACTGTCAGTATATCGATTATAAAGTAGTATTTATGCAAAGGAGGCTCTTAAGTTAGCATATTCTTTTGCTATGAATATGTGACAGAGTGTGTGATATTATATAATAATACATGGACCCCCCAAAGTGTATCAGTTATTTGACATAATAAACAGAAATTCAATGGTGCTGCACCTTACATTTTTTGAAGATATCTGTTATATCAAAGGCATTTTCATCAAGGCATTCAAGATTTAATTAGGGGAAAAGATATCATTGTCTTATTTATCATAAATACATTAAAATAAGAATATTACCTCTTCATTGTCATATCATTTAATTATACAAAAAGGATCATTGTCCTTTGTGTATTATATTCATTCCCTTTATTAAATACTCATTCGTGGTACCTTTCTTTAACTGTCACTTCAGGGAATAAAGCATAGATTTGGGCATCTAACTTCATATCTTGAAAGCAGCACTACTGAAATATTACAGCAGATTGTCACTATAGAAAAATGGATTATCTATCCAGGTAATAGTGTCATTCATCTAGATTTGAGGTCTGTTCAGATGTTCATGAAATAAGAACTATTTTTTTCTCCCTGAGACACCAAACATCCAGATTAAAATGATATAAAAAATAGCCACTGACTCAAATGCATTTAAAAGTAGATGGTTGTAAAAGTTTTAGAAAATTCAGTGCTTCTCCTTAACCAAGAGTATTTGTATTTTTAAAGAAAATAACATTATATTTTAGATTAACTGAGAGTTTATCATTTTATTGAACTCTATGAATTTTTAAGGAATTAAAATACTATAAATTAGCAGAAATAATGGAATTTTGTTGCAAATAAAATTCAGCCATACTGAATTATATGCTTGTCTGAATATGTTTTCAGTACTATTATGTCCTTATAATTAAAAAAATGTACATTTTACAGTCTTGGATTAGAATACTTTTTAAGAGATCTGCCAAAAGTTGTGCTGACCTTAACACATTAAAAAAAAACAAAACACTGTCCTCAATAACTATTTGATTAACTTAGGCCTGATAGTATAAAAAACATGAATATATAACATTTATCTTCTTTTGTGGGCTTCTCACTGCTGCGGCCTCTCCTGTTGCGGAGCACAGGCTTCAGACGCGCAGGCTCAGCGGCCATGGCTCACGGGCCCAGCCGCTACGTTGCATGTGGGATCCTCCCGGACCGGGGCATGAACCCGTGTCCCCTGCATTGGCAGGCGGACTCTCAACCACTGCACCACCAGGGAAGCCCTATAACATTTATCTTTATGGTTCATGGAGTAGCTGCAAGTCCTGACTTTATTGGAACTAATAATGTAGAAATATAGAGATTTTCTTACTCGGTAATCTCAAGATTTCCAGTAGTTTTTGTCCTGTATCTTACACACATATCAAAGTATAGCATAAATTTCATGTTTTTTACATAGCTTTTCCTTACTACTCTAAATGTTAGTTATCGCCTCCATTATCTAAATTTTTCAAAACATACCTGTAGGCAGAATATTTACCCTCACAGATGTTCAACCTCTAATTTCCAGAAACTGAATATTTTATCTTATATAGCTAAGGAAAATTAAGATTGCAGAGAAAATTACAGTTGCTAATCAGCTGTCCTTCATAATTTTTTAAGTAATAGGTATAATTTTTTTGCTGAGGTATAGTTGATTTACAATGTTGTGTTAGTTTCAGGGTCACAGCAAAGTGATTCAGTTATGCATACATGCATATGTACATTCTACTTCTATAATAAAACAATAATAAAAGAGCCAGGCTTCTATTGGGTCTCGAGATTTTTCTTGTATTTGTATATTTTAATTAATCCCTGTAATAGAACCAAAAAATGGTGGCCTTTCTCTAGCTTATGCTTTTGTCATCAGATATGGATAGATGTCAGCGTCAAGCTTTTAAGAGCAATGCTTCAGTTTGAAACCTTAATACCAACTGCTTTCATCCTCAGCATCCTTCCTTTCTTATACACTGTCCTTGTTCTGGAGCTTACCCAACATTAGAAATGTCTGCTTATCTCAGCCACATTGTGCTTATATTAATTTATATAGTCTTTTATTGCAATGAAATAGAAATTTCAGAACTCTAGGAAACAGATTAAGCTAAAGGAGTTTTCTTTCCTATCAAATGTGATTGCAAGGAATATTTAGATACTGATCACTCTGCCCTTGAGTTCTGCCTGTATGAAGGATTCTTCAATTTTTTAAAACCTTGTGAACTCCACAAATGAATGTCTGTTTATAAAATAGGACTTGACCTTTGAGAAATGACCCATGGCACAGGTGAGACTACGCAGGTGAATCTCTTCAGATGAACCTCTGAAAGAACACCTGGACAAGTTTACAAAGTAGAGGAGGTATAATTGCTCATGGAATCATGATCTAAGAAGAAAAAGAATATTTTACTTGTTATTTTAAAATATTGCATAATCACCTGTCTTGTTGACAATATGCATCCTAGTTTTTAGAAGGAGTAAAGAGAGCTAAGCATACTTGAAAACATCAGTTTCAGATTAATAATCTCTTTCTCCACCATCTTTCTATCAGGCCTACCATGCTTCATTGTCTTCACCACACTCTCAACAGAACACAGCAGGATTAGAAATTTCAGATCTCATAAAGGAGATAATCTGGGGAAGATTGCTAATAAAACCTTCACATATTTCCCCTCTATTACTAAATTCATTGTCTTGCAGTTTTGTCTCCACTAAAGGAAAGAAAGGAACATTAAGGATGTGGCATAAGCATAAGAGGGACCTAATAATATTTGCTAACTCTATTAAGAATTTGTTTATATGTTGTACAGTGTAGGAATTGAAGCTAACCATTTATCATTTTTTTTTGGGGGGGGCGAGTACGCGGGCCTCTCACTGTTGTGGCCTCTCCCGTTGCAGAGCATAGGCTCCGGACGCGCAGGCTCAGCGGCCATGGCTCACGGGCCTGGCCGCTCCGCAGCATGTGGGATCCTCCCGGACCGGGGCACGAACCCGTGTCCCCTGCATCGGCAGGTGGACTCTCAACCACTGCGCCACCAGGGAAGCCCTCATTTATCTTTTGATATAACTTTCTATATAGCATTCTCTATATGGAAAAAAAAAATATGGTATTAGGAAAAGGAAATTTTTTTTCCTAGGTCCAAATCCAAGCAGATCCTAGGTCCAAAAGATCCAAATGAATCCAAGCAGTCAAATATTGTAATCTGGAATGGCTATTGAAATTAAATATTTCTGCCATAGGATCTGTCTTCTGTTTAAGATATTTAAGATTTTGAGTTATATGTAAGAATACATATTGATATATTTACAAATATAACATTTGATATCATATTTTAAATCATTTACCACTTATTGATTTGTATATATGATATTCTTTAGCACATGAAAAATTTTACATATACAGAATTAAACTTGCATATACCAATAAAGGCTAAAAATAGATGAGGGTTTCTATAAAAGTCTATCTTTGAGGAACAGTGTACAAATTATTCCATGATCTTTAATTAAATCAGCCCCAGAAATGTTCTGAGATGTTAATGAGCCTGAGTTTCTCTTATCTTTTATTTTGACCTTCAAGTAAGACATTATTTTTATCTTTGGAATGCCATCATGAATGCTGATATGTAAAGGTGTTCAATTTTGAATAAAATGTGTCAAGATATATTCTATTAATTTTGTCTTTTCTCATTTTGGAAATGATCTATTACTTTCACTCTAAGGAAACAATACATCATATTTCTCAATATATCATTCCTTATGGCTTCCTGTTGGGTTAAGTTTGGAATAAAAATATGGAGTATCAACTTAAAATTTGAATGATAATAGTTGTGTAAATGATAGCTCAATATCATCAAACAATATTATATCTGGTATAAAATTGGTATCACACAAATGCTTTTAGAGAAAACATGAGCTTATCAATCAGAATTCTTTTTCTGTTTCACTTAGAAACCTACCTTGATTATCTCAGAAATCTTTTGACATAGAAATATCAGTTCTACAAATTTTAATTTTTTTTTTTTTTTTTTTTTTGCGGTACGCAGGCCTCTCACTGTTGTGACCTCTCCCGTTGCGGAGCACAGGCTCTAGATGCACAGGCTCAGCGACCATGGCTCTCATGGACCCAGCCGCTACTTGGCATGTGGGATCTTCCCGGACCGGGGCACGAACCCGCGTCCCCTGCATCGGCAGACAGACTCTCAACCAATGCGCCACCAGGGAAGCGCCAATTTTAATTTTTAAAGAAGCCTCTGTGAAGTCTAGTCAAAAGACATATATTTTTTTCAATATCAAATTTATATGCTCAATATTATTCAGGCATTTTTCTCTCAAATTTGAGAATTTGCTGCAACCTTTTGTGGTAAAATTAAGATTGCCTGGTACTATTTAACCTCTATATAACCAGTCCCTTGAAGGAAGGTAGTGTGTAAGACACTTAATTTTTTTTCCAAATTTTTAGAGCTGGCATTAATAGGTAAGAAGAATATTTTATTTCATTTTATGTACTTATTTTTTGGCCGTGTCGTGCATCATGTGGATCTTAATTACCCAACCAGGGGTTGAACCCTTGCCACCTGCTGTGGAAGCATGGAGTCTTAACCACTGAACCACCAGGGAAATCCTAAGTAGAATATTTTCAAAGTTAGAAATGTAAGTTCCTAAAAAACTTTGATCTTCCATAGCACAACAGTTTAATTTTACAGAACAGAAAACTGAGATCCACAAATGTAATAATTAACCCAGTGTCAGTCACCTAATAGGGGTTCAATAAATATTGATTAATTGATGATTATTCGCTGTTCTTAACTGTTTCCAACTTTCATATGTTAAGATCATATGTAAAATACTGTGCTAGGAATTCCTGGCATTGAACACATAACAAGATAGTATCTACTTCAATAAGGAGATGGCATTTACATAAGTAATTTAGAATACTCATCCATAAACAGACATTTATTGGGTGTTTACAAGGCAGTAGTCCTTGTGTGTGTCAATGACTGAGTGGTAGTGAACAGAGGAATCATGTTCATAATTTCTAGAGTTCACAATCAAGAAAAAGTTGGTTAACAATTGAATACATCAAAAATATAATTACCAATTATAGTAAGTTATATGAAGGAAGCATATGATATTCTGAAAGAATAAATTCAAGGGAAGCTAAATCATATTTAGGTTTTCTATAAAAAAGTTTATAATAGATCTAAAAGAGGACTAAAACAAATATGAGTATTATTCTGGAACAGGAGAAAACTTTGTGTGCTTGAACATTGAGCAAAAGCGCAATGGGGCTAGATCTTAGAAAAACATAGAGAGGATGACTAGAGATGAGGAGAGGATGAAGTAGGAGAGAATTTACCCAGTACCATGTCTATAGCCTATATTTTGATCATTTTAAGTGCAAAATAACTGATAGAAGATTTTAATCAGACTCATAATTATGTTGTTAAAAATATATTACTATTACATGTTCTTTTATTTTTTCAACTTTCTTCTGACCCTAACACCCAGTCCCTACCCTAGCTCAGTTCCTTTCTTATATGGACTTGGGAAGATTTTTATTATCATATAACAATTAAAAGTTAAGAACTATCCCTTCAATCCTCCACAAATCTATATGCTTGAATATCCATGTGAAAGAAAATCACAAGTTTTACTTTAATTTGGTCAAAATGGCCCTACCTATTATTGTTTTGACTGATGAATCCATATGTCACACAAAGTGACCACTCGTAGTTGACCAACAAGATAATCATTAACACATGTTTTGAAATTTATATAGTTTGATAAGTATTGAAATACTGTTACATGTAGTAAGGTCAATGATGCCAGAGATATCTGACTTGCATTGGCTTGGTTACCTCCACTTCTTATGAGACAGTTGAGGAAGCTTTAAAGACAGGCATGATTTATTTTTTAAACTACCATGCTGTTATTTCCAGCCTTGGGTTCACTACTCCAAGGGACACTGTTAATACTTAATGGAGTGTATGTTGTAGGCTGATGCTGACATTGACACTTTCTGTCCTTATAATTCCACATGCATATGATTATCTATTAATACCCACAGATAAATTACATAAGACTGGAATCTGGAGACATGGCATAACAGAATGTTCATGTGAGCAAAAAAAAAAAAAAAAATATATATATATATATATATATATATATATATGTAAAATTACCAGTATATCATTACCATCCCATTTATTTATTTCTTTGCATTTAAAATTATAAAATATAGAGGCATGTAAGAAAATCAAAAAACTTGAAAGGTTATAAAGCAAAACTTGCCATCCATTTACCACATGTTATCAACATACCATTCCCATTACCTAGGAGAAAACATTGTAAATATTTTGGTGTGTGATTGCACTGTGATTCTGAAACTTTTCCCATACATTTACAAATATGTGTGTGTAGTTTTCCTCGATATTTTATTTTGAAAATTTTCCAATATACAGAAAATTTGAGAGAATTGTAGAGTAAAAAGTTAATATTTTTCTGTATTTGCTTTAACACATACCTGTCTGACATCTCTCTATCCTCCCACCATCCTTCAACTCATCTTACCTTTTTGGTGCATTGTAAAATATCATGCAGACGTCAATATACTTCAGCCTAAATACTTTAGCATACATATCACTAATCAGGGTTCAATATTTGTTTGATATTTGTTATCATGATATAAGTTTTCAAAAACTTCTAAAGTCATTTTCATATTGCATAATTTACATAGAACAAAGTTTACCCTTTTTGTGTTTTTGATGTAGAGTTCTGTGAGTTGTGACAATAATGTCAAATTCAAGATATTTGATATATCTTTGACCTCCAAATATTTCCTTGTTGCCTCATTGTAATCCCTTTCCCTACTTTCAGCCCCTACAATCACTGTCCAGATTTCTTTTATTTTAGTGTTTCCTTTCCCAGAGGGTCATATAAATAAAGTCATAGGATATCTATGAGCATTGCTGCTTTCTGGAAGATAGAGTTTGTATTCCCTAGAAAAGTCTTTAGTAAAACATCCTTTCATGTTCAGTAATCTGTTCAAATTTCCTTTTAAATTGTTTCTTTTTGGATTCTGTTTCCCACCCAAATCTAAAGCATTCCCCAAAAAAACAAAAACCAAACAATTTTTACAATTGTTTAAGGAAGATATCCATTTCAATAGGGTAAATTCCAAGTTTAAATGACCCCACAGGCCTGCATAATATCAAGTGCCTTCCAATTCAACAAGGAGAATTTGTATTTCTTGAAGGCCATTACTGGTTTAGCTCCAATATCCTGTAACTTGAATTCAAGGCAATCTAAAACTTTTCTCTATTTTGCCATTGTGAATCCCAGAATAATTTGTGGTCAGAACTTATCTCTTATGGGAGACTGAAAAATAATACATACAGTTTGGGGAGTGGCCAAGATGGCAAAGGAGGAAGACCCTGAGCTCACCTCCTCCCACAGGCACACCAAAATTACAACTGTTTACAGACCAATAATTGATGAGAACAGTCTGAAAAATAGTAGAAAAGATCTTCTACAGTAACGATAAAAAGAAAACACAATGATATGGGGAGAAGGGGTGGAGATGTAATATAGACAAGACCTACACCCCCAGGAAGATGACCTACAAAGATAATTACAATTGAAGAGGTCATCCCCAA
The DNA here is from genome assembly GCF_003676395.1 of Aethalodelphis obliquidens. NCBI lineage: Eukaryota > Metazoa > Chordata > Mammalia > Artiodactyla > Delphinidae > Aethalodelphis > Aethalodelphis obliquidens. The sequence continues at coordinate 2,728,466 of NW_020838020.1, read as the reverse complement.
GGAGCAAGGGGTCCAAGACCCACAGAGTTCTCCCCAGGTTGGTGTTCCCACACCAGGAAGATGAGCTCCCAGAACATTTGACTTTGAAAGACAGTGGAGTTTACTTTTAGTAGAGCAAAAAATATGTGGGAAATAGAGACTCCTCTCTTAAAGGGCACACATAAAGTCTCACATGGGATGCAGGGCAGCAGCAGTAATTTGAAAGGAGCTTGGGTCAGGCCTACTTGCTGATCTTGGAGAGCCTCATAGATAGAAGAGAAGACAATTGGGACTCACCCTGGGGACTTAGATGCTGATTGCAGACATTTCTAGAAGCTCACCCCATCATGAGGATACTGATGCTGTCAAGCAGCATTTTGGAATCCTCCCTCTAACTGATTATTGACAGGACATGGCCCTGACCACAAGTCAGATGGCACCAGTACAGGATGCCACAGGCCAAGCAGCTACCTGGGCAGGGACACAGTCCCATCTACCAGCAGGCCTGCTGCCCTAGGGTCCCCTGATCCTCCTTACCAGTGACCTGGGACATGGCTCAACACATCAAAGGGCCCAAAACCTGACATCAACCATGAGTCAGCCCCAAGTTCACCCACCAGGGGGCAGGCCCCAGCCCTGCTTACCTGGAGCTGAACACCAACTCCAGGATTACCAGGTCCCTGGAACCAAAGACTTGGGTCCCAAGGTCTTTCCAGCAGTAGGCTAGCACTCAGACTCACCCACTGTTGGGTAGACATTAGCTTCAGAACCTCCAGACCCTGCAACCAAAGACCCAGGACACATTTCTGCCCATCAATGTGCTGGCATAATCCCCTGGACACATTGGGGTCTGGCTCTACAAACCAGCAAACGTAAGCCAGCTCTGGGACACCTTGGGACCCTGAAACAGCTCCAGGATCCAGATCCACCCACCAGAGTGTCATCACTGGGATAACATGGGCCCCACAGTAAGCTGATTTAGGAAAGGACTGCACCCACCAGTGAGTTGATACTAGCTTCAGGACCCACAGACCTGCATCCAGCCCCCCCAGGACCCAGTGTTGTCTACTAGTAGGCCAACACTAGCACTGGACACCCCTTGGGGCTCTGTAGCTAGAGGTCTCATGACCTGGTCCCACCTACCACTTGGCAAGCACCATGACAGGGACTCACCTGGCTATGCAGCAAGCCATGCCAGAACCCAGCCTTGTCCAACAGGAGCCAGCAATCTCTGTACAAGACAGGGCCTGGCAATCAACCAGACTAGGAGCCAGCCACGTCTACCAGCATACCCAAAGTAGTCAGCCCAGCACAACAGAAGGCCCATAAACTCACATAGAGAAAAAACTCTATGGCATATAGTTTGGTGACCAGAGCTATATGCACTGCTGCGTCCCATAGAACATAGTCAATGTAAGACCACTTCTCCAAGTTGGGATATGGAAACAGCCAATCGAATACATAGAAATATAAAAAGCAACTTAGGTAATATGAGGTGACAGAGGAATGTGTACCAAAGAAAGGAACAAGAAAAAATCCCAGGAGGACTAAGTGAAGTAGAGATAAGCAACCTACCCAATTCAGAGTTCAAGGTAATGAGTACAAAGATGCTCAAAGAACTCAGGAGAAGAATGGATGAACACAGTGAGATGTTAGAAGTTTCTAACAAAGAGTTAGAAAATATAAAGAAGAACCAAACAAAGTTGATGAATACAATAACTAAAAACAAAACAATACAAAACAAAACAAAACAAACAAACAAAAAAACAGGAAGGAATCAATAGTAGATCGGATGATACAGAGAAATGGATCAATAATCTGGAACAAACAGTAGTGGAATAGAATAGAAATTAAAAAATAAAGAGAATAGTTTAAGAGACCTAAGGGACAACATTATGTATACTAACATTTTCATTATAGGGGCCCCAGAAAGAGAAGAGAGAGATAAAGGGGTAGAGAATATTTTTGAAGATATTATAGCTGAAAATTTCCCTAACCTGTGAAAGAAAACAGATATTCAAGTCCAGGCACAGAGAGTCTGAAACAGGATCAACACAAAGTGGACCACACCAAGACACATTGTAATTAAAATGGCAAAAATTAAAGATAAAGAGAGAATATTGAAAGCAACAAGGAAAAAGCAACAAGTTATGTATAAGGGAACTCTCATAAGGCTATCAGCTAAGCTATTCAGCAGAAACTCTGTAGGTTAGAAGGGAGTGGCATGAAGTGATTATAGGGAAACATCTAAAACCAAGTGTACACTACTGGTAACGGTTTCATTCACAACTGAAGGAGAGATCAAAAGTTTTAAAAATAAGAAAAAAAAGTTTTAAAAATAAGAAAAGTTAAAATAATTCAGCACCAAGAGACCAGCTTTACAAGAAATATTAAAGGGACTTATCTAAGCAGAAGAGAAAAAACCAAAAGTAGAAATATAAAAATTGTGAAAGTAAAAATCTCATTGGTAAAGCAAATATACAGTGAAGGTAGCAGATAAACCATTTATAAAACTAGTAGGAAGGTTAAAAGACAAAAGTAGTACAATCATCTATATCCACAATAAGTAGTTAAGGGATATACAAAACAAAATGATGTAAAATAATACATCACAAAAATAGTAAATGTGGGGTGGGAGGTAAAAATGCAGGGTTGTTAAAATGGGTTTGAAATGAACAGATCATCAACTTAAAACAATCATATGCATATATAATTGCTTTATATAAACCTCTTGGTAACCACAAACCAAAAATTTATAATAGATACAAACACAAAACAGAGAAAGAAATCCAAACATAACACTAAAGGTAATCATCAAATTACAAGGGATGAGAGCAAAAGAAGAAAAGAACTAAAAGAAGTACAAAAACAACTCCAAAACAATGAGCAAAATGGTAATAAGTATATACCTATCAGTAATAATTTTAAATGTAAGTGGACTAAATGTTCCAAATAAACAAACAAAAAATAGAGTGGCTTAATTGATACAAAAACTAGCAGATCTATGTACAAGAGAATCATTTCAGAACTAAAGACAAACATATACTGACTGAAAGTGAGAAAATGGAAAAACAGGTATTCCAAGCAAATAGAAATGAAAGGAAAGAAGGATAGCAATACTTATACATAAAAAATAGACATTAAAATGAAGACTGTAACAAGAGACAGAGAAGGACATTACATAATGATGAAGGATCCAGTTCAGTTCAAGAAGATATATCAATTGTAAATTTAATATCAACCCAACATAGGAGCACCTAAATATATAAGGCAAATATTAACAGACATGAAGGGAGAAATTTAGAGTAATTGAATAATAGTAGAGAACTTTAACATTCCACTTATATCAATGGACAAATCATCCAGACAGAAAAACAGTGAAACACTGACCTTAAATTACACATTAGAACAGATGAACTTAACACATACACACAGAACGTTCCATCTCAAAACAGTAGAATATACATTCAAGTGCACATGGAGCCATCTCCAGGATAAATCACATGCTAGGTCACAAAAAAAAAAAATAAAAAGCATACAAATTGGAAAGAAAGAATTAAAACTGTCACTGTTTGCAGATAACATGAAACAATACCTAAAAATCCTAAAGACACCATTAAAAAATCACTAGAACTCATCAATGAATTCAGTAAAGTTTCAGGATACAAAATTAATATATAGAAATCTGTTGCATTTCTTTACACTAGCAATGAACTATCAAATAGAGAGATTAAGAAAAAATTCCATTTACAATCACATCAAAAAGAATAAAATAACTAGGAAAAATCTGACAAAGGAGGTAAAAGACCTATACTCAGAAAAAGATAAGAAACTGCTGAAAGAAATTAAAGATGACACAAACAGATGGAAAGTTATACTGTGTTCATGGATTGGCAGAATCCATATTGTTAAAATGACCATACTACCCAAGGCAATCTATAGATTCAATGCAACCCCTATGAAATTACCAAATAGAATTTTTCATAGAACTACAACAATAATTCTAAAGTCTGTATAGAAACATAAAAGATCCCCAAAAACTAAAATAATCTTGAGAAAGAAGAACAATACTGGATTATTATGCTCCTTGATTTCAAAATATACTACAAAGCTATAGTATGGAATGACACAAAAACAGACACATAGATCAGTGAAACAGAATAGAAAGGCCAGAAATGAATCCATGCTTAGATCGTCATTTAATCTATGGCAAAGAAGGCAAGAATATACAATGGGGAAAAGACAGCCTTTTCAATAAACGTTTGGGAAAACTGGACAGTTACATACAAAAGAATCAAACTGGATTACTTTCTCACACCATGTGCAAAAATAAATTCAGAACGATTAAATATTTAAATGTAACACCTGAATTCATAAGATTTCTAAAAAGGAACACAGACAGTAGGCTCTTTAATGTTGGCCTTGGTAATATTTTTTTTGAATACTCCTCCTTAAGTAAGGGAAACAAAAGCAAAAATAAACAAATGGGACTATGCCAAACCAAAAAGATTTTGCACAGTGAAGGAAACCATCAACAAAATGAAAAGGTCACCTACTGAGCAAGAGAAGATATTTGTAAACAATATATCTGATAAGGGGTTAATATCCAAAATATACAGAGAATTTATACAACTCAACAACAAAAAAACACATAACCCAATTAAAAAATGGGCAGAGAACCTGAATAGACATTTTTCCAAAGAAGGTATAGAGATGGTCAACAGATGCTCAACATCAATAACAATCAGGAAAATTCCAATCAAAACCACAATGAGATATTACCTCACACTTGTCAAAATGGCTATTATCAAAAAGAAAACAAATAACAATGCTAGTGAGGATGTGGAGAAAAGTGAACTCTTGTGCACTGTTGATGGGAATGTAAATTGGTGCAGCCACTATGGAAAACAGTATGGAGATTCTTCAAAAAAATTAAATAACGACCATACAATCCAGCAATCCCACTCTTTGGTATTTACCTGAAGAAAATAAAAACACTGATTTGAATAGTTACATGCACCCCTATGTTCATTGCAGCACTATTTACAATAGCCAAGACATGGAAGCAACTTAAGCATCCATTGATATATGAATGGTTACAGAAGATATATATATATATATATATAAAATGAAATATTAGTCAGCCATAAAAAAGAATAAAAAGAATAAAATCTTGTCATTTGCAACAACATGGATGGACCTAGATATTATACTAAGTTAAATAGATCAGATAGGGAAACACAAATACTCTATGATTTCACTTACATGTGGAATCTAAAAAACAAAACAAATGAACAAACATAACAAAACAGAAACAGAGTTATAGATACAAAAGACAAATTGGTGGTTGCCAGAGGAGAGGGTAGTGGGGCAAGGAGAAAATTTGTTGAGGGAGATTAAGAGGTACAAACTTTCAGTTACATCATAAATGAGCCACATATGTGAAATGTACAGCATAGGGAATATAATCAGTAATTACATAATATTTTTGTATGGTGACAGATGACAACTAGAATTATTGTGGTGATCATTTTGAAAGGTATAGAAAGGTACGTTTTGTACCAGTAACTAACATAGTGTTGTAAGTAATTATAATTTAAAAACAAACAAAAAATCAAACAAACTCTTAGAAAAAAATAGGTCAAATTTGTTATGAACAGGGGTGGGAGTTGGGGGAAGGGTGAATTGGATGAAGGTAGTAAAAATGAGCAAACTTCCAGTTATAAGACAAATAGATTCTAAAGATGTAAAACATAACATGATAAATACAATTAACACTGCAGTAGTTTATATATGAAAATTATTAAGAAAGTAAGTCCTAAGAGTTCTCATCACAAGTAAAATGTTTTTTCTATTTCTTTAGTGTTATATCTATATAAATATTGGATTTACACTAAACATTGTGATTATCATTTGATGATGTAAGTCAAATAATTATGCTGTACAACTTAAACTTATACAACCATACACCAATTATATCTCAAAAACTGGAGAAAAAGAAAATAATACATATGGGAGGCTATCTTTTCTTGATATTGAAACAAAAATTGCTATTTGATAAAGTTTAATGAGTTATGTGAAAATTTTTGAATGTTAATATGAAGAGACTAAAAAAGTGAGAAAAATAACATTTCCAGATGTCCTGTTTTGATGATAGCACACATTATTTTATATGAACTATATACCTACATGCACTATAGTGCTATTTATGGTCTAGATATAGTTCACAATATTAAGCTTATGGTCTTTAAATACATATAAATAGATAACAAACGACTTGAGCTCTGTTTATCCTCTGCCCTTTCCTTTTCTCTTACATCGTTTCTCTCCTTGTTCCTCCTTTTTCCTTTCTTCATTGTGTATTGCTTAGTGCTGTTATGTATTCTCATTACTGCCATGAAAGAAAGAAATGTTTGCCTTTCACCCACCTGCAAGAATGCAAATCAATAATTGTAGGACTTAAAAATACAACCTGTGTCACACTAGGAAACATATCAAATGCTCTCGAGAGTACTTCGCTTTTAATAACTGAAATCACTTTCTATATATAATACAATTAGTTCCTGTTATTTAATGTTCAATTAGAAAAGTGGTCTGGGAAACACTTCTATCAAAGTTCTAGAATCTGACTATTGTGCTTTATGTATTTGATTTGATCAATATCATGTAGGCATACCACAGTAATAAATTCATCTTTCTCTAAGTCCTTTATGTATATGTTTTGCCTTTTGTCAATATAGTATCACTTTTCTCAGGATGACCACAAATAGGAAAGTCAGAATTAAAAGGACATTTTACTTTGATTAGCTTAAGTGCTGTTACTTTTGGTCATGTTGTGAGATCGATTTCTCCCTTTTTCTATTGTATATTATGTGATCTGATGAAGATTTATGCATCTCCAATCACCTATGTTTACCAATAATGGGAATGTTATGAATTGCAATAACAAAAGAAAGGCATACTAATGTATGAATTTTTTACTCTTTCTTATGCCTTTCAGATATTGACAGTTAACAAAGAAGAGCTGTATACCAGTCTTCACAAAAAACAGGAAGAAAACAAAACTTTAACACTGTCAAGACCTTTAATCTAATTTATATTATTTCTTTTCTTTTCTTCACTTTATTGTAGTTTCAGTAATGCAATTATAAGCCATTTAAAAATATAAATGTATTAAAGCAAAAGCATACATTAGCATAAATAGTATTATCTTTTAACATCCTTATTCTATAGCTCAATGGCAACATATGAGTTCCTGTTGAAAATAGACTTTTCAAGAAACCCAAACTTGGTCTCCTAGGGGCCAAGTTTCCCTACACAACATATATTTCCTACATGTCACTTGCCTTGCTGTTTCAGTTAGATGGCTATTGGTATTTTTAAAAGAAAAAAAATCCTGCTGATTTTGGTTTAAGAAATAGCCCTTGAAAGAACACAATAAAATTCCAATTAAGCAGTTGTTTTCTAAAAATATACTAGCTAACTACAAAAAGCACATTCATAAACATTCACCAATGACTCTGTAAATTACCCTGTGTTTCACAGACAGTTGTTTGTTGATGTGTTTTAGAAACATATTTCTTAACGAATTTTTAAAAAATATCTCAGATATCACAGATCACAGTGAATTGAGTTTGGATTAAAATTGATAAGGTATAATAAATGTAATTTTATCTGAAGAGACAGAATAACTATGCAAAGGAAGTTGCTGAAACTATGGGGACCCAACCCAAAGAGGATCAGAGCGTGACTGCCAGCAGAGTCCCTAGCACTACAGTGGTGATTTTAAATTAACGTCTAGCAGCAAACACATTAGTAACTAACAAATTTAAATTACTTTATAGTTCAGTTGAAAACATTTCCTCTATTTATTACCTGTGTGTATAATACATTTATAAACACACTCTTGTGTAAGTGTGTGTATAGAGAGAGAGAAAGAAAGAAAAATGAAGGCAACAAAATATTTCCTGTCTCTGTGTCAAACAATGCTAATAGTGATGAAAAATAACATCAAGTTGCTCTAGGAAATGACTGTTCCTGGAAGATAGGTATATAAAACAACTAATATCATATTTGTTAAGTTTAACAACATGCTCACCAAGATTCACATCTAGGTTTTTTCTTCCCTGTGATCCCCAATCCAAAGATATTATGTCAAACTCTGACCATTTCAAAAAATTTCTTTCTCTTTTTGACTGTCCTTAAAATCGTCCAGTCTTTAATCTAAAACCCTATAAATACATTTCACTAATTTTCTTATTTTGAAACATTTCCAAGATTCTGTGATGTATGTGTTGTGTGCTTGCATTTATTTATATATATATTGCATTACATTTATATTCATATATGGTCTGTAATGCTGTATTTAACTACAGCAATAAATAAGAGCTAGAAACTATGTAATGTATTGAACATTTATAAATTGTCATAAAATGTGCCAGGTACATTGTCTCTTTAATCCTGTCATAAAACCTATCAAGCAAGCAATAATGTTATAAATATCTTATAGGTAGGAAAAATCTGAGCTTAAAGAGGTGAAGTTATATGCTTATTATACCATAAGTATGTGCAAGAATATGTGCTCAGGCTTCACAACTCTAGAGCCCAATATGCTAAACCACACATTCAGTTCCATGCAGAGGCATATAGTACACTGAGGCAAAAGGAAAATTCAATAAGACATGTCTTTATTTAAAATTTTGATATTTATAAATCATGGATATTTCATTTTAATTTTTACTTTAAAAATATTGCATTAAGATATTGATTACTGAGATTTTAGTGTCCCATTACACTTTTTACCCAAGGCAACTAGCCTCACTCACTTTAATTGCCTGGCTCTATTTCTGCCTCTGTGACATATCTACTGCAGAAATGAAGAGTCCATTTGAAATTTGATTCATTACTCTGATTTAATGAGCATGAGAAACTCATATAACTTATTCTTCCATCTATGAAATGTGAATTACAATACACAACATATGTTATTATGGATATTCAACTAGTGATTTATAAAGATTATTCAAGTGTTATTGTCTTTATTTCAAGGAGATTTACTATAAAATAATAAATCAGTGAAGAAAGGTAGACCTTATAATCATCAGCCCTTACCTGTGAACATCATACTAGAATTTATTTATCCCAAATATGTCAATAACACAGTTTTCATCCTCCAAACAACATGTTAAGGATACTTGGCAAGCAAGTTTTTACACGTTTTACTGTTGAGGAGAATAGGACATCCAAAAGGAATGAAGTTAAGAATTAAATAGCTCTCTTAGTTCATTGCTGAATTCTGTCCTTGCTGCTGAGCCCCAGTTACCCAATGAAAATACTGAGATATCTGAAAGGTAAATTGAAATTGCTCTAACTTTATTACAATAACAGCATCATGCTTCAACTGAATCAGACAAAACATTACCTGTACATCTTCCTTTCTATTATCAACAACACTTTATATGCTTATGAAAGCCTGAGCTAGATCAAATTGACAAAGTACTATGGTCATGTAAGATATTATCATTTTGGGTTGCTGGGTGTAGGATATAAACAAACTCTGTACTACACTTGCAACTTCTGTTGAGTTTTAAACATTTAAAGATTATTTTTAAATTAATTTTTTAAAAAGCCCTGGGAAAGAACATGGGAAAAAATGACTTGCGGAGAGGGAAGTGTCACAAACTTCTTTGAATGATTCACGGTATATAAAACCGTCATGCACTTATTTGTTCATTTCTCAATTTGAATGATATGAGTTGGGTTTTTAGTAAAACAGGCATCTTTAAAACCTCTTAGAAGCACTTCTTCTCTTCTTTCAAAACTGTAATGAGAATGAAATGACTTTTAAAAAGAAAATTACCTTAGGATAAAAGTAATCTACAAGTGGCTACTTAATGTTATACACATAGAAATTACATTATCATCTATATCAGATTAAGTTATGTACAGTTCTACCTAACATTTGAGAATATCTACTAAAATCCATTATCGCCCAAAATCTTCTTCCCTAAATTTGCTTCTTCTCCTACAATCTCTTTATCTCCTTTACCATTTATTCTGTTGTCACAGAGACACTTCACTGACTCTCTGACCTCACCTAATTAATTATGAAGTATATTTAATTGCTTTGCTCCAAGATCTCCAAAATTGTCCACATCACATTATCTTTAGTTCAGGCCGCTAAAGTCTCTAGCTTGGACACCTTATCTGATACACCCTCTTGCATATGCCAATTCCAATAAACCATTAGAATCAGAGTGGTGTAATAGAATACAGATATGATAATATCAAACTTTTGAATTTGTTCTGATTAAGTTTTCTTAAAAGTGGCTCTATTGACATTTTGGACTAGATCATTCTTTGCTGTGTCCTATGCATTGTAAGATGTTTAGCAGCAACCCTGTTTTCCATCTGCTCAATGTCAGTAGGACAGCCATCCCCACAGTCTTGAAAAACAAAATGTCTCCAGACATTGTCAAATGTCCCCAGCTGAGAGAAATATTGCCCCTCATTGAGAACCACTCTTTCAGATAGTCAGGAAAAAATTTTACATCTCTGAATATGACATATATGAGTCTGTTAATCAGGTGGCTTTTGTCAATTAGAGAACAGAATATAAAACCTGTCCCTCCTCATTTTTGTCAGGGTTACTTACTTGTCTGATTTAATGTCTTTGAGAATAGACACAACTGGGTGTCTTGCTTATCATAATGTTCCAAACATATAAATTGTGTAGAAATAATCCCAAGCAAATCCTGTACTTGTTCCCTAACAGCACAAGTAATCTCAGTTACCTACCCATAGGGATGAAACTTCTAATGAGTTTCTTGCCCCACAAAGGAGATCCTCATGCACTGAAACTGTGATTTATAGGTGCTAAGAGTTTTGACAAGGAATGCTGAGGTTGATGCAAAAAGCTTTCTTGAAGAGAAGAGCAAGTTTACATAGATAATAGAGAAAATTGAATTAAAATTTTATATAATAAATGAGAAAATTGAGACCTCAAAATATCAGGTAAGTTTCTGCATGTCCCCAAAATTATTGATGGACAATTTGGGCTTCTGTTTTTCTGAGTACTAGTCTAGTACAATTTCAACTAAATCAAAAAGATTTTGAGACAATAGAGAAATAGTGACTGGGAACTTCTCAATAAAGGAAAATATCTCTGCCCAGAGATAAGAATTATATTGCGTTATAGTGCAATCTGGTAAACCATGGTTTATTCATCAGGAAAGATAAAAAAAATCTTTGAAGTATACTCTGCTTAAAGGATATAATATAATTTTTTTTTTAAATATTAAAATATTCAACACCTTGTCAAAATAAAAACATTTTGTACTTTTCAGGAATTTGGAATTCAACTTTGAGAGAAGTAGCTTTTCTAGAGATTATAGGACTTTCTTTAAGCAAGGCTAAAAACCAATTTTTTTTTTTACTCTGCATAAAATGAACAACTATGCTATAGTATCCACTTTTGGAAATATAAATTATTTAAACTATAAGTTGTGAAATTGAATAAAATTTTGTATTTCATAATAAAATACTTTAATGCAATTTAATATGTTGAACACATATAAAAGCCTTTACTATTAAATATATGGTATAATGGTAATTTATCTATCATGTAAAATAAGGTCAAATTTTCCACAAGTAAATTTATAGTACCAGTAGTTATATTAATGCTTGTTTTTAAAAGACAGTACTGACAATATAGCAAAGTCCTTTATGAGGCTAATATGTGGATGCAAAGTAGGTGTTAAAATTATAAATCATTTGGAGACACGTGATGCCCTGGCAACTCATTTTTAAAAAAAATTCACAATAGACCTAATAAAATACTATCCTCACAAAGAATTCAGTAGTCTGAAAAATAGAGATTTTAGTACTTTCCTATAGGACTTTTCTAATTTTTAATGTCTTTGTGACTAATTTCTTATGACTATAAATTGATAAATGGTAACTACAATAAAGCATCAGTGTTTTGTTTTTTTCAGTTATACCAATCAATGTTATATTTTGTTGTTGTTCTCCTAGCCAAAATTTATGTTTTGCTTACTTTCTTTTATTTTTTAAACATCTTTATTGTAGTATAATTGCTTTACGACGGTGTGTTAGTTTCTGTTTTATAACAAAGTGAATCAGTTATACATATACATATGTCTCCATATCTCTTCCCTCTTGTGTCTCCCTCCCTCCCACCTTCCCTATCCCACCCCTGTAGGTGGAATTAATGCTATTTCAATATTTTAGAAATAACATGTGCTATACATTGTGTGTGCTTTGGTGTTGCATAGTAATAGCAGGAACTTAAAATATTTTTTGAAAAATAAATGATTAAATAAATTATTTAGTTAATGAATAAGCATCACTTACTAAAATCTATTTAGGGCAGGCACTATGCTACACTACTTGTAACTGGCATTTTTTAACTAATTTTCTTTGGCACCTGGTGAGAGCTTTATATTAATTATCATACCTAGTCCTCAGAACAACATGCTGAGGTGTGTTTAATTGCTCTCATTCTTTTCTGATTAAAGAACCTCAAAGAGCATAAATAAAGAGCATAAATAATTCCCCACCATTACACATCTTGTGAGAAACAAAATGGGATGCAAACTCTATTTTTCTTTCTTTGTGATTACTATATCCCAGCTTTTTCTACTATGACACATTGTCTCTGAGTGAATAAATTTAAAAAAATGAGTGAATCAATCAATATTCTTGGCTTTACCAAGGAATACACTTCTAAGACACCTTTATTTTGCATGGGTTAATTATTCAGCTTCTTATTTTAGTTAGTATGGTAGGTAAAATAATTCCCCTCCCCTCCAAGGTTGCCTGCATCTTAATTCCCAGAATCTGTGAATATGTTATGTTACATAGAAAGGGGAATTACCATTATGGATGGAAGTAAGGTTGAACTTAAAACAGGGAGTTATCTTGGATTAACCAGATAAACCTATGTAATCAGAAGGGTCCTTAAAACTGGAAACAAGAAGTACAATTTGAGAAGTCATGCAATGTGAGAAGTGGCTTTGAAGATGGAGGAAAGGGACCATGAATCAAGGAATGTGTGTAACCTCTAGAAGATTGTAAGGTTCAGGAACTCGATTCTCCTCTAGAGCTTCCAAAAGGAACATGGCCCTGACGACACTTTGATTTTAACCCAGTGAGACCCATGTTGAACTTCTGACCTACTAGACTGCAAGATAATAAATTTGTATTGTTTTAAGCCATTAAGTTTGTGGTAATTTGTTACAACAGCAACAGGAAACTAATACAGTTAGGCTTTGCAGATATTAGTTGTCTTGTTTTGATAAATTATATGGTTATTTCTAAAAAAATAAAAACAGATTCTCTTTTTCATATAGTTAATTGTCTTAAGAGACACTGGCACATAGTCTAAGTGAGTGACTATAAAACCTAAAGAATAGGTAGAGTTCTAACTCTTCTAAGGGGTCTGACAGCCCTGGTGATGCTTGAACACATCAATCAAATAAATTAAAAAAAAAAAAGAGTATGTTCAATGAAAATATACTTATCACTGAATAGTAAGTCCTAAAGAGTTAGACTTGTCAAAGTGTATTTTCAAAAAAGTTCAGAACATGTGTATTGTAGGAATATAGAATAAACATCTGTCAAATATTTTTTCAACTCATTGATAATGATTCAAAAGAATTTTGAAAGAGTGGATAATATATACTTTTAGAAACAAATATTAGAGATTATTAAGTTACATACAAAATTTTTGGTAATATCCTACAGAGAAATAAAACTGAAACCTTGGTATTATAGTTTTGATTGGACAGAAGTTGTTTGCACCTACCCTTGTCTATGTCTTCAAGTTGGCATGTAAATTCACAGATTCTGTCTATTAATTAATAGAAAATGTCTATTTCAAACATAGGACATTATCCACCCCCTCCAAAAAATGAACTAATCAATGAGCATGCTTTTAACAATGACCATGGGGTACACTGAAAAGTATTATACTGTGCTCTCTTTTGCTTATATCCAAATTTTGGTTCATTTTTTATTAACAATCCCCCAATTCTGATCATAAAAAGTGTTCTAAAATTATTCCTAATGACAAAAATGCTCATTTTAATGTGTATTACCCTATTTACCTAGATGTAGCAAGTGGTGTCAATTAAATGTACAAGCCAGCCCTCCTTGAATTTTTAATATTTAACAACTATTGACGTCAGAGTTTTTTTTTTTTTTTTTTATTTTTTTTAAGAAAACAGGGTTTTGCTTTTTTTTTTTTTTTTTTTTTTTTTTTGCGATACGCAGGCCTCTCACCATTGTGGCCCCTCCCATTGCAGAGCACAGGCCCCAGAAGCACAGGCTCAGTGGCCATGGCTCACGGGCCCAGCCACTCCGCGGCATGTGGCATCTTCCCAGACTGGGCATGAACCCATGTCCCATGCATTGGCAGGCAGACCCTCAACCACTGCGCCACCAGGTAGTCCAGGATTGGACATTTTAAAAGATTTGTTTACTCTTCCTTTTGGAAGCTAGAAAACCAAGAATCTCTTCAGAGATTTCTCTTACGATACCTGAAGATTTTGTTGAATTTTTCTGTATTTTTTCCCCAAATATGTTCAAGTCATTGACTTGCCGGAAAATGAACTTGATTACAATCTATGGGACTCAGGCATTTTAATATATAGGGTAGGTATCAGACAACTTTTCCTGAAAGGGCTTGTTCCTTATTGGTGAGCTTATTGTAAATAATTACAGGTGAATGAACACTTCTCAAATGTCATGCTATATGGAATAATCTGTTTTGCACAACTGCACACTGCATGTTTCCTGTTTGCCCTGTTCGAATAACTATATTGTCATGAAAAATTAGATGATTCATCAAAATTATTTGATTTTAAATTCTGAAGTTTGGTAGCAATTAGATTCCATTTTAAAATGTTTTATTTCTATTTATAAAATGAGAGCCTATTAGCTTGAAGGTTAAAGATAAACTAACAAGAAAGAATGAATTACTCATATAAACGTGAGAAATTAAAAATAATACCTAAAATTTTACAAAACAAATAACTACAATTAAATTTCATTAGTAAATGATCCTTGCTCCTTTGAGTCTGTGTCCACTAACCAGCTTTCATACAGTTGCCTGCTTCTGGAACCAAGTCCTTGACTTTGTTTGTAGGTACACTCTTTAGAGTTGTCTCAGCGATGCCAGCTTTAAGCTCTGAAATCTGTGCTAATAAATCAATTTCTTGAAGTACCATTAATTGAAATTACCTGATATCATCTTTTCCATGAGGCTCAAGAATGTGTTTCTTTGTTGAAAACACAAAGTTTAGTCTGTAGTTTATATAGCTAAGCCTTCAGGTAAACATTTGAAGAAAGTGGAAACTTCTTGTTTGGTAATATGGCTAAGTGGTTGTGGTTAATTTGTTTGTTATTGTTTCTTTTTGGTTTTTTCCTTTGTTTTTTTTTCCAGCTTTATTGACATATAATTGACATATACCATTGTGTTAGGTTAGGGTGTACAATGTGATGACTCAACACATATATATATTGTGAAATAATCAAGTTGTAGTTAATTTTTATAGTATCTAACAATATCTGAATGTAGGATAGTAAAATTTTCCTTTGAATAAAATAGATAATTATTGCATATTAATTTGATTACATTTCATTTTAAAGATAAGATCTTATTCTTTATACTGAAGTTGTTAAGACATGTATAAGGTATTTTAATCCAATTTTCCAAGTGCACAATCTCTGAAACATTTATGCTAAAATATTTTACAAAATAGTCCTTTGATTTGATAACTCTTCTCATGAAGGTCTTACAATTGTGTTGGATCTAATTGAGAAATATGAAGCATCCTAAACAAATCAAATTATCTAGTATACTTCTTGTTATACTGTGAAAAAATAATTGTTTGAAATTACCTCAAAGGGCCTCTTGGAGAAAATCAAAGAGTTTTAAGAGTGAAAGATACACTAGGATTTTTTTTTTTTTTTAATTTAGAGTTTGATCTTGAGGAGGAAAAATCAAAAGAATTATCAATAGAAACTTGGTCACTTGATTAAGCATGATTATAATCACCAGGAAACAATAGTTTGATTACTTACTAATCAAGGTGGCAATGTAATATTTTAAGAAACCACATAAAGTAACTCAATGTAGGGGATCTTACTTTTTCATAATCAAGGACATGGCAAAGTCAGCAGAAAGCCAACAATTATTCTTGTAAGACATGAGATCTTCTACCTAAAAAGATTGTACTGAAGATAGCAACTACATCTTTACTACCACTTGTTAATATGGAGCTAATGATCTTGGATCAATTTATCATTCTCAGAAACAAAATCTAATTCTGTTTTTTTCATTAATATAATTGTCAGTAAAGAATTCACAAGCTCCCTCATGATTTTTTAATTATCTTGTAAATAAGAACAAGAAACTGTATAAAATGATGAAAACATTTATGCTTCTTTTAGACTTGTTATTTGCAGTTACTATAAATCAAGGCAAATAATTTACTTTCTGAAAACTATAACTTTCTGTGTTTATTTAAATATTATCTTTCTCTACCCTCTTTTACAAGCAGACACTACTTTAGGACAAAATTAGGCTCAATTTTTTATTGATAATACAAACTCATTCCATTATGTACATAAAAAGTTGTGCCATTATCCATCTAATAGTTTTAACACAGGCTGACTGAACTTTCAATCAAATTAACCAGATTCTATTCCACCACTGGCATCAAAACAGTCTTTAACTATACATCTCATTTCTGACTGCTTGGGAAGGGGGAGGTTTGATATTTATAAAGATCTGTTAATGAAATTTGGAAATCAAAATGCAATTTTTAGAAATATAATCCAGATAAAATATTTTTATATATCCTTATCCTCAAGTTGACTTTGGAGATTGTATTTCTCAATGGAAAGCAAACAAGTAATCTCTAAGTCAAACATGTCCATTTTTAATTGTTACCACATAAATAGATACCTGTAGGGTTTCTAAAGCAAAAGTCATTAAAATTATGCACAACATCCATCATTTCTGTTTTGTGTGGCGAATCCCCTGAAATTTATTATGAAACAGCATCTTCCATATACATATTTCTGTTGTGATTTTGATGGTGATGGTTATTTTTTCTCTGCTAAAATCCAAATTAACTTCTTAGTGATAATTCAAAAATATCATGCTACTCTAATAAATTACTTAAGGTTTTCCTTCTTCAACATCGCTCTAAATTTAACCACAGAAAATATTTTAGAATACATTAATGATTGGGTAAATGGACTGCCCCTGTCATTCCCTTTGTGTTTCTGATATAACCATGTTAACTTTCTTACTAATGTTGATCTATCCTCAATTCCTTCCCTGATTTATATAACTTCTGTCTACATTCAATTTCAGTTTTTTTTAAGTCTTTATGTTCTGTTTGTTACAATAGCATACTGGTAAAAAAGAATAATAATAATAATAAAGAAATCAACCCATGTCCCTGAGTTTGAATCCTCCCTCTATCCTGTGCCTTAAATTTCTATTTATCAGTCTCCTTATGTGTAAAAAGAATGTTAATAGTAAAAGCTACCTGACAAGGATGCTATAAAAATTAAGAAAAACAAATATATGTGATGGATATTTTACAGTGTCTGACATTTAGTAAGAACTTTACTAAGTGTTAGCTACTATTAATCCTGTATCTTGGAAAGGCTACACAAAGTTGGGATATCCTAAAACATTGAAAATAACCACCCAAGATTGGAAGTTATGTGTTGTTTTGCCTGCATTACACCCTCAATTTTCAAAGAGGCAAATAGCTGAAGGAAGTGATTTCATAATGTTTGTTAAGATGGCATCAGAAGAAAGCATTTGAGTGTGTATGTGTCTATCAGTATTGGGGGAGAATTAAGGGGACTGATGGGAGCAACTGACTAAGAAATAAGAACAGAGGTGTTCTCACACAATAGTTAGCAGCTAAAATTTAAACAAAATTATCTGTGCATTTTTTTCAGAAGCAGTAAAAAATAGAGTAGGAGCATGAGATGTTGAGTCAAACATTACTAAAGAGAAACGAACAGGATGAGTCCAGGGGTCTGCTGCAAGGAAGGAAACAGAAGGCAAGGAATCAGATTGGACCAGAGCAGGGGTCTGAACTCAAACTGTAAAAAATGCCCCAGATATTGTACCCAGCACCCTGGCATCATAGTCTCTGGGACTTCTGATACATTGAATTTCCATAACCCTCCACTTTTGGGGGAACTATATGTCCATTTCTTTGACCAAATAGATATGCGATTTTCTCCAAGGATTCCATGTTCATTATCACTCTCCATAAGGCACAGTGTTTCTCTGCTAGAAAGGAAGTAGTGGCTGGCCACTGCAAATTCTTGGATATTAGTAACTGTTATGGGTGACCTCTACTCTTTTGCTTTCCAAAGTGCTCATTTATGCCACTCTTTCTTTACTGATCTCTTTACCAGTTACCTGGACACTCTAAAACTTCTCATGAAAACTTCTTGTTTTCATGTTGTATCCCTTTCTAATTTTGCTCATAGATTTTAGTCTTCTCACTGTTCGTCTGTACCACAAAATGGCTTTGTAATTCCTTGAACTCAATTTAAATAACGTTTAGATCTTCCACATTTTACTTACATGCCTACACACATGGACCACCTGGTTTACCTCTTCAATTAAAAAATGACTCTTCTAAAATGCAGTGCACATCTGATGTCTACACAGTTCAAAGCAAAAGCATGCAAACTGGAAATTCTGCTGTATCACTAGAGATTTTCTATGAAAACAAGACACAGCATGCCTTCATTTTATATCATTAATGCACAGTTATTTCTCATCTTCTCCCCACCTGGCACTAAGAACTTATAAGCTCTGGTTTAAAAGGAATATATAAAGAATCTGTTTAAAACTAGAAATTCTCATCTATTAGTAACAAGTTTAAAATTGTTTTTTTAAAAAAAAACTATATAGACAAAATAAGTGCTTTTTCATAGCCAATTATCTCTTTCTTGGGAAAGTATCACTTCTTTTATTTCCTTTCCTGCCTTTACTAATTTCTTCCACATAGGATCATTATCATTTCAGGCTTTGATTATTGCAACAATTTTTAATGTGTGACTTTGATTCCTCTGTACTCTAATATGTTTTGAACACTACAACTGTTTAAAGTTCTTAAAATAACTATGGCTATGTAATATTTTTGCTAAAATATTTATAAAACCCATAATAATGTTTTTATCATTTACTCACTGAACAAATATTTAATACTTATTTTGGTCTATACTCTAGGTCACATGGAAACAGTGATATATAAATCTTAAAATGTCTCTAATATCATGAAGCTTAAATTATAATTTTTAAAAGTACAGAGTAATGTGATGAGGAGTGATAAAGTGAAAGCTACTTTATAATGGTGGTCATAGAAAGGCCTCCTAATCTGCTGACCTGCTAGTTAATTTATCTAGAGGATCCAGCCAGGAAATGACTGGAAACTGAATACTCTAGACCAAGTGCAAAGAACCATGTAGAGACTCTAGGGCAAACACAAATTTTGAGGGTCTGGAAAGCAGAGATGATCTGCTCTGCCACAGAGAGTAAAGAGGAAACTGGAAAGATGTGAGGTGGGAAAGGAAGGCTGGACCAGATGGTGTCAGTAGGCCAAGGAAAAGACTTTGTATTTCATTCTAAGTGTAATGTGATGTTTTTGGAATTGGGGTTCTCTTGATTGCAAGTTACAGAAGCCCAATTTGAATAACTTGTAGGAAAAATGGCGGAAATTTAACAGGAGAATAATGGGATATCTCGCAAAATGCAAGGTTAGCAATGGAGCTAGTTCTCAGGAACAGGATGAGGGATTGGAGATCTACTGTAAAGAAATGAGGTCCCCTCTCTTCTCCATCTTTGCTTCTTTCAGTATGGCTTCATCATTCTGTCGTCCTTAGGAATATATATATATATATTCCTAATTCCTTTATTCCTAAAATATAGGACTTCCTAATTCTTATATTCCTAATATATATATATATATATATATATATATATATATATATATATATATA
>NW_020838020.1:2700987-2708410 GCF_003676395.1 Aethalodelphis obliquidens | reverse complement strand
TATATATATATATATATATATATATATATATATATATATATATATATTCCTAAGAACTGGTCACCAAGAGCTCCCAAGTGCCACAGCTTCTTGAAATAAACTATATTATACATTTCCACCAAGACCTAATATATATATTCCTAAGAACTGGCCACCAAGAGCTCCCAAGTGCCACAGGACTCTCCCCTATGCCCATACCATCTCTTTCTGTCTGTCTCTGTCTGTCCTTCTTTCTTTGTCTCTGTTTTTTTCTCCATCTCCCTCTCTCTCTAACTTTCTCTGTTGCTTCTAAAATTTGTAGAAAGAAGTACTGCTGTATTGAACATTCAGCAATTGTGAAAATGAGGGGGCAGACCAAAAACAAGTTACATTTATACTTTCTAAACACTTATTTTATGTTTGTCTCTAAGCAATAGTATCAAGTTGACATAAAATCAGTTGTCATACCAGTTTTAGAGACAAACTGACTGTTAAGCATGTACTGTCTTGCTCAAGATCACCAACTAGCTGTTAGCAGAGAGTGTGTTCTGTTTTGGAAACAAAGTCATCTTCATACTCATACATGTAATATAATCCATAAGATTAAAGCAAGTATTTTACCTCAGCATTCAAGGCCCTCCATAATCATTTCCTAAATGATTCTTATGTGAAACTTCCATGCAATTTTTAATGGGTTACTCAGAGGTTCTTGAAATAAACTATATTCTACATTTCCACCAAGACCAATTCCATTAGTATTCCTGTTTACTTTAGGAATAGCTTAAAGTACAAGTCTCCTTGACAGTCAAGTGCTATACACATATGAGTCAGTATTGTCATTAACCTGAGTAAACTTATCAACATTTAGTTTCATACAAACTTCCAGTTCTATCTTCTGAATTCCCTTTTCATGATTAGAAAATTCCAAAATATCCCTTACACTGTTCTCACACATTCTCCTAACCTCATTCTTTAACTTATATGTATTATTCCTTGATGATGTTATTTCCCTAGTGACACACAAGAGCAGGAGATATTTACCTCTCTGACACCATATCATTTTGGGAAAAGGTGCATGAGAGCTGCCATTCTTCTCAGAAATATTTATTCCTGGTTCACAGTCTTCCTCTAAACAGCCCTAATCATCTCCTTGGTGAATTCAATATCTAGGTTAATGATACCTCCAAAATATATTTGTATTCATTTTCCTCTGTTGACCTGAAATAGACTGTCAGATATTTCTCCAGTCAAAATGGGTTTATTCAGGATCAGTAGAGAATTGCAATGTGAGATCTGCAATGATGTCAAGCCACACAAAAGTCTCTGAACAGCAAGGGAAGGAGAACACTTTTAAAGAAGTTGGGGGGGGGGCAGCTACAGTAAAGAAAAAGAACATGGTTTTACATTGGCTAAATCTTTGCTAGGAAAGAAGAGGAGTCATTCTTTCTGTTGGGCTCTGCTGTCATTGCAGGGCATGAGAGCTCCCCCTTCTGTCCCCCAAATTTACATAATTGAGCTTTGTGTTCATTAATTTTTACACTTCTCTCCACCACCATGTCTAAGTGGCTGTCACCTTTAGCTATCAAATCCGTTTCTCAAATTTTTAATTTATCCCCACCCAATCCATTCTGCACAGATCAACTTTAGTATTCCTTTTATATCCCAAACACATCATATAAATGTCTTTCTTGAAATCTTTACAAGTTTCATCATTTTACTTAGAACAACATCTAACTGTGTGCCTTATTTTTACCAAGCACAAGACCTGGCAATTCCAACCTCCGAATCTCACAGGTTCTTCTTACATTTCTTACCGTTCTCTCTCTCTCTCTCTCTTTTTTTTTTAACATCTTTATTGGAGTATAATTGCTTTACAGTGGTGTGTTAGTTTCTGCTTTATAACAAAGTGAATCAGTTATACATATACATATATCCCCATATCTCTTCTCTCTTGCATCTCCCTCCCTCCCACCATCCCTATCCCACCTCTCTAGGTGGTCACAAAGCACCAATCTGATCTCCCTGTGCTATGCAGCTGCTTCCCACTAGCTATTTCACATTGGGTAGTGTATATATGTCCATGCCACTCTTTCACTTTGTCCCAGCTTACCCTTCCCCCTTCCTGTGTCCTCAAGTCCATTTTCTAGTAGGTCTGCATCTTTATGCCTGTCTTACCCCTAGGTTCGTCATGACCATTTTTTTTTCCTTTTAGATTCCATATATATGTGTTAGCATATGATATTTCTTTTTCTCTTTCTTACTTCACTCTGTATGACAGACTCTAGGTCCAGCCACCTCACTACAAATAACTCAATTTTGTTTCTTTTTATGGCTGAGTAATATTCCATTGTATATATGGGCCACATCTTCTTTATCCATTCATCTGTCAATGGACACTTAGGTTGCTTCCATGTCCTGGCTATTGTAAATAGAGCTGCAATGAACATTGTGGTACATGACTCTTTTTGTGTTATGGTTTTCTCGGGGTATATGCCTAGTAGTGGGATTGCTGGGTGGTATGGTAGTTCTATTTTTAGTTTTTTAAGGAACGTCCATACTGTTCTTCATAGTGGCTGTATCAATTTACATTCCCACCAACAGTGGAACAGGGTTCCATTTTCTCCACACCCTCTCCAGCATTTATTGCTTGTAGACTTTTTGATGATGGCCATTCTGACCAGTGTGAGATGATGTCTCATTATATATTTGATTTGCATTTCTCTAATGATTAATGATGTTGAGCATTCTTTCATGAGTTTGTTGGCAATCTGTATATCTTCTTTGGAGAAATGTCAATTTAGTTCTTCTGCCCATTTTTGGATTGGGTTGTTTGTTTTTTTTTGATTTTGAGCAGCATGAGCTGCTTGTAAATTTTGGAGATTAATCCTTTTTCAGTTGCTTCATTTGCAAATATTTTTTCCCACTCTGAGTGTTGTCTTTTCATCTTGTTTATAGTTTCCTTTGCTGTGCAAAAGTTTTGAAGTTTCATTAGGTCCCATTTGTTTATTTTTGTTTTTATTTCCATTTCTCTAGGAGGTGGGTCAAAAAGGATCTTGCTGTGATTTATGTCATAGTGTGTTCTGCCTATGTTTTCCTATGAGAGTTTGATAGTGTCTTGCCTTGCATGTAGGTCTTTAATCTATTTTGAGTTTATTTTTGTTTATGGTGTTAGGGAGTGTTCTAATTTTATTCTTTTACATGTAGCTGTCCAATTTTCCCAGCACCACTTATTGAAGAGGCTGTCTTTTCTCCACTGTATATTCTTGCCTCCTTTATCAAAGATAAGGTTACCATATGTGCGTGGGTTTATCTCTGGGCTTTCTATCCTGTTCCATTGATATATATTTTTATTTCTGTGCCACTAACATACTACCTTGATTACTGTAGCTTTGTAGTATAGTCTGAAGTCAGGGAGCCTGATTCTTCCAGCTCCTTTTTTCTTTCTCAAGATTGCTTGGGCTACTCGGGCTCTTTTGTGTTTCCATACAAATAGTGAAATGTTTTATTCTAGTTCTGTGAAAAATGCCAGTGATAACTTGATAGGGATTGCATTGAATCTGTAAATTGCTTTGTGTAGTAGAGTCATTTTCACAATGTTGATTCTTCCAATCCAAGAACATGGTATATCTCTCCATTTGTTTACATCATATTTAAATTCTTTCATTAGTGCCTTATAATAATCTGCATACAGGTCTTTTGTCTACTTAGGTAGGTTCATTCCTAGGTATTTTATTCTTTTTGTTACAGTGGTAAATGGGAGTGTTTTCTTAATTTCACTTTCAGATTTTTCATTATTAGTGTATAGGAATGCAAGAGATTTCTGTGAATTAATTTTGTGTCCTGCTACTTTACCAAATTAATTGATTAGCTCTAGTAGTTTTCTGGTGGCATCTTTAGGATTCTCTATGTATAGTATCATGTCATCTGCAAACAATGACAGCTTTACTTCTTTTCCCATTTGGATTCCTTTTATTTATTTTTCTTCTCTGATTACTGTGGCTAAAACATCCAAAACTATGTTGAATAACAGTGGTGAGAGTGGGCAAACTTGTCTTATTCCTGATCTTTGTGGAAATGGTATCAGTTTTTCACCATTGAGGATGATATTGGCTGTGGGTTTATCATATATGACCTTTAGGGTGTTGAGGAAAGTTCCATTTCTGCCTACTTTCTGGAAGTTTTTTTTAATAAATGGGTGTTGAATTTTGCTGAAAGCTTTCTCTGCATCTATTGAGATGATCATATGGTTTTTCTCCTTCAGTTTTTTCATATGGTGTATCACACTGATTTGTGTATATTGAAGAATCCTTGCTTTCCTTGGATAAATCTCATTTGATCATGGTGTATGATCCTTTCAATGAGCTGTTGGATTCTGTTTCCTAGTATTTTGTTGAGGATTTTTGCATCTATGTTTATCAGTGATATTGGCCTGTAGTTTTCTTTCTTTTTGACATCTTTGTCTGGTTTTGGTATCAGGGTGATGTTGCCCTCGTAGAATGAGTTTGGGAGTGTTCCTCCCTCTGCTATATTTTGGAAGGTTTTGAGAAGGATAGGTGTTAGCTCTTTTCTAAATACTTGATAGAAGTCGTCTGTGAATCCATCTGGTCCTAGGCTTTTGTTTGTAGGAAAAATTTTAATCACAGTTTCAATTTCAGTGCTTGTGATTGGTCTGTTCATATTTTCTATTACTTCCTGGTTCAGTCTCAGAAGGTTGTATATTTCTAAGAATTTGTCCATTTCTTCCAGGTTGCCCATTTTATTGGCATATAGTTGCTTGTAGAAATCTCTCATGATCCTTTGTATTTTTGCAATGTCAGTTGTTATTTCTCCTTTTTCATTTCTAATTCTGTCAGTTTGAGTCTTCTCCCTTTTTGTTGATTTGTCTGGCTGATGGTTTATCAATTTTGTTTATCTTCTCAAAGAATCAGCTTTTAGTTTTATTGATTTTTGCTATCATTTCCTTCATGTTTTTCATTTATTTCTGATCTGATCTTTATGATTTCTTTCCTTCTGCTAAGTTTGTTTATTTTATTTTTTTTTTGGTTTTTCTTTCTCTAAGTTCTTTAGGTGTAAAGTTAAGTTGTTTATTTGAGATGTTTCTTGTTTCTTAAGTTTGGATTGTATTGCTATAAACTTCCCTCTTAGAACTGCTTTTGCTGAATCCCATAGGTTTTGGGTTGTTTTGTTTGCATTGTCATTTGTTCCTAGGTATTTTTTTGATTTCCTCTTTGATTTCTTCAGTGATCTGTTGGTTATTAAGTAGTGTATTGTTTAGCCTCCATGTGTTTGTATTTTTTATAGATTTTTTCTTGTAATTGATCTCTAGTCTCATAGTGTAGTGGTCAGAAAAGATACCTGATACAATTTCAATATTCTTACATTTGTCAAGGCTTGATTTGTGACCCAGGATATTATCTCTCCTGTAGAATCTTCCATGAGCACCTGAGAAGAAAGTGTGTTCTTTTTGGGTGGAATGTCCTATAAATATCAATTAAGTACATCTTGTTTAATGTGTCATTTAAAGCTTGTGTTTCCTTATTTATTTTCATTTTGGATGATCTGTCCATTGGTGAATGTGGGATGTTAAAGTCCCCTACTTTAATTGTGTTACTGTTGATATCCCTTCATGGCTGTTAGTATTTGTCTTATGTATTGAGGTGCTCCTATGTTGGGTGCATAAATATTTTCAATTGTTTTATCTTCTTCTTGGATTGGTCCCTTGATCATTATGTAGTGTCCTTCTTTGTCTCTTGTAATAGTCTTTGTTTTAAAGTCTATTTTGTCTGATATGAGAATTCCCACTCCAATTTTCTTTTGATTTCCATTTTCATGGAATATCTTTTTCCATCCCCTCACTTTCAGTTGTATGTGTCCCTACTTCTGAAGCAGGTCTCTTGTAGTCAGCATATATATGGTACTTGTTTTTATATCCATTCAGCCAGTCTATATATTTTGGCTGGAACATTTAATCCATTTACATTTAAGGTAATTATCAATATGTATGTTCCTATTACCATTTTCTTAATTGTTTTGTGTTTGTTATTGTAGGTCTTTTCTTTCTCTTGTGTTTCCTGCCTAGAGAATTTCCTTTAACATTTGTTGTAAAGCTGGTTTGGTGGTGTTGAATTCTCTTAGCTTTTGCTTTTCTGTAAAGGTTTAATTTCTCTGTCAAATCTGAATGAGACCCTTGCTTCGTAGAGTAATCTTCGTTGTAGGTTTTTCCATTTCGTCACTTTAAATATGTCCTGCCACTCCCTTCTGACTTGCAGAGTTTCTGCTGAAAGATTAGCTGTTAAGCTTATGGGGATTCCCTTTTATGGTATTTGTGTTTTTCCCTTGCTGCTTTTAATATTTTTTCTTTGTATTTAATTTTTGATAGTTTGATTAATATGGGTATTGGCGTGGTTGTCCTTGGATTCCTGAACTTCATTAACTATTTCCTTTCCCATATAGGGAAGTTTTCAACTATAATCTCTTCAAATATTTTCTCAATCCCTTTCTTTTTCTCTTCTACTTCTGGGACCCCTATACTTCAAATGTTGGTGCATTTAATGTTCTCCCACATGTCTCTGAAACTGTCCTCAATTCTTTTCATTCTTTTTTCTTTATTCTGCTCTGCAATAGTTATTTCCACTATTTTATCTTCCAGGTCATTTATCCTTTCTTCTGCCTCAGTTTTTCTGCTATTGAACTGTTCTAGAGAATTTTTAATTTCATTTATTGTGTTTTTCATCATTGTTTGTTTGTTCTTTAGTTCTTCTAGGTCCTTGTTAAACCTTTCTTGTATTTTCTCCATTCTATTTCCAAGATTTTGGCTCATCTTTACTCTCATTATTCTGAATTCTTTTTCAGGTAGACTGCATATTTCCTCTTCATTTGTTAGGTCTGGTGGGTTTTTACCTTGCTCCTTCATCTGCTGTGTGTTTCTCTGTCTTCTCATTTTGCTTAATTACTGTGTTTGGGGTCTTCTTTTTGCATGCTACAGGTTCATTGTTCCCATTGTTTTTTTTGTCTGCCTCTAGTGGCTAAGGTTTGTTCACTGGGTTTTGTAGGCTTCCTGGTGGAGGAGATTAGTGCCTGTGTTCTGGTCAATGAGGTTATGTCTTGTATTTCTGGTGGGCAGGTTCATGTCTAGTGGTGTGTTTTGGAGTGTCTGTGATTTTATTATGATTTTAGGGAGCCTCTCTGTTAATGGATGGGGTTGTGTTCCTGTCTTTCTAGTTGTTTGGCATAGGGAGTCCAGCACTGTAGCATGCTGGTCGTTGAGTCGAGCTGAGTCTTGGCATTGAGATGGATATCTCTGGGAGATATTCAAATTTTGATACATGGAGCTGGGAGATCTCTGGTGGACCAATGTCCTGAACTTGGCTCTCCCACCTCAGAGGCACAGCCCCAATGTCTGGCTGAAGCACAAAGAACCTGTCATCCACATGGCTCAGAATAA
>NW_020838020.1:2568523-2700587 GCF_003676395.1 Aethalodelphis obliquidens | reverse complement strand
AACCCTAGGACAAATGGTAAAAAGCAAAGCTATACAGACAAAATCACACACAGAAGCGTATAGAGACACACTCATAAAAAGAGAAAAAGGGAAAAAAATATATATATCATTGCTCCCAAAGTCCACCTCCTAATTTGGGATGATTCCTTGTCTATTTAGCTATTCCACAGATGAAGGGTACATCAAGTTGATTGTGGTGATTGAATCCACTGCTTCTGAGGCTGCCGGGAGAGATTTCCCTTTCTCTTCTTTTTTCGCACAGCTCCTGGAGTTCAGCTTTGGATTTGTTCCTGCCTCTGCGTGTAAGTTGCCTGAGGGTGTCTGTTCTTTGCTCAGATAGGACTGGGTTAAAGTAACAGGTGATTAGGGGCCTCTGGCTCACTCAGGCCATGGGGAGAGAGGGGTACAGAGTGCAGGGTGAGCCTGCGGTGACAGAGGCAGGCATGACACTGCACCAGCCTGAGACATGCCATGTGTTCCCCTGGAGAAGTTGTCCCTGGATCACAGGGCCCTGGCAGTTTGGGGCTGCATGGGCTCCCAGGAGGGGAGGTGTGGAGTGTGACCTGTGCTTGCACACATGCTTCTTGGTGGCTGCAGCAGCAGCCTTAGCATCTCATGCCTGTCTCTGGGGTCTGTGCTGATAGCCGTGGCTCATGCCCATCTCGGAGCTCCTTTAATCAGCACTCTTAATACCCTCTCCTCACACAACAGAAAACAAAGAGGCAAGAAAAAGTCTCTGAAGCCAGAGCCTCAGCTCCCAGCTGCCACACGTCCCAGCGGGTGAGCAGACAAACCTCTCAGGCTGGTGAGTGCTGGTCAGCACCAATCCTCTTGTGGGAATCTCTCCACTGTACTCTCCACACCCCTGTTGCTGAGCTGTCCTCCATGGGTCCAAAGCTTCCCCCTTCCACCACCTGCAGTCTCCGCCCATGAAGGGGCTTCCTAGTGTGTGGAAACCTTTCCTCCTTCATGGTTCCCTCCCACTGGTGCAGATCCTGTCTCTATTCTTTTGTCTCTGATTTTTCTTTTGCCCTACCCAGGTACATGTAGAGTTTCTTGTTTTTTGGGAGGTCTGAGGTCTTCTGCCAGCGTTCAGTAGGTGTTCTGTAGGAGTTGTTCCACATGTAGATGTATTTCTGGTGTATTTGTGGGGAGGAAGGTGATCTCCACGTCTTATTCTTCTGCCATCTTGACGCTCTCTCACCATTCTCTCGATTTGTTCTTGTCTTAAAAGCCCTCTGACATTCTCTGGATCATATCATGTTTTGTTACTGCTTCAAGCTCTTTACAATAAATTTTCCTTCTCATTCTCTTTCTCTGAAAAACAGAATGTAATTCCTCTATATTCCCTAATATATCGATAGTGATATAGATATCATTTTCATCCTTCGACTTAAATGCCAACCCTTAGAAATAACTTTCCTCATCATTCTCTCTGATACATTCCTCTTCTTTGGGTTTTATCACACACTATTAATTAATTTATTTTTTTATTCTGTTATAATCTGCCATAAGACAAAGAGGCCCTAAATTGTTGTTTTTCATAATTATTTGTATACTCTAACAGAGGAAATGAGGAATATATATATCTTCTTAACTCCTTAGGGCACAAAGAAAAATGAGTCTCAGATGGAATTCTGCCACACATTTAACATTTGTAAGGAAAAAAAAAAAAGCCAACAAACAAACAAAAAAATCCAGAAGAATTTAGTATCCACTTGCAGGATTCTGTGTCAATTTAGGTACTTCATCAGTTCATTGCCTAAAAGATGTACTAGAATCAAATCAAACAGTATGCTATTAGAGATGGTCAATTAACCACAGAGTAAAAGGAAGTTATCAGTAATCTTCTAGGTCATGGGCAAATGCAGTACTATTTCTGGTTTAAATATCAAGTGTCATTTCAAAGAACATAGACAAGTGGGCTCATCAGATCTTAATACACTCTTCAGGTAAGGATAGAGGTATCTATTCAATACTAACTAAAACACTTATTTTGAACACTACTCACTTAGTTAACATAAATTTATTTTTAACATTGATATTGTTCATTATTAAGGCACCTTATATTTATCAGAAATAAATAAAACTGAATGAAAAGATTGTTGTAGCTTCTTCTGGAGTGTTTTTAAGATACTATTTAGTAAGTACAGTAGAATGTAATCCTGATTAGGACATTAGACAGTTGAGTGTATTTACACACATGAATGTGTGTAATGAGTGTACATATAAACATACTGAAACCATTAATATCAATGTGACATAGCATTTTTCCTCTCTCTCACCTCCCCCCACCCCCAACCGAGACCATTAGTATCACTATGACATAGCTCTTCTCTCTTAAGACTGAGAACTGAGGTCATCTGTGTCTTGTTATTTGTTCTAGGAAATTGATAAAGAAAGATAAGATTATAAACCAATTATGTAACATCATATTTTGCTTCCAGAAATTCCTGCAGATTATTTTAACTGGGACAATATTCTACTCAGCTTAGGTGAACATTTCCTATCAAGCAGCAATTTAACAATCAAGAATCATTCAAGACCCTCTTTTTGCAGATTAACAAATCCTAAACTATAACCTTCCACACTTTGCCCAATCTCAACAAGCTCTAATTTGATGGATCCTCGTAAAACATTTGATCTCAGGACAAAATGCTATATAATTATCCTCAACCTCCTTCCCCCTTCCAAGACACTCCCAAGATTCTGTGAAAGCTGTGCTGTCCCTTACTATAGCGAACTGTGATTAACAGGGCTTTGCTGTATTAACAGGTTGTCTAGTGATATTATTTCCTTATACACCGAAGTTTTAAAAAATAAACTATAGTCAACATAGCAACTTGTTAACTGTTAGCAGACTTTATAATAAAAGTTCTATTAGAACAAGTAATACCTCCATCTAGCTCATCATTATATTTTCTGTTGCCAGCTAATGCCTGTTACAGAATCAGAACTTTATTAATATTTGGGAGTGAATGAAGACATGAATTATTTCTATTTCTTCCAATGTATTGCCCTTCAGATATCCTCTTACAATACAAATTTTATTCTCCTACAAGTCTCATTTCAAATTTTACTTGATTCAGAAAGTCTTCCTGGCTTTTCTGTTCTGAACCACCTTTATTGTTTTGTTATATGCTGTGGCATTAACTTACCACATGGTATTTATATATTTATTTTGTTACTACCCTGTGTGCATGGAATTCCTTTAGACAATTATCTGTATTATGAGATTATTAAAACCAGTGTTTTTTTTTTTTTTTTTTTTTTTTTTTGCGGTATGCGGACCTCTCACTGTTGTGGCCTCTCCTGCTACGGAGCACAGGCTCCGGGCGCGCAGGCTCAGCGGCCATGGCTCACAGGCCCAGTCGCTCTGCGGCATGTGGGATCTTCCCGGACAGGGGCACGAACCCGTGTCCTCTGCATTGGCAGGAGGACTCTCAACCACTGTGCCACCAGGGAAGCCCCCAGTGTTTTCTTTGACACCTCTTTTCCTTTATAGCCACAGTGCTGCTTCCACCTTCAGCCGGTTCTTCAAGATCTTTTACCATCACGGAGATCTAGATGTTATTTTTTTTAATTTAATTACTAATATTTCACCTTCCTTTGCTGCTTGTGATTTTCTCCATTGCAACTCTTCATATAAGAACAGTTGAATATATTTATCTCAATTAAATATATCTAATTTATTTAAGATACATCTTAAATATGTCTTAAATAAATATCATCCAGCAGAGTTTCAACTTAATTACAGTATTTAGATAAAGATGAAGTGCCTATGTTCCTAAATATCATTATAGATCTCTTGACTTGACATTTATGTTAGGGGTGGTTATTATTGTCAGCAAAATTATTCTAAATTCGGAAATTGGTAAAAGAGAATACTGGGTGTCTTTTAAGCACAACATTGGGACTGATGTGTTACTGTCTATAACTCTACAGAGGCACAGGTTGACTTGTAGATTGGCCATTAAAGATGGAAGTATTTATCATCCACTGGGATCAATAACAATAAAGACTGTGGTTTATGGCCCTGTTGGACATTAACTAATTTTGAAAATAATCCAAAAATCTTTTCCTAATATTTCTTCATTAAACTGCTTGAACTGTCAAATGTTCTTTGGAGAAGTTTTAACATCTTATGGGTTTTTCTCATTAATTAATGAGTTAAGAAAAATCATTGACCATCTTTATTTTATATATTTGCATTAAGTCGCAATATTACCTTTATGAAGTTTATACTGTAAGATTAGGCACTGTTAATGAAATAATTGTTGATATTAATGTTTTATCCAAGTTTAAAGTAATTTTACAAGCAAGATCATGTTTTTTTGTAGTAGAAATACAGTATGAGTAGTAACCTAATTTAACAATCAGGCTAAACAGATATTTTTCATACAAGTTGTAAGAGAAAGAAAACCCTGTTATTTCAAAAATTGCCAGCAGTAATGAGAACATTCTCTAGGAAGATCATGCAATTCATCTTAGGGAATGAAGAGCTCATTTGTTTGGACGAACTTTGTTAAAATCTTTTCATAGGGCTTCCCTGGTGGTGCAGTGGTTGGGGTCCACCTGCCAATGCAAGGGACACGGGCTCGTGTCCCGGTCCAGGAAGATCCCACATGCTGAGGAGTGGCTGGGCCCGTGAGCCATGGCCGCTGAGCCTCCGCATCCAGAGCCTGTGCTCCGCAGCGGGAGAGGCCACAGCAGTGAGAGGCCCGTGTACCGCAAAAAAAAAAAAATATTTTCATAAACAAAGATATGAAAAATATAGTTGTTTTGCTGGGAATATTCCAGATGATTCTCCTCAGGTTTCTAAACTTTAATATGCAGAAGTTCACCTTGGCACTGTTTACAATATGCAGATTCTTGTCTTCTAATTCTAGGAATTTTGATTGAGTGGTTTTGTTTGAAATAAATTTCAATCAGCATTTTGAGAAAATGGTACCTTGTGCTGATTATTCTCCTTTGGTACCTTTCAACTCATGTTTCATCCTTTCTCTCTCCTGCTCTGAATGCTGGGAGACTGAGTGCTGTACAGATTACATAACCCTGGTTTCCCTTCTCTCTGGCTACTGGTTGGCTTCAAGCAATGAAGGCATCTAGCAGAGGTCAAATGAAGGAAAAGGCTGAGTTCAGGTTATGAAGCCCCTTACCACTCTGTTTTCATGTGGTTCTGAAAGTAACTGCATCCCTCTTGAATTATAGCTTCTGACATGTAACTAAATTCACACTGGGATTCAATGTTGGAAATGGTTTCTGGCTGTTACTAGTCCTGGAGTGGCTTGAAACCTATAAAACCAGTTGATTCCATCTATGACCATATAAATAGCTACTTCAATTAAGGTTTTCAGAAATACAGGTCGAGTGTGTTGTCTTTTGAGGGAACCATGGTTGATATGAATAACTGAGATAAAGGTTGTCCTTGCATTCTTATTCTTAGGAACAATGCTCTAAAATACCTGTGCATACTTCAGCCAATTTAAAGAAGTTCTTTTCTCCTCACATCCATATGCTAGAATGGAGTACTGAATAATTTTGATAATGGAAGCTCTAGCATCATGAAATTATTTTAGAGATTACTGGTTTTAGACTTTTTTGGCTTATTATCTTTTATAAGACAATAACCATATATCTTCTATGCTGCACACACACATACACACACAGACATACACACAACAGAAAATTTTACATGAAATCCTTAAGGCTTTAGTTACATTCGATTAAATAAAACTCTTGCCCAGAATATAGACACTCAATCTTGCAGGAAAAAATGCTGGCAGAGTAATGAAACTTTAGATCAATTTGTACATGTATATACATGTATACACTTAATCCCATCAGAATCCTGACATGTTTCAATAAATATATTAAAAGAAACATTTATAAACATTTATAATAAGCACTTACAAATGTCTAGATAAATTGAAAACAGAGATCATGATACTCTTATTTTCAAATCTGAGATTTCTTTTTTAGCAAAATTTTGTGTGTCAATGCCTTAAAGTTGCAATTCCTATTAAATTAATATAATATTAAAATTTCCTAAGTTCTTTTAGGACAATAAAAAGATGTTATTGTATAGTTATTTCCCTTTTCCTCTTAACTATCAAATCTATATTCAGTCACAAAAATATAGGGCTTTCCTGGTGGAGCAGTGGTTGAGAGTCCGCCTGCCGATGCGGGGGAAACGGGTTCGTGCCCCGGTCCGGGAAGATCCCATATGCCGCGGAGTGGCTGGGCCTGTGAGCCATGGCCGCTGAGCCTGTGCGTCCGGAGCCTGTGCTCTGCAATGGGAGAGGCCACAACAGTGAGAGGCCCATGTACCACAAAAACAAAAACAATCACAAAAATATAATAGAAATCAAGATAACAATATTTTTGTTTCTCACCTTTGCATAAAATTGTTACACAATTTAAGGCTTTCCTTTTTTTGTTTTTAAACAAGCCGTAATGGTAGCTTTTTGCTTCCATCTACTCATTTACTTTTTGGGGAGCTGTCTATGGTGTAATCTTGGCTGGTATATCTTCCATGCTCACAAGAAACCACAGCACCCACATGCTACAATGCTCCTATTTTCATGGCTTTAGAAAAATTCATTAGTAACAATTTAAATTAGTCTGTTATGTTCTATCCCTGTTGATACAAATATAAAAGTCACTTAGAAAACATTACTAAATTGTGAAGTAAGACTGATATCTTGCATATTGTAAAACAGTCTCAACTGGGAAAAGATGAGACTGGGGATCCAGGTAGAAAATTAGATTGATATGCTGTCCTCACATAATGGCATTTTCATTTCAGAGAACCTTACAAAGTCCAAAATGAAACCATTTTTTATAGTTGTTCAAAACCCCAAGAGAAATGAGTTCAGGTGTCTCAACTTAGTTTCTCATGTACAAAGGGACACATCAAAAAGCTCTCATAGACTGATAGTAATTTATCACTTTCACTTTTAGGAAGCCATGGGATTACAAACATGAAGCAAACAACAGCAAAAAGAAGTATTTCTAGAAGCATTTTTTCCCTCAGCTAGATGTTTCTATTTTATTGAAGAGTAGTCTTACAAAACAAATAAAAATTACATTTTTTCATGATATATTCATTGAAATTTTCTTTAAATACTCAGTTATTAACATTCAAAAGAGCAAAATCATGTCACTGTAACCAGTGTTTACAATAAATGTAGCAGCTATATGGTGTTACCATATATCTTTAAAATCATTATATGTCAGACAGGTAAACAAAACCTAAATCTAGGTTTTCTTATACATTTTTATTATTTAGATGGAAGATAGCTCTTTAAATATACAATATTTACAGATTTTGTTCTAAAGATTTTTTAATTATTTGTTTAAATAGTTATAGTTAATATAAATAATTACATAAAATCCTACAGATTTTGATGCCTTCAAAAGTGCAATAATGTGTCATTACAATGTAGATAAATTATTTTAGATATTTGCTGTGGGTATTCAACTTTTCATTCACCCTCTAGTATCTTGTGACGCATTGATATCATGGAAATCTGAAATGTCAACAGTGTGACAGTCAAGAGCAGTATATCAGTATTTGAATCATTACTGAGGTGTGGGTCACAAATACAGGATACTAAGTAATTTATTCAAATATTATTTGGGTCCTTTCTCAGATATTAACTAACCAAGAATTATTAAATTAGATAAAAATCAGAAATATTTTTGATAATATACAATCTAAAAGTTAGTATGTTTATTACAGTGCATTTTCATTTTGAATGCAAGAAATAGTGGGACATATTCAGCTGTCCTTTATAACAAATTAGAAGAGAGATGGAAAAGGTCAGGGCTTATTAAGAAGCAACATCTATTCTATGCTATTGAAAATGTCACAAAAAAGATAATACAGAAATTAACTCTGGTTAGTTGTTACTGAAATAAAAAGTTTCAGTAGAGACTCATTATGATTATCAAGCTGATGAGAGTAAATTCTCTGGATCAGCAATTGTTTACTTATTAGGCAAAAGTGTATTAAAACCAAGCTGCACAAAGTGATATTTTATCAAGTTTTGAAAAGTCATGTGGCTGAATGGCTGAACTTATGTAAAATAAAATGAAGTGTTAATACATTATCTAATAAGTAGACATTGGAATGAATGTACTATTGCTCTATCCATTATGGATATTTTATGAATTTTTAATTAATTTTTATCACATTTGCTAAGGAGTTGTGTTGTTTTTATTGTTATTCTCTACAGATAAGTAGCTTTCACACTTTCTGAGAAAAATAATTATCTCCATAAGAGTATGAACAGAAAAAGAACTTTATGAGGAAAGAGAGTGATATAATATTTAAAAATTAGATTAAAA
This sequence comes from Aethalodelphis obliquidens, assembly GCF_003676395.1. Lineage (NCBI taxonomy): Eukaryota > Metazoa > Chordata > Mammalia > Artiodactyla > Delphinidae > Aethalodelphis > Aethalodelphis obliquidens. Next base: position 2,692,235 of record NW_020838020.1, on the reverse strand, counting down.
AAATTTCCTTTTTAATCAACATTCATAAATATACAGGAAAATTCAAATCAAAGACAGTAAGATAGCTTTAAATGATTTTAACATTTTCCAAGTGAGGTTAATAAAACCCCTTTTCATTAAGATGGTACAGAACTAATACAATTAAATTTCCCTTAAGAAATTCGTGATTGTGAAAAGAATCTCTTCATGAATCCCAGAGAATTACATGTTGTTATTGCCCCCTGGAAAAGCTAACTATTAAAATTCATTATAGCCAATATTTTATAACTTTATTTTTACATTGTATAATAACTTTTTTATATAGAGTAAAAACTATAAAAATATTGAATCAATATTTTGTACACCTGAAACTCATATAATAGTGTAAGTCAACAATACTTCAATTTTTTAAAAAGGCAACTATAAAATATACAATAAAATTCAGTAGAATCCTTTCCATTTTTAAAACTAACACCAAAAATATAAACACATTAATAAATGTAATATTTTATTTGAATTCTTTCTCAAAATGTCTAAGATGCTTCATTAAACAAATTGTTGTCTCAACAAGACAATGTTTTTTTTCCACCTGACAATAAGCTCAGTTATCAGAACAGTTTTCTCATCTAACTTTGTCTTAAGGCCTGCATCTTTCCACATGAACCAATTCTAATCTATTATGTTACAGACTTCACTAACAAATCCCCTGTCTTGTATGATGTGTTGAATCCATCAAACTAATATCCCCAAAACTCATTAATATCTTATCCTAACTTTCCCATTTTGAATTATTATTAAGACTCTGCCAAGGTGTAGTTCTCCTTTGAAGCTGTAAATCTCTACATTCAGCACTGCTTTTTTTATTTTTTCTTTTGCTAATTCAAATAATATTGAGTAGTTAACAGTGGACGACCTTGGAGGTCTTGCCAAAATGGCCATTAAGGCTTAAGACTTACAGAAAACTGCATTACTTGAAGCCCCATGAGTCTTCTTCTTGGAATGACTTTCTGACCATGAAGATGAAGTAGGTTCCACTTTGAGTCTGAGCACCTATTTCTTTCATCAAGCTCCCAAATTCTAAGATAATTTTGTCTCCTGGAAATAAAAGAAACATTTTAAAAGTAATCTGCTTATCTCATCAATTTAAAAAAGCCTTTTCTTTGGTCTTAGGTTGGTAAAAATCTGTCCTTTTTCTAACAGCATCATCATTTATTTCTTGGATTGTTCTTTCCACTTCTTGTTGCCAGTTTTTCAGAGCAAGTTCATAGACAAGAGGATAAGAATAGATGCAATAAATCTGTCTCACTCTCAAGGGCCAACAAGTCCCAAAGGTCTTGTCAGATTGGCATCTTATAGGACAAGTTTTGCCTTTAGTCAACTATCTTTCTAAATGTCAAAATTTCACCAAAATTACAATGGCCACTTGGGGAAACTTTGAATTACACATTTACTCTGTAAAGATATCTTGAAAAAGGAAATAAATTTTTAAAAGTACAAGAGTCAATAGCTTTATTCTTTTAGATCCTGTATGGTTAATGCTAACTTGACCATGCTGCCCAGATATATGGTCAAACGTTGTTCTGAATGTTTCTATTAGGGGGTATTTTGTTGAGATTAATATTTAAATTGGTGTACTTCAAGTAGAACAGGTTGTTCTTCATGATGTGAGTGGGCCTCATTTGATCAGCTGAAGTCCTAAATAGAACAAAAAGATTGACTTCCCTTGAGCAAGAGTTATTTTTTCAGTAGAGAGCTTTTGTATGCAACCGTAACATTGGCTCTTCCCTGGGTCACCAGCCTGCGACCAGGCTGCAGATTTTGGGCTTCCTGGCCTTCAGAATCACGTGAGCCAATTCCTTACAGTATATACACATTCTATTGGTTCTTGTTCTCTGCAGAACCCTGACTAATGCAGAGCCTCACTGTCTGCAATTGTTCTATGCTAGATAAGAAGTGGAAAGACAAAAAAAGATAATGTGGGTAACAAAATGCAGGTATTCTGAGAGGGAACCAAGCACTTAATTGAGTTTTCTCTTAAATTCTCCAGAAGAACTTTCTTTAAATATTAACAAACAAACTTAGAAACTTTTTATTAATATCACATACTGCAATATTAACCTTAAATTCTGCCACTATCACACAAACTCTCTCTGGGAAGAATGACCACTCAGGTGGTAGAAATTTATATAGCAAATTTCAGACATTACCCATTTATCAGCCAATAAATCTCATCAGCATGCCTCCAACCAAAGAATATTATTATTTCTCTTGTGAAACTACACATGCTAACTTAATAAAAATGGTTTTATTTTGTAAATAGAATTACTTCTTGTGTTCTCCTGAAGACCTCTTTCTTGAGATAACCAAAGATTCTCTTGTTTGTAATCAGGTCATAGGTAGTTCAAATCTTGATCTACTATTTTGCTTGTGTCTAAATTAAGTCCAAATTGAAGATTTCCAAGAGTTTATGGTCCAAACATTTGGCTGATATTAACAGACTTACTGATTTTGAATATATTGAAGTTTAGATTGTCTTGTACATACATTTACCCAACTTGCAGATTTTCCCCTAAAACAAGAAGGCAAAGAAGGACTTGAAACCAATCATTGGAAGCTTGATAGAAAAGAGACATCATACTTGTACCAATCACTGTAATACTATTCAGTGTGTTTTCACTGTAAGTAACAAAACACAACAGGAAAAGATATTGATTTGTTCAACACTCCAGGACCATAAAGGAAAACAGTAATCCCCTGCTTTCTGTGATACTGAATCCAAGTAGTATTTTATCTTCAGTGCCACCTAAGCCTACACATTTTACAATTGTATATACGTACTCTGCTTTATATCTTAGTGCTCCCCTCATTAAACTAATTAAGTTCTTATTGGCCTTTTTCTGTGAAGGTCTAAAATATACCAGCAGAATGATGCCTCAGAAGTTTATTGAGACACTCCATTTTTCACAGGACCTTAATCATGTTAAATTTTCCCATGATTTTCTTATTTGACATAAGGATCAACTTTCATTATGTTCTATTGATAATGTGGTGCCCAAGATTGATTCAATATATTTAATCAGCTCAAAAGGAACATAGCACTTTTAAGAAAAAGTTATACTTTGTCAAAGCAAAAGATATGACTTATTCCAGGACATAATATATTCCAAGAATGCAAATATTTCAATTATGAGATACTTCACATCATTAAAATTTCTCTCATTCTGGTCAAGAAATAATGAGAACTTTCCTTGATCACACTGATGCAATATAAGCCATTGGTCCATTACTTTTCTGAAATCATTATATATGTGTATAATTTAACCAAATTTTCAATAATTGAACCCCCTAAGCAGGAGCAAACATTTTATGATTTATTTCCCATCCATTCATAAATAACCTCATGTTATTCTGACTCAACTTCATAGGAATGATCAGACACCAATGGTTTATTACAGCATTCCTTTTTATTTATTTATTTTTTTGTGATACGCGGGCCTCTCATTGTTGTGGCCTCTCCCGTTGTGGAGCACAGGCTCCAGACGCGCAGGCTCAGTGGCCATGGCTCATGGGCCCAGTCGCTCCATGGCATGTGGGATCTTCCCAGATAGGGGCAGAAACCCGTGTCCCTTGCATCACCAGGGAAACCCCCAGCATTCCTTTTTCACTCTGTGGCAAAAGCCTACCTACCCTGTTTTACAGCAATAATAGCTTTAGCTCAAATAATGGAAGCTTCTATGAAATGGAGTTTAGATTTTGTTTTAAAATTGATGGCTCCCCATGCTGATCAGTCTTTGTTCTTGTCTAAAAGCTCAATATTTATTAACAAGTAGGTTTATCGCCTATAAAATTCTTACTCCCTCACACATTTCTAAGCATCAATGTAATTCTTTAAATCATGGCACCTTATTTCCATAATCAAAATAAGGGGAATCAAATAACTGACTTGACTCTGCCAAGAATTATCATCCATGCTCTAAACAGAGTTATTTTAAAAATTCCTATAGAAAATAGATATAATATTGCTTGGTAATGAGTCTAGTCTTAAGATCAGAACAGGAAATTTTCAAGACTTATAAAAACAGAAGTCAACTTATTCACAGTATATGACCCTTTAGTAGAAACTAAATCAGGCCAGATGGCAGAATACACTGCACACCCTGGATCATGACAAACGGCTGGAGATCAGAGAGCTAACATTTATTGTAGTAGCAGACATGTTTTGCATGTAATATGTGATTTTGTAGTGCTTTGGAAACAAAAAGCATTCTTGATATCACCAATAATTCCAATTCAGAATATCCAGTAGATTAAAGAACTCTTTATGCCTAATACTTTTGAAGTAGATAGTCATTATAAAATTAGAATTTGCACACAAAAGGATAACTTGAAAGCAAAGGGAAAGATTTTAGGTAATCTTTATGAAAGACTGGAGCTTTAATTAAGATCTTGGCCCTCTTAAAATTCCAAAAAGCCAATTCTTTAAAGAAGTTCAAAGAAGCTGTTATGGAATGCCAGTGACTGGTAACCACAATTGAAAGAAAGAAAGAAAGAAAGAAAAAAAGAAAAAAAAAGAAAAAAAAAAAAAAAAAAAGAGGGGGAAGGAGGAAAGGAGAAAGGAAGAAAGGAAGGAAGAAAAAAAAAAGAAAAGAAATATTAGGAGAAACCTGGCTTTATATTACATGAAAATACTTCCTATTCCCTCAAAAAAAAAAAAAATTGCAATGATTTTACGCTGACTTTTCTACCACAGCAACAACAATTATGGTATTATATTCAACCAATATCGAAGTGGGGGCTTTATCTGAGGAATCTCTGCATTGTGTCTCCTCTGTCATCACCATTATCCCAGTACACCTGTAAAGATGGGATATGGAAAAGAGGGCTAGTCTTAGGGTACCTGTGAACACATTCAAATGAGTTTCAAAATGTATTCCCTGCAATGAATTTTAAATACATTTTGGTCACTGTTTGCTTACTTACACAATAGATTGAAGCTTTTACTTAATGGAAGGCTACTGATTTAATGTTAGCAAAAGTATTGTTTCATTCCAAATCTGGGGATTTCCAGTCTCTCTCTCCAGTGAAAGGAGTGTCAATTTAGAGTTACTGATATTACAGAGAATTGCAAAGCCTTGCTACGTACTCAGAAATCTCACTGTTCAAATTATACTCAATCTTCAGGAAAGCTGGAAAGAACAAATGTAATTCCGAAACTAAAATTTGAAAAGCACTTAAGTGAATCTTGATCTTCCATGGACTAAGATGTGTTATTGGTTTTAATGTAAAAAAAAAAAAACAAAAAACTCCTTCTGTGATTCATCTTCTCTCTTTATGATTTAATGATAAGTCAACCCATCCAACTAAAAGATCACTCTGATTATAAACCTGTTCCACTACGAACAGGCATGCCCAAATCCTTTAAGGGACTTGTGCAAAATACCCATTCTTATCAGGATGTAGCTGAACCTTCCTCAACATTGTTTTAACAACCCTCACATAATAAGAATCCTGGAGACCTGATATTCTGGAAGAGAAATCAGAGGAAAAAAACAAACAAACAAATTAAAAAAAAACACCTGCAAACTCCTATGGAAAAAATATTGCCAACATGTGAAAAAATCTCAAAGAGGTTGGTCTTTGGAATCATATTATTCATTTAAGGGACACAACCATCCTCATATCAGTGGAAGGACGGACACTTTAAACTGAGAATTCTTGAAATTTTCAGAAGCTGACAGCTTCAAGGTTCACGTGTAAATCTGAAGTTTCTTACCAAGACCCAGAGAACAAGATCCAGATGACTGAAACAGCAGAGTATCAGGCTTTAAAATACGCTAATATTCTTAATTTTCATAAATATTTTATTTTCTCTTTGCTGGTTTAACATTCTAATTTCAACAGACACTAATTAGCTCTTAACTATGATACCTAGGATGCCCTTTTTCTAAATATTGCTTGTTGCATTCCTAGTTACTTCCTTGTATAAGTCTAATTCTGGCTAGAGTTTGTTTATAATTTGGCTAAAATCTAAAACCTAATCAACTTTATGGTCTGCATATACATATTCCTCAGGGAGTCATCCAACTCTGTGGTAATGAAACAAATAGTTCCAAGTTTAATGTTCTAAAATAGTAAACACAATTTCAGAAGCAAACATCACAAAAAGACAGCTAAACACATAACTCTCTCTCTAATATCGCATATAGGAAAAAAATCTGGGGACCTTTTGTAGGAGCTTATTTCTGTAACCAAACTTTCATAAATATTGAATTTGTGAAGAAATTACAAAATATATTATATATCTATTGAATCTTTTTTACTTTTATAGACTTTAAAAGGAAGTCTCACTATTTATGTGGATTTTCTGACTCAGATCTTTAGCATGATCTCTTGCTGTCTGGCACCTGATTCCTCTTGCTGAATGATATTGAAAATGTACAATACTACCTAGCTACCTTTAATGGAATTTTTGCTAAAAACTAGATAGCTCGGTGGCCCTCAATAACAGGTATTAAATTTTTAGTACCAAAACCTACAGGTTACTACAAGCAGACGGGACAGGGACTTACCTTGGTAGACTGTTGCCAGCATTCCTGATAGTCTCATATTCAAACGGACCCAGGGTCCATTTATACATATTGATTTCTCTTATCAAAAAACAACATAAAGTATAGACATTATTTAATAACCTAATTCAAGATGGCAAATATCTAGCCCATGATCCATGACCACAAAACCTAACCAACAGAAAGGAATTCTGTACTGTCTTCAATTCCCTTCATTTCATGCTTTACAAAGGGCCTAGAAAATGAGGAAAAATTCTTCCTTCTGTGATTCAGATCATGATTAAAGCCAGGCAAGATCACTGAGGCCAGAGAACTTTTTGCCCTAGAAATTTATTAAATTGGACAAACAAGCCCAGCAGAACATCCCTAGATATAATGTTAACTTCTTAAGAAGGAATATGTGTCATCTTAGGGGAAGAATGCAGTACTCGTATCCTGAGACCTTCCTGACATGAAAAAGATCCAGGAAAACAAATAGATAATTAAATTAGGTCATTTGGCTAATACCCTATATCTGTTTCTGCATTCTCTTCAACATGGGTTGGGTCTTTTCTCTTGTTATAATATGGGCCTTCTTGGTTCTCAGTTTACAAGTGAATGAAAACTGATTGAATTCAGCTCAGAGTGGATAATGACACAAGGCAGGGATTGAGAATCGAGCTCACCAGCATCATCACAACTGTCAGGTCTCAGATTTGAGAACATCTGTGTCAAAGTAAATGCCTGCTCAGAAAAAGTTTTCACCCAGGAGGTAAGGCTATAAATCATTAATAACTTTACTATTTCTTTTAGGAAATGATTGGAAACCTTTTGTTTTGTTTTTTTTTGTTTGTTTTTTTTTTGTTTTTTTTTTTTTTAGCATGCAGTTTGCTCATCTGGAAAATCAGGTATCTACTAATGATAGTTGGCACTTTTGTATAAACAGTTCACCTAAAATTCACAAAAACAGTTCATTAAAACTTGCCAGGGCTCTTACCTCACAAACTTAAAATACTATGTCATATACTTTGTCATAACAAAGCATTCCCTGCCCTAAAACCTCTTTGAACCTCTTGTGTTCAGATCCTAAATCCTTATAAATAATATTTACTATTTTTTTCTCTTTTGCCACACTCCTACATATATATTATGTATACTTATGGAATATTATTCAGCCTTAAACAAGAACAAAATCCTGTCATTTGCAAAATGGGTAAACATGGAGGGCATCATGCTAAGTGACATAAGTCAGACACAGAAAAACAACTACTGCGTGGTATCACCTATATGTGAAACCTAAAAAGAAATGAAAAAGTTAAACTCATAGAAACAGAGAGTTGAATGGTGGCTGCCAGGGATGAAGGGGTAGGGGAAATAGGGAGAGGTTGGTAAAAGGGTACAAACTTTCAGTTATAAGATGAATAAGGTCTTAATAATGTGAAACACAGTGACTGTAGTTGATTATATTGTATTATATAATTGAAATTTGCTAGGAGAGAGAAATTAAGCATTCTCACACACACACAAAAAAAGTAAATATGTGATGGATATGTTAATTAAATTTAAGGTGGGATTCCTTCCACAATGTTTATGTATATCAAAACATCATGGTGTACACTTTAAATATGTTACAATTTTATTTGTAATTATACCTCAATAAAACTAAAAAAAAGAAGAGTTTCATGAAAAGTTAGCTTGGAATTAGAGCTGATGTAAAGATGTTATATTGCCCTATTGAACAGAGTAGGTGGATAGTGAGGCCATTAATAAAAGTAAAATAATACGGAAGAACATGCAGATTTGGAGGGAAGTTTCTTTCACTTTTAGTACAGTACTCTCTGCTTTGAAATATTTACATTGCATGCAGTTGGCTACATGACCTAGGATGCCCAGTGGATTGGGTGGGAGATAGCAAGTTGAGAATTATCAGTAAAATTATTGCAATTGTGGAGAAAATGAGAAAAGAAGAAGGAAAATAATGTAAGCCTCTGGGGACAACAGATTGATGACTATGTACTAGAGGAGAAAAAAAAATGTCATAGAGGAAAAGCTAGAACAATGAAGTGGTAGCAGACTTTGAGTGCCAATCAGGCTTTAATACCACAGAAACACACTTAGAACTTACTTGAGAAAAAATGATGCCACTGTCTTTGAGCATATAATTGAGTTTGGGGAAAACTAAGCATGCACTATGGATAGGAGAAAGGGTGATAGAAACAGAGGCAGGGATTTGGGATGGGAAGCATGCTTAGTACAGGGAAGCAAAAATGAAGGTCTGCTCTAGAGAAGTAATGTATAGAAATCAAAGCAGAGGTTTGAGCCAGGTTGTTCAATATAGTAATACAGTTAAAATCTGATGTTCACTTTACTATATGACCTTATTCTGTTTCAAATTTTTCCAATTGTTTCTCCACTATATTTACTTGATTTACATTTTTCTTCACATATTAAGCTTTCTTTTAGAGTTAAAATAGGTTACAGTCTACAATCTGTTATACTGTAAACAATGAATCCTCTTATAAACATCACAGTGTATAAAACATTAATGTTTAATAAATTTTTACATTTAGTAGTGAAATATACAATAAGAGAATGAATCTAAATATATTTCTATATTTTTCTCTTTGTCGCTTGGTGATCCTGTTCTTTTCTGAGTCACCCCCGTGGTGGAGAGGAAGCTGGTGGAATAGTGGGAAGCTATAGGAATGTTACATCAGAAATTCAAACGCAGAAAAGAGTAAATATTCAGTTTCTGACTTCCTAAATAATAGACAAGCAAGTTGAAAGTCAGGATAAAAAGGATTTTAAAATTTCTCTATCTCTCTTGACCACTGGCATACTAGAGTTTACTATATGCCCAGGAAAGGACTAAAGAAGACATAATCATAAAGGAATAAAAAGAACAAATCTCGGGGCTTCCCTGGCGGCGCAGTGGTTGGGAGTCCGCCTGCCGATGCAGGGGACGCGGAGCGGCTGGGCCGGTGAGCCATGGCCGCTGAGTCTGCGCTTCCGGAGCCTGTGCTCCGCAACGGGAGAGGCCACAACAGTGAGAGGCCCCCGTATCTCAAAAAAAAAAAAAAAAAAAAGAACAAATCTCAACTCATTATATTAGTGCATTCGAGAAGAGGGAGAAGGAGCTAATGGTAACATGGGCTCTAAACTTTTAGGAGAAATTCCAAAAACGTGCATTCTCTGTACTGTGCAGGAAAATTGTTCAGTGGCTTTAGCAGGAGAAAGCAATTTAGGTGACCTTTGTTCTTTTTGGTCAGCATGATGTGTGCAGGAAATGTAGTTTCCCAATGACCCCAAGGAAACATAGAGGTAGAGTTAGGTTTGTGCTGCAGATGTGGGAATGTCAAGAACAGAGGCAGCTGCTAACTTTGGATGAAAGTGTATTTTTTCCCTGAGCTAGATGTGTCCTTTTGAAGTAGAAAGAGGATCCAGAAGACATGGATTTGTATACCTCATTTGTCTTGTTCCACACCAAGGCATATTAGATATACACCCACAAAGCAGTCAGTCAGTCACCATCGTGGTTAGGAGCAGTACCAGGTGAGACTAGAATGCTGAAAATATCCGACATTTGCATAATTTATTCAAACACAGAGTAAATTACCTAAAGATACTAAAGACAGTATTAACTGAACTAAAGTTACTGGTTAGGTCTAAGTATTATTTTGTCTTTTTTTTTTTTTTTTTCAACTACCCTATATGGTGAAATTCATAAGGAAGAACAGATTAACAAATAGGAAGTTATTTTTAAGGAAATATTTATTTGTAATCTGAGTGGATTGTGAATCTTTCTACATGTTTTTCTTCCTCTGCTCTCATGTAATTCATGCACTTAGTAAAAGGTAGTAGAGATCCCAGTACTTTCACTTTTAGAATGAATCATATCAAGTTGGCAAATTGGAAGCAATAACTAAGCAAAAATTTGTTTTCCCTTTACTCAGTTTCAAGGAAAATTCAATGTTACAATTGTGATTAAATTTATGTTTCTGGCATAATAACATCTTTCTGAAAAGTAGATACAGTGATGGCTTTGTCCACATAGAATTAATTATCTCTTCCAGGAATCTGTGCTTTAAAGTTAGCAATCTGGGAATGGAGCAATGAGGGGAAAAAGTTAACAGGATAGCATGACTGTGAATTTGAATTGCTGTTTTCATTCTACATCAAAAAGAATAATTTATCTAGAGCAGTTTTAGCTAAGCCAGGTTCTTATCATTTTCCATTATTGGTAAGGAAGAAACTGTGTTTTATTTAACGTCATGAGATATTTGAATATGAAGTCAAACTGCTTTCTTTGCAAATCGTCTTCAGCATCACCAATCCACTGGATTTTATCACTGTCATCAGCATGGAGCCTGAGGGAACAAGATGATGGGAATTTACATTTTGGTATCTATAAATTTATATTCATTTTAAAATAATAATAATAATATAATTTTGCTTCTTCTAAAAACCAAAATTTTCAAAAGAAAGGAAGAGAAAAAGAAAGAAAGAAAGGAAAATAAAAGGAAAGAAGGACGGTCTTAAGCATTTTAGAGGCATCTATTTGTATGAAAGCAATGAACTGAGAATACATACAGTGTTTACTGTTATTTAGGTAATTCATAAGCATGCATTTTAAAATTATCTTTGTATAGTTGTTCTATTACGTTTTTCTAAAGGGCAATACTTTGTTAAACTGTCTCTATGTATTTAATGCTATTTTGTGGCTAAATAACCCCAAATTACCCCACAAATTGTCCCAAGTTAAAGTTTTGTACAGGTATATAGAGGAGAAAATACAGATTGCTCGTTTTTAAATATCATTTGTGATGACTAAAAAGAAGGCTTTCATAATTGCTCTAATCTTTGTATTGTAGCACAGCATCCTGAGAGAAAGCCATGTTCCTCTATATGAGACAAAAATTGAATGTTGCCAAGATATCTTGCCCTGAAGCCATCTCCCTTTATTTTTGCTCTTATCTTAAAATGTCAATTGCCAGAAACCCCAGAGATAGACCCAAGTGTACTTATGGATGCTTTATTTGCCAAGGAAATTGTTGTGTTTGAAGGGAAAGATGGAAGAGAAATAGTTGAATGAAATATTTGGTAATGCTAATGAAGCAAATCTGGAAACAATGATATGATTGACATAAATATCACCAGTTCCCTATTGTATTTGCTGACTTTTTTTAAAGAATCATCTAGTAGAAAACACAATATGGACAGTCAGAAATCCTGGGTCTTCAAGTCACAACACTGGATTTGTTTCTTGTGTTAAATAACTGGCTTAACTCTAGATAATTATGAAAATCTTCAGCTCTGAGATGGTATGATTCAATGTATTTTTCTTTTGTCATTTAATTATGCAACTCTTGCCCCACTTTCAAAAATTGTTCAAGTGATAGTGAGAGAATCTTTCAAATGAAACGAGATATCAACATGAGATTTCAAAACTGGGAAATATGGTGCCGCTGTTTTTAGTATATTATTCCTTAAAGGGTCTTCCTTGTGTCAACCAAAATTGCTGTTAGAGGTGTTCTTTTAATGCCTATTTTATTTATTATTTTTGTGGAAATAAATGTGACATTGACTGTGTGTCTTACCTTGTTCTAGAAAGTATTTAAGGTAGCTTGATAAGTTATAAAGCATCTCAAAAGAGAGGTGCCATCTGTGAATAAAGTAGTTCAGTTGTAATGCAACTCAAATACTTTAATTGTTTTTTATTTATTTTATACAATATAAAAGTTAATGCTATTGTCAGTCTTTTGGGGATAAAATATTGATTCAACCAGTGTACACTTTTTTCTGCAGGGACTAGACTTCGAGATTTACAAACAATCAAGAGATTATTAGATCCATTTTATTCCAGATAAGCACAAATGAGGTCAGCCACTTGTAAGAGTGCAATGTCAAATTTCCCAAACCCTCTGGCTTTAACTTTAAATTTTTTAAAAACATATTTATATGGAAATAGCAATTTGTAATGTGTCAAATTGAATAAAATGCCATAAGTTATGACATACTATTTGTAATGATAAAATAATGAAATTCATGCCCACCAGGGACATATAATATCAATCGGTTTGTTTTAGAGTGGCACATTCTCCCTATATATGTACATATACATTGTAAATATTAATAGTGATTATTTCTTTCATAATAATTATAACATATATAGATAAACATATACAAATATATATTTTTATGTACCTGTATAACACATTGTTTCATATTATTCAAATTGTAGCCTTTCAGGAACTTAGAAGTTTCAGCTGAAAGCTAGTTAGGGCTCATTCAGTCCAGAAGTCTTGAAAACCTTCTGAAATTACTTTTAAAATATCAGGCTAAAAGCAAAAGAGAGATTAAGGGGACAGAAGTGGTAAAAGAAGAAAAGATTGAATAATCCTTTTGAATGATGTTTTCCCTTTGCTAATTACAAATTCTTAGGTATAAAATCAGAACCTATGGTTTGTAATAATGAAAGTAAGAGCTGGTTTTAATTGAGTGCCTACTGCTTACTAATTTAGCTGTATAGAAAGTGAAATGACTCACAACAATTTGAGTATAGAACAAAATAAGCAAAATGACAAATAGAGATCTAAAAATCAGTTTTATTACTGTTAAGAATAGAGAGCTCAGCTTAGCTATGAAGACACAACCAATACTTGCTCTCCAATCTTGGTTTTTAGGTGGTACGCCTAATGGAATGTTTGGGACTGCAACACAGAAAACCACCCAGAGTGGTGCCTCCCACACACTTCTCACATGGGGAGAGAAGAAGGATTGGTCTCCAGATCTTCCTGTAGAATGTATAAGGTCTGGCCACATACCCTCAAAAATAGAACAAGATCTGGGAATACCACCCAACTCTTTGAAGAGGCAGACACAATACCAAGAAACAAATTAATTGAAGCATCTGTGTTCTGTTAATTTTTCCCCAAATAAGTAAGTCATTCTTCATTCTATGTGAAGAAGAATTTGGAGAATTTGAAATACTATCTGGAGAATTTTTGAAAAAGAAAATGTAGCAAAGCACAGACGGCTCTACAAAAGAAGTTCCAGTTTAATAAGATTGAACAGAAACGAAGTGAGAGGTAAGAGGTAGCTCATCTTACTAAATCTTTTTAATAATGAAATATTAATCTGGAGGTTTCTACTGAAGTGTTAAATTATGAACTATTAGATGTCAAAATAAGTTCTAATATTATATGTCAAAATAATTCCTAATATAGACAACCCTCTAAATAAGTCAAAGCAAGTATCTAAAGCTTTGTTCAAACTTCACAAGCATCAGTGATAAACAGTAGAGAAAGAAAATATGACAAGATGATTTTGGGAGAAGATTTACCTAGTGTCCAAGCTCCTCCCAATGGGTCTTGAGTGAGCTCACTCAGAGAGCTCATTATGTGTCCCTACATGTTTGCAGAGCATAAGAGACTAAAGTTTGACTTCAACTCCCTATGTCTAGAGCAGGGTCAGCAAACATTTTTTGTAAACAGCTAGATAGTAAATATTTTAGATTTTGCAGGTCATATGACCTCAGTCACAACTACTCAATTCTGCCTTTTTTGTACACAAGCAGCCGTAGCCCACATATAAATAAAAGGACACATGTACCAATAAAATTTTATTTACACACACAGGTAATAAAATGGATTTGTCCAATGAGCACTGCTTTCCTGATCCCTGATCTAGAGGATAAAAAAACAGCTGCCCAGATGTTTTAGAAGTGTAGCTAAAGAAAGTGTCCCTGTATGGGGGGTTAGCCTTTTCTCCTACAGTTTATCAGATCAAAAGTTTTGTGATGCCCAAGAAAAGGGAGAGATAGACTACATGGTGATAAAGCCAGCTTGAGTCATTTTACATCATGCCAAAGAAGCCACTAAGGAAATATTGATATGGAGTCCCCAAAGACAGAGAGTTCGGACTTGATCACAGAGTCTCCAAAGACAGAGTTCAAACACTTGCCATCTTTGAGATAGTACTACCAGAGTAAAATGTCTCCTTACCCTTTACCTCTGCTCTGACTCTCGCAGATTCAGAACTATGGTTAGTAACATGGAGGTGGAGGAAAAGTACTATTCTGCCAAAGAGAGAGAGGTCACCTAGAATGTTTGGAAAATTCTGTTACGCTGTGTTAGAGTTACACTCAGTTCCAATTACTTGGGAAATGCTTCCAAATAAACAATGAAAATTTCAAATAAAACTCATTATCGATATTTTCAATTCTATGGACTTTATTGATAAATTAAATCCTCAGGCATTTACTCATTTTCTTTTCCCTCTATACTTTGTCCATGACAACAACTTTGATTATAAGAATTTTTTGACCAGTGTAGATTAAGAGCAGTCAATTTAAAGAAGAAGGGAGTGGGAAGTGGGACTGTAAGATATGAATTATAAATATTGATATTTTGGTATTGAGGAAGAAGGAACCCCTCAAACAAGCCAGAAGACAACCTATTATGATACATTTCAATACTGACACATGTTATAACTGTCAATTATTTTTTTTTAAATACAGATATGGTATTTTAAATAAAGCACACAAGAAAACATATTTTTCAAATGTTCTATTGGGAAAGACTATATTTAATTGAAATATTGTCAAGAGCTCTATTTCTGAAATGTCCCTCATAGTGTGTTCTTTTATTTAGGATAATAGCCTTAACTTGTTTGTTTCTTTTTTAACTGAAAAGTACAAAAGTACATTAGAGGTTAACTAATTATTTGCAAAGAAAGCAGATTTTATGTGAGCTAGGATTCCTTACTTAGAAGTTCTTATCCCTTTGTATTTTGGGGCTACATCAAGGTACCTGGGAGTTATGTAGATGATATTGTCATCATTTTGCTGTCAATGGGTGACACAGGAGACAGACATAACCCAAGATGTTTGCTTCAAATGCCTGCCTCAAAAAGGTACAATAATTTTATCAGGTATGAAATGACCTTTCAACACAATGTTACATAATCTTCTCTCAAATTAGTTCTTAATCAAATACTAATTTTTCTATTACAACAGGGCAAGCATGTGTGGAAAAACTGCCTAAAAACCCAAAATCAACCTCAATCTCCTTGATACCCTTTTTTTCGCCTTGGTAAGTCACCTGCCATCTTGTATTCTGAAGTCTTGTCAAAGACACTGTCTTCCTTATCTATCCACAAGCTATGAAAACTCTGGGCTTTATTAGGAATCTAGTTTGTACTCCATAGCTAAAGCCACATAAGTACCAAAATTTGGTTAAAACTACATAAAGAAATTTAGGAATCATTCACAGACAAAAAAAAACTGAAGTTATTTCCTAGTAATTTAATTTAATAAAAAAAAATAATAATTTTTATAATATTGTCATTCAGAATGAACAGCTGGAACTTTGAACAGACCTCTAATGCCTAAATAACAATGCCACATTATGTCTCTTATTTCAACTGTCCCTGGTCTAAAAAAGTGACTTCCCAAACCCACAAAACCAGTGACACTAGAAGTGAAGGTAGATCAAAACTTCCCCACCGCATTCTACCAGTTTCCATTTCACTGCGCCATAGCTCCCGCTGCACTCACAGTTAAGGGTCGGTACCCAATTTTGCAAACAAAACTTTTATGTAGATCTTAATATATAAAACTTATAAATAAATAAATTTAAAGGATTGATTTCATACATTCAAATTATAGCATTTAAAAAAATAAAACCAATGAATGAGAAAAACTAAAACTGCTTATATAATTTTATGCATAAAAATTACTTTGTATTTGGTAGCCATTGTATAACTGACCATTACTTGCTGAAGAAAGTAAGCAACAAGCTTATATCTCAGCCATATTTACTACTTAATTGGGTGCATTAGGCAAACACTTTAATAAAAGACTCGCTGGTTAATTTTAAAGGTGTTGAAATGCTCACACAGGAATTAAAAACATTAAAAGATTAGGGCAGAGCTCCAACTTCACCAATCAGTACACATTATAAAACCTTCAAATATATTTACAGAGACAGTAGGGGTAATTTTAATGAGGAATGCACAAAAGCAAATTAACCTTGCAGTTTAAGTTAACACATCAATAGTCTCCAATGTGTTAAAATTTGACAGCACGTTTGAGTGTTTTCTTTAATTACCACACTACCAAACATAATATTACAAACCAATGTTTTGGAACCTTGAATCACCTCAGCGAGACTCAAGGCCTCCAAGGAACAAGTTTGCAAACCACAGCTCCAGAGTGCTGCATCTTACAGTCCTTGGTTAAAGGAAGCACTTCCCAGTTGCCCCTGAGTTACTCTGGTAGGGCAGGAGAGAGTACAAGCCAGCTTGGGACAGGCACATGTAATAGAAGAGCCAAACGTGAACAACTAAGTTTATCATATGTGAATATTCATAAGGCATTTCTCTGACATTTCCCAAGATTTCCAGTCTTTATATGATAGAATTTTGAACTGAAAGTGTTGGGGAGACACATTAAAGGTATTACTAGATGACTAAGCAACTTTTAATAACACTGCCACACCAGGTCAAGGAGGCTTCTTAGACATGTGCCACTTGAAAAATCCTTCCTTCATCTGAACATATGAGCTTAATAGACCTTTCCTCTGAAAGGAGAGCTTAGTAAGGCTGAAGCTGTTCTATTCCTACACAATAATTTTTATAATTATAACAAGGAAATAACAAAACTGTGAGCTTCTTCATACTTTTTGTGTTGCTATATATCTTTACAATTCTGCACTTTTTCTACTTTTGCAGTATTTCTGTTAGCAGGTGGAGAAAGTCGTCTCTTCAGTATTTCAAAAGAGGGGAAAAAAAGTATAATTCAGCATCTTCACTGTCAATCATGTAAGGTACAAAATAAGGCAGTTCACTTTGGGCAAAAAGTGGCAGTGACAATGTCATTTTTACTAAGCTTGACTGTAGCTGAAATTGCACTTCCTCTTTCAAAATAAGAATGAATATCCAATTTTGCTTCAACCAGTTAAATA
Organism: Aethalodelphis obliquidens; assembly: GCF_003676395.1. Taxonomy (NCBI): domain Eukaryota; kingdom Metazoa; phylum Chordata; class Mammalia; order Artiodactyla; family Delphinidae; genus Aethalodelphis; species Aethalodelphis obliquidens. Next base: position 2,674,747 of record NW_020838020.1, on the reverse strand, counting down.
GAAGAAATCTTACAAGCAGAAGGTAATGGCTAATTATTCATTATTATTTTAAGTAGACTACAAAGCTATTTTTTTCTAAGAAAAAATTCTGTCTGACAGTCTCCTAGAACCCAGAATCTTCCTCCATTGTGTTATAAAAGAACCAGTGAATTAATCTGGGGTCAGGCAACATGAGACTTTCTTCTGAACTTTGGCTAAAAATTCCTCTAAAGTACTCTGGTGTAGTGAGATCAGGAAACTATCCTGATATAGACAAATCCCCATATCTAGCCATTGGTATTACAATGATTATATTATTGAATTGAGACATTTATGGAGCATATCCCTCAGATTCATATTGACTGAGATTTGTGACAAAATTAAAATTCTATATTCACATGTAAATTCCAACAAAGCTCCAGGAAGAATTCATACTGTAGCAATGTTGTTGATGTGATCAAAATCCAGCTTTCCTCTCTGTCAAGTTGTGTATACCAGGGTGGTCAAGTGTGTGCCTAGATATAAGAGGCATGAGAGAGAGAATCTGCTTTAGCATGGGTATGGGCTGAGGGTGTTCCTGACAAACACCATACAACCTGAGACAGTAACTTGAGGCAGAGGTATGCCATGCTGTGGCAGAGGTAGTGTAAACCGACTTGTTTTTTAAGTCTTCTCTTTCACTTTCCATCACACCACTATGCCTGCAAATCAATAATCATCTTTATCCCTTATTTTTTTTTATAGGAGAAATCAATATTCAAAACTGGACCTGGATCCATTTGGATATGAGACTGTCAATCATGTATCCCTTCAGGAACAATTTCATATTTAGGTTAAGGCACTAATTTGGTGGTTAAAGCTGCTACTACTACAAATTCCTTTAGAGGTCTTGTTCAGGAAGTAGTTCATAGACATGGCAGGCCTGTTCTCTAGTAGCTTATCAGGAAACACAGCTCACGGTCAATGCAGTACAAGAGTGTCTTTATAACATAATAGATATCTCACTCCAAGAAGCAGGCATACTGGGCTCACAGTGTGTTTTAACATTAATGAATAGACTACAATTCCATCTTGGGTCATTTATCTGTTCAATAATAATGACATTTGTAGGATTTACTCTTTAATCACAATTTCTATGCTAGGCCAGAATAAAGGAGAGGGAAAGAAAGAGGGAAAGAAAGAAAGAGAGGAAGGAAGGAAGAAAGGGAGAGAGAGATTGGGAGGGAGGGAGGGAAAAAGAAAGGAAGAAAGAAAGGGAGACTGAGAAAGAAAGAAAGAGGGAAGGAAAGAAAAAGGAGGGATGGAAGGAAGGAAAGAAGAAAGGAAGGAAGGAAGGAAAGGAAGGGAGGAAGGAAAGAAGGAAAGGAAAAAGTAGTAGCCTGGCCTTCAAGTATATTTGACTCTGATGAAGAAATCAGTTGATTACAAGTTAATCTTCAACTTTAATTTGAAGCAACAGGGAAGAAAGTAAAGGTAGAGTTCTGTTGGAGTGAAACAAAGAAACAGAAATCATTAGAAAAAGAAACTTAATTGGGCAAAAAATATAATATAATATAATATAATAATCTCTTCTATCTCTGAGATATTTTATGACTTAAGTAAGGCAACATATCACTCAAATATTACTAATATTTGTAAAAAAAAGTGTTTTGGGTTCAAATTAAATCAATATTTGAAACACATCTGTGTCATAAATAGGATAGTGACCCTCAGGTATATCAAAATTGTTTGGCCAGTTATATTTTTGCCACATGACATCAGTCAACTGTTAAAAGAAGACTAAAGAAGAAATAGAAAACAGCCCTGATTTCAAGAGTTTGCAATCTAATTATAAATATTCCAAATTTCAAAGTATGACCTGACAGTGTCTTCTAAGGTGCCGAAAGAAAGAAATTCAGAGACTTGAGTGCCAATCTTAGCTTCTCTGAAGGTTAAATCACATGCTTGTGATTAAATATTTGCATCTTAAAAATGGCAATAATCATATCCACCTGTTCTATATCCATGTGAAGAAATGCTCGGGAAACTAAAAAACAAAATAAAACTTGATGAAAGTCCAGTATTGCAATAGCCTGTTTTTAGTGATGACAGTGATGGAATGATTATCAAGGATATTACATAAAATATAAAAGAAATTGCATAAAAATAAAATGCAATATCACTGATCAGTTTCACCAAAAGTAATTATAATCGAAACTAATTGTTTTAATGGACTTGATTAGACAGAGTTTTGGAAAGAATAGTGTCTTTATAAAAACACTAAGCCCATGTTAAATGAAGATCGTTGATGGATAACTTTGATGTTTTTTAACATGAATGATTAATTTGATATCTATTTGACAAGTTTTTGTTGCCACGTTAAATGGAAAAGATTCTTTTTGCATTATCATTTGTATGAACAATTATTATCATTAGAAAATAGAAAATTTTATGAAAGTTTCAACACACAAGGATGCAGTTCTACAAAGTTATTTTTATTTATTAGTTTTTAGAATGTCTCTCTAGCTAATGTTTTTATACTTAAACAAAAAATTATACAATGGTTTAAAAATTCAGTTAAAAAGAAATAGAAAATGGTGAACTGATCTGATAAATTCCTGACGTTATTAGTTTTGTTATATTCAGTTTCAATTATTCTATTTGATCATTTCTTACATTGCCTTTGAGAACACACAAGAGATAAATGTGATTGAATTGCATAGAGGCACTGCCTGACCATCTCAGACTTAATGCTGAAATCCTTCTTCTGGCTATTTTGATGGATTCTGGTAATCAGAAATGTGAGAATTCTTGGGTATCCAGTCTTCTAGTTTTCTTTCATTAGTCCTTATTACATTTTTCACTTTTAAACTTCATTTAGTTGTGAACTGATATATAACTGACATATAACATTATATTACATTCCAGGTCTATAACATAATGATTCAATATTTGTATATTTTGTGAAATGGTCATTACAACAAATGTAGTTAATATCTATCACCTCACGTATTTACAAATATTTTTTACTTGTGTTAAGAATTTTTAATATTTACTCTCTTAGCAACTTTCAAATATATAATAGTATTATTAACTGGAGTCATGATGCTGTATATTAAATAATTATTAATTGTAGCATAATGGTAATAATAGTAAGAATGAGTCAGGTCCAGGCAGGAAACAGTAACCAAGCCAACCTTTCCAACTAAGAGTTAAGAAGCTAAACACGAGTTGGTAAGAGATTATGAAACTGCAACAACACTGAGAGCTAGAGTATTGTCTCATTTTGGAGGCATATTAAAATATGATGGCTAGATTTTGACTCAGAAATTCTTTTTTAATGTTTTTATTGAGGTATAGGTGATTTACAATATATTAATGCAGGTGTACAACATAGTGATTCAAAATGTTTATAGATTTTACTCCACTTAAAGTTATAAGACATTGGGTATATTCCCTGTGCTGCACAATGTATCCTTGTAGCATATTTATTTTATACATAGTAGTTGGTACCTATTAATACCCTACCTCTATCTTGCCCCTCACCCCTTCCTTCTGTCCACTGGTAAGCACTACTTGGTTCTAGATATTAGTGACTCTGTCTTGTTATAGTCATGTGCTTGTTTTATTTTTTATATTCCACATATAAGTGTTAACATATAGTATTTGTCTTTCTTTGTATGACTTATTTCACTTAGCATAATACCCACCAGGTCTATCCATGCTGTTGCAAATGGCAAAATTTCTTTCTCATGGCTAATTAGCAATCCATTGTGTGTGTGTGTGTGTGCGTGTGTGTGTATACCACATCTTCCTTATCCATTCATCTGTTGATGGATACTTAGGTTGCCTCATTATCTTGGCTATTGTAAAATATGCTGCTATGAACATTGGGGAACATTTATTTTTCAAATTAGTGTTTTCATTTTCTTTAGATGTATACCCAGGAGTGGAATTGTTGTATCATATATTACTTCTATTTTTAGTTTTTTGAGGAACTTCCATATTGTTTTCCATAATGGCTACACTAATTCACATTCCCACCAACTGTGTACAAGGGTTCCCTTTTCCTCACATCCTCATCAATATTTGTTATCTGTGTTCTTTTTGACAATAGCTATTCTTACAGGTGTGAGCTGATATTTCATTGTGGTTTTGATTTACATTTTTCTGATGATTAGTGATGTTGAGCATTTTTTATATGTCTGTTGACCATCTGTATGTCTTCTTTGGAAAAAATTATGTTCAGGTCTTCTGTACATATTTTAAAATCAGATTTTTTTTTTGATATTGAGTTGCATGGGTTGTTTATATTCTTTGGTTATTAATCCCTTATTGGTCATGTCATTTGCAAATATTTTCTCCCATTCAGTAGGTTGTCTTTTTGTTTTGTCAATTGTTTCTTTTCCTGTGCAAAAGCTTTTAAGTTTAATTAGGTCCCATGTGTTTATTTTGCCTTTGTTTTCCTTGCCTTATTTGATGTTTCCAAAAATATTGCTACAATTTACATCAAAGAGTGTTCTGTTCATGTTTTCCTCTAGGAGTTTTATGATTTCTTGTCTTGCCTTTAGAATTTTAATTTATTTTGAGTTTATTTTTGCATACTGTGTGAGAAAATGTAATTTCATTGTTTAATGTGTAGCTGGCCAGTTTTTCCAGCACTACTTATTAAATAAACTGTCTTTTCCCCATTGTATATTCTTGCTTCCTTAATGAAAGATTAATTGACCATAAGTGTGTGGGTTTATTTATGGACTCTCTACTGTGTTCTATTGATCTATATGTTGATGCTTGTGCCAGAACCATACTGTTTTGATTACTGTAACTTTGTAGAATGGTCTGTAGTCAGGGAGCAAACCTCCAGCATTGTTCTTCTTTCTCAAGATTTCTTTGGCTCTCCAGGGTCTTTTCTGTTTCCCTACAAATTTTAGAATTTTATTTCTAGTTCTGTGAAAAATGTCATTGATATTTTGATAGGGATTACACTGAATTTGTAGATTGCCATGGGTAGTATGGCCATTTAAAAAAAAAATTCTTCCAGTCCATGAAGGTGATATATCTTTCCATCTGTTTGTGTCATCTTTAATATCTTTCATCAGTGTCTTATAGTTTTATAAGTACAGGTCTTTTACCTCCATAGTTAGATTTATTATTAGGTATTTTATTATTTTTGATGCAATGGTAAGTGGAATTATTTTCTTAATTTCTCTTGTGGATAGTTTGTTTTTTAGTGCATAGAAATGCAGCACATTTCTACATGTTAATTTTGTATGCTGCAAGTTTACTGAATTCATTGATGACCTGTAATAGTTTTGTAGTGGCATCTTTAGGATTTTCTACATGTAGTATTATTTCGTCTGCAGACAGTGACATTTTTACTTCTTTCTATCAAATTTGGACACATTTTATTTCTTTTTCTTTTCTGATTGCTGTGGCTAGGACTTCCAATAGTATGTTGAATAAAACTGGCAAGAGTGGGTACCCTTGTCTTGTTCCTGATCCATAGAGGAAATGCTTTCAGATTTTCATCATTGAGTATGATGTTAGTTGTGGGCTCATCATACATGCCCTTTATATGCTGAGGTATGTTCCCTATATATTCACTTTGTGGAGAGTTTCTTATCATAAATTGATGCTGAATTTTGTCAAATGCTTTTTCTGCATCTATTGAGATGATCATATGATTTTTATTCTACAATTTGTTAATGTAGTATAACACATGATTGATTTGAGGATATTGAACCACCTTTGCATCCCTGGATATATCCTACTTGATCATGGTAATGATCATTTTAATGCACTGCTGAATTTTGTTTGCTAACATTTTGTTGAGGAATTTTTTATCTATGTGGGTCAGTGATACTGGCCTGTAATTTTCTTTTTTGTGTGTGATATCTTTGTGTGGTTTTGGTACCAGGGTGATGTTGGCTTTGTACAATGAATTTGGAATTGTTACTTCCTCTGCAATTATTTGGATTAGTTTGAGAAGGATAGATGTTAACTCTTCTCTCTATGTTTGATAGAATTCATCTGTGAAACCATAGGGTCTGGAATTTTTTTTGTTGATAGGAGTTTTTTATTATTACTGATTCAATTTCCCTCTAGATAATAGTGTATATTTTCTATTTATTCCTGGTTAAGTATGGGGAGATTGTACATTTCTAGGAATACGTCCATTTCTTCTAGGTTGTCCATTTTACTGGCATACATTGTTCATAATAATCTCTGATGATCCTTTGTATTTCTGTGGTGTCAGTTGTTATTTATTTTTCATTTCTGATTTTATTGATTTCAGCCCTCTCTCTTTTTACTTTATCAGTCTGGTTAAAGGTTTATCAATTTTGTTTATCATTTCAAAGAACCAGCTTTCAGTTTCAATGATATTTTCAATATATATTTTTTAGTTTCTATTTCATTTATTTCTCCTCTGATCTTTGTGATTTTTTCCTTCTACTAAATTTGGGTTTTGTTTTTTCTGTTTATAGTCCCATTAAGTGTAAGGTTAGGTTGTTTGAGATTTTTCTTGTTCCCTGATGTAAGCTTGTATCACTATAAACAGAGGGAAATACTCTGGCTTCTCCTCTATCCCTACCCTCAAATGATTCTCCAGTGATACTTAATGACTCAACTTACCTGAAAACTGGAGAGGAAATGAATTTGGGAAATGTAGTTTCCTACAGCATTGAGGAAGTGAGGTAAAAGCATTTGAGATTAAAAAAAGGAAGTTGATCACTGACCTGCATTTTCGAGATGAGCATTTAGAAAATAAAGTTAGCTTCCAATTTTTTCTACTATTAATAATCAGCTGTTTTCACTTGTGTTAAATGGTGACTAAAGTAAAATTTCAATTTTGTATTTCTCTCTATATGCATATATATCTATAACATTAAATGTAATGTTTAAATATAATCATTTCATATATTTCCCTTTTCTTTTCCTTTATACTTATTCCTTCTGTTTTTACATGCATTCAATTAAGATAGATTTAAAGAATAAAAAATATTATCACCTTCTGTAACAAGAAAATCAGAGATAGTGCAGATTCCAGGATTTATTCATTATTTCATTGATACTTCTTCCCTATTTTGATTGATTTCATTGATACTTCTTCCCTATTTTCTGCTCTCTTTATTTTACCCATGATGTTACTTTCTCCCCTAATGGTTACAACATGGCTATAGGCAATCCACATCAATAAACAACTGAATCCTGAAGAAAGATGAAGATTTCATCCTGTGAACCTCTTATTAATAGAAAAAAAAATTAATTTTAAGATATGACATATTAAATTTCCTTTTGATCTATTATTTGAGATTGGGTCATGAGCCTCTCTCTACCTTAACTATGAGGGGGTGAGCAGAACTGCTGCAGACAGTTTCAGCAGTTTCAGCCTCTAAATTTGGAGTTGAAATGTTGGGAAGACAATGAAATGTCTAGGTCACTTTATCTTCCTCAGCTTCTGCCACTTCATTCAGAACTGTCCAATACCTACCCTCAAATAATGCATGTTAACAACCTAGAATATCTCCTTGCCTTGGATGTATTTCTCTATAATCATATACTCTTATACTGATACATCTGCACTTACACTTGTATACATAAGTTTATATTCTCATTCAACATAGCTTAGTAGAAATTCTCCCAATTTGACTGGTAGAGCTCTAATCCAGTCCTTTTAATTAGTTTATGTGATATTATTAAATAATGAATATTATTCAATGTAATATTTGATCTTATATGATTTGACATAATGTTACTCAGTCATTACCTTTTCTGGACATCTGTTTTATTTTTAAAGTTTTTTTTTTTTTCGCAGTGTAAATAATGCTTTGATAAATACGTATGTGTACATGCCCATATATAGAAGCAGTTTTATTTCTAGGCACAGATTCATCAAAAGGGGTTACTTGGTCAAAGAGTATATGCTTTTTATTGTTTATAGGTATTGTAAAAATGCTTTATTTATTTTATTTTTTTCTTATTCCTATCACGGATATAAATTCCTGGTAGATTAAAACCTATGTTTTTCTTACTTTTTTGTCAAATTTGTTTAATTAACATTATTCTAAATACTAGCAAGACTGAACATCTTTTCTTATGCTTATTGACAGTTTCTGTGAATTTCTTATTCATATTATTTACACAGCTTTATATTGAGCTGTTTGTGTTTTCATCATGCATTTAAGTAGATCTTGTATATTTTATTTGTATTTATTTTTTTATTTTATAATGAACATTTACCTAAAAGCTATTTCTTTCTTTCCTTATTTATTTCCGTCTGGTTTATTGAGATATAATTGACATACAACACTGTATAAGTTTAATGTGTACAGCATAATGTTTTTATTTATATACATCATGAAATAATTACCAAAATAAGTTTAGTGAACATCCATCATATCATAAGATACAAAATAGAAGAAAAACAAAATTCATTGTGCTGAGAACTCTTAGGATTTACTTTCTCAACAACTTTCATCTATGAATTACAGCAGTGTTAATAATATTTATCATGTTGTAGATTATATCTCTAGTACTTAAAACTGGAAGTTTGTACCTTTTGACTATTTTCATCCCATTTCCCCTTCCCCCACCCTCACCTCTGGTAACCACAAATCTGATCTCTTTTTCTATGAATTCATTTGTCTGTTTGTTTGAAGTATAATTGACCTACAAAACTATGTTAATTACTAGTGTATAACATAATGATTTGCTATTTCTATACATTACAAAATAATCACCATGATAAGTCTAGTTATATGTCATCATATAAAGATATTACATTATTACTGACTATACCCCTACACTGCACATTTCATACCTGTGACTCATCTATTTGTAACTGGGATTTTGTAGCTCTTGATCTCCCTCACCTATTTCTCTCATCCTCACACCCTACTCCCTTCTGGAAACCACCTGTTTGTTCTCTGTATCTATGACTCTTGTTTCTCTTTTGCATGTTTATTCTTTTTTTTTTTAATTGCACATATAAGTGAAATTATACCATATTTTTCCTTCTCTGACATAATCCATTTAGCATAATACCCTCTGTCCATGTTTTCACAAATAGCAAAATTTTATATTTTTTATGGCTGAGCAATGTTGTGTGTGTGTGTGTGTGTGTGTGTGTGTGTGTGTGTGTGTGCAATATCTATCACATTTTCTTTATCTAGTTGTCTAGAGTTGGACACTTTCATATTCTGGCTGCTTTCATATTCTGGCTAATTTAAATAATACTGCAATAAACATAGTACTGCATATATTGATATCTTTTAAAATTAATGTTTTTTGTGTTCTTTGTATACCCAGAAGTGGAATATCTGGATATAATGCTAGTTCTATTTTTAATTATTTTAGTAATCTCCTTACTGTTTTCCATAGTGGCCGCACCAATTTACATTTCCAACAACAGTGCTCAAGGGTTCCCTTTTCTCCACATCCTTGTTGTTTTGATTATAGCCACTCTGACAGGTGTGAGGTGATATCTCATTGTGATTTTTATTTCCATTTCCCTAATGATTAGTGATATTGAGCATCTTTTCCTGTGTCTGTTAGCCATCTGTATATCTTCTTTGGAAGAATATCCATTCAGGTCTTCTCTCCTATTTTTATTTATTTATTTTTTAAATTTTATGTCGAATGAGTTCTTTGAGACTTTCTTTTTTTTTCTTTTTTTAATTTTGAATATTAATCTCTTATCAGCTATATTGTTTGTAAACATCTCCTATTTAGTAGGTGGCCTTTTCATTTTGTTGATACTTTCCTTCACTGTGCAAAGGTTTTGTAGTTTTATGTAGTCTCACTTATTTATTTTTGCTTTGCTTTCCCCTGCCTGGGGAGATATATCCAAAAAGTTCAAAGAATGATGTCAAAGGCCATACTACCAATGTTTTATGGTTTCAGATCTTACATTTAAGTCTTTAACCCATTTTGTGTTTATTTTTGGATGTGGTGTGAATAATTAGTCTAGCTTAATTCTTTTGTGTGTAGCTGTGTAGTTTTCCCAATATCATTTATTTAAGAGGCTGTCTTTTCCCCATTGTATATTCTTGACTCTTTGTTGTAGATTAATTAACCATATAAGTGTGGGTTCATTTCTGGGCTCTCTGTCTGTTCCACTGTTCTATGTGTATGTTTTTTGTGAGTACCATCTTTTTCAATTACTTTAGCTTTGTGTTATAGTTAGATAACAGGACACATTATGATAATACTTCCAGCTTTGTTCTTTCTCAAGACCGTTTCGGCTATTCAGGGTCTTTAAATGTTTACACACATATTATCAACATTATGAGTATGTTTCCTAAGATCTATTGTATCTCTGATGACATTCTCTAAGGTATTTCTTACCATACAAACATTTAAATGTATATTTTAATGTGTCTATTTTTTCTCTGTTAGTATCTGGGATTCTAGTCTTGGTTGAGAAGGTTTCTTCTGCCTCTCTATTATAAAACAACCTCTTTGATTTTCTAGTAAGATGATTTTGTATTTTTTAACATATTATTTTTATCCATCGGTACTGTATTTCATATGACATGTGATATAGCTGTATTTTTATCTTCTCCCAGACAACCAGATGTGTTAAAAGAATTATTAAATGATTTATCTTTTTCCTATGGAAATGGACTTTCACATTTTCTATTCATTAAATAAACATCCATATTTTAGAATTTCTTCCTCAATTATCTATCTGGTTTCACTAATCTGGCTATTTCCAAAGTAATAATTGTAACTTTTAGCTACTATATACAAATTTTAAGCCTGAAAATAAAAGTTATAAAGTAAAAATATGTAAAATCATATATTCTCTTTGTAAGGTTACATATTTGATCATGTATTTTAACATGTATTTTTTGAAAATGGCAGATAGCCTGATTTTATTCAGTTTTACATTACTGTAATCAATCAACATCTGTAAATTGTAAAATCTAATCTATGTACACTTATTGCAAATAATATACTTTTTACATATATTTATGCTTATATAAACATTTATGCTTATATAAACTTATTTTATACTGTCATTTTCTTTTTTTAGTTAAAAAGAGTTGCTGATTAGATCCAATTGTCATGTTTTTCATTTTTGCACATGTGATTTAGTAGATTTAGTATAGTTTCCCTATTACTTTAAAATTTACTTTTTCTTTACTGTATCAATTATATATATAGTCTGCTCTTACTCCAAAATGAGATTAATACTTTCTGCAATCAAGGTATCATTTTCACCATTACAATGCTCTTGATTCCTCAAATTTGCAATGTTATTTCTTCTCTACTTTCTTTCTTAAATCTCTACTACCTTCTCAACTGAAACTTTTGAAAAGTATTTCTTTCCTCACCTTTCATACCCATCAAACCATAAGTTACTCTGCAACAGATTAAAAATATAATGCTAAAGTATTGCCCAATGTTATTTATTCTTACACATTTTTTCTTATTTTAACATCTTTGATCTTGGAATAAATTTATTTTTTCCAGTTTTATTGAGATATAATTGATGTATAATATTGTATTAGTTTAAGGTATACAACATAATAATTTGATATATATTTCAAAATAATTACCACAATAAGTTAACATCCATCACCACGTATAGTTACATTTCTCTCATGATAAGAAGTTTTAAGAATTCATCTTATAACTCCTGCTCTTGTAGCAACTTTCAAGTATGTAACACAGTACTGTTAACTATACCACCCTTGAGCACTGCTGGTGGGAATGCAAATTTGTGAAGCCACTATGGAAAACACTATGGAAGTTTCTCCAAAGATTAAAAATAGAACTACCATATGATCCATCAATTCCACTTCTAGGAGTATATCAAAACAAAACAGTCACTATCAAAAATTGGCATGAATCTTACAATTGATAGGATGTCACTGTTTAAATAGAAGGAACTATCCTTTCTTAGGGTTAAACAAAATAATAATGTGTCTTAGAGTAAGGACTTCTTATTCTTGATAGAAAGTAAGTTACAGTACTAGAATTCCCCTTATAGTATTTGCCTTCCATGTCAAGATCTCTCTTTTGACACCTATGTTATATATATATTTAGTTACTCTATTCTTGTCAGTCAAATGTGTGTGTGTAAGAAATAAGATAAAAAGAGAGTCAGAGAGACTGAGTAGGGAAAGAGGGAGAGACAGAGAGAGAGAAGAGCTATGTTTTGCTAATCACTAGGTCTGTTTCTCTTCATAGTCTGGAAGCTAGGCATTATTCTGTTTCATTTGTTGGTTTTGAGAGTGACTTGAGTACAGATATCCTTCATTATGTGAATTCTCTCTAGCTGAACTCAGCAATTGAATAGCTTAGGATAAATTTTCTTTGTGTGAAGGTCCTTGCATTAGTTTCTGTGGCTGCTGTAACAAATCACCACAAATTTAGTGGATTAAAACAATACAAATTTATTATCTCACAGCTCTGGGGGTTGAATTGGTCTCACTGGGCCAAAGTCAAGGTGTGGGCAGGGGTGCATTCCGTTCTGAGGCTCTGGGAGAGAATCCTTTTTCAGATTCTGGAGGCTCCCTACATTTCTTGACTTGTGGCCCCTTCAAGGCATCTTCAAAGCCAGCAATTACATCACTCCAGTCTCTTCTTTCTGTGCCACATCTCTTTATCCAACTCCCCTCCCTCCTTCTTTCCCTTATAGGGACTCTTGATTACATTGGCCCCATTCAGATAATTCTAGATTTTCTACACATCTCAAGATCTTCAAAATCCATCTCTGTAAGTTTAGAAGGCATATTCACAGGTTCCAAGGATTAGGAAGACATGGACATCTTTGTAGTGGAAGGATGGGTGTTATTCTGGCTACCACAGAAGCCAAATAAGGTAACTCTGACTACTTAATATATGGAACTTAGGAAACTATTTTATTTAAAAATAGTTTTAAATAAGTCAGCATCACTCACAATCCAAACTCAGGAAAAAGATTCAGATACTTAAGTGCAGTTATGTTTTCCTCTAATGGGATACTAATGTGTCATGTTCTCTGAGTTATTTATATCCTCAAATAACTTTATCTTGCTAAGGCAACTGAATGATATTTTGGATGAGGACAGAATTTTCCCTGTTGTCTGAATACACAATCTATTCTCTATTTTGTCTTTTTGTGCATGTTGATCTGATGACATCTGTTCTTTTCTTTATAGGTAATTTTTTGTTTGATTGGTTTATTATAGTCCTTGCTCTTTCAATATAGAATTCAGAAGTTTTCCTTAATGTGTGTCTCTGATCCTTTATTTCTTTAAAGTCACTGAGTTCCTTTAACTTGCAGATTCTTCAATCTGGATAAATTTCTTATTTAATATGTTTAATATCTGTTAAACATATGTACAGATATTAAACATATTATATGTTATATATCTACCTTATAATTTTTTTAGAATTTCTATCTCTTTATATTTTTTGTCAGTTTTTAAGATATTTGTTGTACTAGGTAACCTAAGTTATATTTTTGTCAATTTTTTAAGATATTTGTTGTACTAGGTAGCTTAAGTTACTTATTTAAGATTCAACAGTGTCTACCTCTCCCATTATTCATGCACTTAATTATTTAATTGGTAAATTACATTCTTTAGTTTACAAATATAATTTTGTGCAAAATTTAAATATTTCAGAGTGATATTATTGTCATAATAATCATCATTAATTTATTTCAAGTTGTGTGTGTGTGTGTGTGTGTGTTCTGGTCTCCCTGGCCCCAAGAAGTGAAGAAAGTGAAAAAAGTTGAATTGTCCTAATTCCTAAACTGGACAAATATCCAAACGTCAGGGATCAAGGGATCAAGAAGTCTTCTTAAGGTTCAGGGGGACCTGGCAGTTAATCTTCTTTGGCCCAGGAATAGAAACAATTTGCTTTTCACCACCTGTTTTACCATCACCATCCATCAGACCTGATTGAGCCCCACTAAGTCAACTAAGGAAAATTGCAAATGACCTAAGCAACTCCCACCTCTAACAGTTAGAACAAATAAATACAAACCCAGTAAAATAAACTGTAACTATCACAAAAAGCAAATGAAATAGAATAACAACAACTAATAATAGTGATAACAATCAAGGAAGTTATAGGATCCCTGATAGTCAAGTCCTTCTCAGAATCTGCTGCCTTCCTGTTATAACTCTTGGCTCAGTACACTGAGTAGAACACATCTATACCAATTACATTGGCATAAAATTCCTCAGAACCCAAGGTCTTCCATGTTGCCTGAGAGCCCCTGGACTATTTTGAGTAGGAAGGAAAAATGGATTGAAAGTGGAAGAGGAGGAAGAGGAAAACACAGTTAGCTTACCATGTTCCCGTGTTCCCAGAATTGCTCTGTCTCATCCTGATCTTTTGAAACAAAATTTGTTAAGCATTTAAAATTTGTCAGGCCTAGGCAAGGTCCTTGATAAAATTAGTTCCTCAATGGGAAACTCGACAGATCTGAAGCCAGCCTTCTGAATTTACTTCCTGCCTCTCCAAATACTAATTGTATGAAACTGGAAAAGTTCCATTTATTGATTTCAACATTTGTGTACTAGGGAAAATAATAGTACCTACTTATAGGGCTATTATGAAAATTAAGTACACAGGTACACACAGATTAATTTCTGGCAAATATTAAGCATTATAAAAGGGCTACTGTTATTATTAAATTATTTTATTCTCAAAACAAATATACATGTATGGTTATTAACATTAACATCATTTTGGCATTGCTGTTGGTATTGTTTATTTTTTCCAGTAAGAACACTGATGCTCAGGGAGATGAAGTACTTCATCCAAGTTAAAATAGCCATACATGTAAAGCCTAGGTTTGAAAGCAGGATATCAGAATTTAAAGTCCATCTTCACAAATTGAATCTGTAAAATGATCCTTTGCTTATTTGCCATTCAGTAGTAGAATCCATTTACATATCTGGTCAAACTACCTTTTGGTAAATGAATTAACTCTTTTAGCAGGAAGAAATCTGATGGAAACAAGTATATTTAACACATTTGTTCTTACTTTAGGAATGTGCTACATATTTAAGAAACAAATAGAACAAAATAACCTCAGAGAGACTTTCTTTAAAAAAAAATAAATAAAATTTTAGTTCCTCCTCTATCATCACAGGGAAGACTTTCTCCAAACATTTGTTTCATCTGTACTGACTAAGCTTCAACTGATGTTGTGACTCACTCTTCATAGTATTTTGTAGCATTTCTCAGGAAATCAATTGGCAATTTTTTTTGACTTTGCTCCTGACCATACTGTCTAATCAATAAAACTTGTCTTTTTCTAATAATTTGAACAACTAAGGCCATTGTACCAACCTTCCTTGAAATTGACTTTTTTAATTTGAAAAAAATATAAAATAGGTTGTTTTCTGTATCTTCTTTGATTTCACAGCTTGAATTGGTCTAGATGCTCTGCCTTTATTCAGCCCTAACCCATGTATTTTTCTTGAAGAGAATTACAGATTATATCATGACTATTGTTTATATATTTAGTCTTTTAGGACAAATTCCCAATCTATAAAGAAAACATCAGATACCAGTGCTACTTACTGTTATGTAAGTAGACATGCAAAATTTATTTCAAACTTATGTTAAAGAAGATGCATATGAAAATACTTAAATCCCTTAAGAAAACAATTTGTCTATGCTATTTTTATAAACATTTACCGACTAAAATGAAACGTGGTGGAGGTGGGGGTGAGAAAATAGTGGAAGAAAGAACTAAAGCATTTTTCTGGTGCAAATTAAGTGTATAAAGAAACTTGCTGTACAGATACATGGTAAATCTAATTTTCCCACCCATATATTTGTTAAATCATGTGATGAATTTGATGTCTAAAACATTTAAGATTACTAAAGATCACTTTAGCAATCTTTAAGATTACTTAAGATTACTAAAAATTACAAATAATAAAAAATCATAAATTTTCCATAGTAAATGAAAATAATTTTATATAAAATAAAAATGAGCAAAAGCTGGTTACAAATGAGAGTGAACTTTAACATAATCTTGATCAATTAAGAGTTTATGTTTATTGCTAATTTTTTTTTCTTTTTTTTTTTTTCTTTTGATGGTACGCAGGCCTCTCGCTGTTGTGACCTGTCCCGTTGCGGAGCACAGGTTCTGGATGCACAGGCTCAGTGGCCATGGCTTATGGGCCCAGCCACTCAGCGGCATGTGGGATCTTCCCGGACCGGGGCACGAACCCACGTCCCCCTGCATCGGCAGGCAGACTTTCAAACACTGCACCACCAGGGAAGCCCTATTGCTATTTTTAAATCGAGAGTTTATTTTTCAACTAAAGAAAAGTCTTTGCCTTCTGTTTGTTTGTTTTTCTTCTACCATTCAGGTTTAACTAAAACATGTTCCTAAATGTACTCATTAGATATACATTCAGTGGTTAAAGCAATGAATTTATAAACTTAGAGTGAAAGATAGTGAATAGAAATTCTGGGGGACTGGCAAATAGAATACCTACAAAAATGAGTGTGTAGTTGAAATCAGAAGTATTGTATGCTAGTAATAGAGGAAAACGTTAATAAAAACCTTATATTATAAAATCCCCCCAAATGATATCAATCTTTCTAAGAGCCATTCCTTTTTAGAGTTTACCATGTATTGTACCTGTATTAAAGGCTATGCTTATATCATTCTATAATGCAGTGTCTTGTCAGATGAATATGAAATACCTTAAGTAACACATAATTATCCTAGAAATCTTATTGTTTTTATTTGCTTATAATTTTTAATTGAAAAAAAAAGCATGTTATAGTCTAAGCATAACATTAAAATTGCACTTTTTATCCCATTCAGTTCAGTTTTCTGGAATCCTTTTCTAAGACCAGGCATATAAAAGATGTTTGGGTTTTTTTGAATATTAAGATTGATATATCAACAAAATAAAATTCATGTTTTGCTATTTGGTGAAACAAAATTGCCTGCATTAAATGTCTAAAACTGTTCTAACCTCAATCACAAGATTATCATTCAGAGAGAGAATCCACAAATACATATTAAGCCCTATGCTTTAAAGACAAAGTAAATTATGTACTGTGACAATGAGTATTTCCATAATGCCAATTAGCTGATATATAACTGGTGAATTAAGGTAATGAAGATGTCATTTTGGTTCACATACTGTTTGTCCTCACCCATTAATATTTTGCACCACCAAGTAGTGCCAGCTGAATCCTAATATACTTGCAATGAAGAATTCAAGAAGACACTCTTTGAAGAAGGTCATATCACACACAAAGGTCATTCATGCTATGTTCTTCCTGGAAGCTTTGTTTGGCCTACTTGGACGTTAAAATGTTTATTCTGGAGATCTCTCTTCTCTTTGTGTATTTCTCCTTGGTAACCATAATTCAGCAGCTGATGTTCTTCATCATAGCCGCTTATCTTTTTAAATGTGTAAATCTTAAGTTTACTAAATATTTCCATATCTACTAGAAACTTAATGGGTTCTAACTGTGCTAGTGTTTCTTTTTGGATAATTATTGTTTTTGTTAGCTTTATGGTTATATAATCACATAGTTTTTGAGTGAAATGTTCCAAACCCATTTTTGTCATTAGCCCTGATATTTTTGGACTGTAAATTTGCAGAATGCAAATTTTTTTAGTAATTTTGTTATACATCGAGTTGCAGCAGAAATGCTTGTGTTAGACATTATAAGATATATGAAGAGTAATTGTGACTCCACTTTCAACATTTATAGCACTTCTTTGTAATTTTTTTATAAGACCACTATATATATATGTATATATATATATATATTCATGTATATATGTATGATATATAAGCTTTTTATGAAGTTTACCATATAATAATTATGGAGTAATTAATTTAAATGCTTATTTCTAAGACTGTTAACATAGAAATAAATTTAATTAGGCAAGAACTTTTTAGTGTTTTTTTTTTATTCACTCATTCATTCAACAAATATTTACTGAGTCCCATTCTGTTCAAACAAAAAAAGTAGTCTCAAAATATGTGTATGAATATTGAGTGAACTAGACGCATGGGGTACTGCTTTCTTACACCTGGGGAGAATGAGGAGAAATAGTCAATAAACAAGAAAACAAGTAGTTTTATGAGATCTTTTAAAGTAGTAATGCATGCTTTTAAAAATAAAATTATGTTACTAAAGTGGAGGTGAACAAGGTATTTCTGTTAATGTGGTATTTGAACAGGGATATAATTGTATATTTAAAAGTAAAGAAAAATATTCTGCTAGTAAGAAGAATGAAATCTACTTATCAAGGTTTGATGAGTTAGAATTTTGAATAGAAACATAAGTGAGAAGTAACATGTAAACTTTTCAATATGTTTGTTCATGTGACTGAATAGTTTTTTTTAACTTTAAATCACTTGGATCAGCCCTTAGTTAGATTTCGTTTCAGTATATTATTTCCTATGATTGACTTTTGAAAGGTGCAGGCTCAGCTCATGTTTTTGGGCATGGAGTATATTTCCTATGCCATGGCCGTCAAAAGAACTGATCTCTTTCTTCAACACATAAACATATAATCTTAAGGGCTAATTCCAGTTGTAGTGCTTCATATCCAAGTCTTGATAAAATTGAAGACAAACTAATATTTGGCTGATTAGCTCTTACACAGCACTTTGACAAATTTTAAACTCATACAAACAATTTTAGTCTTGTCTTAAAATGTACTTACAGTATCTGCCGGATGTTCCTGCATGTAGAAGACTTGGCAATTAAAATTCTTACAAAAGACAGGAGTTGTTAATACTCTGTAAGCCTCTGGTAAGTGTTCCATGACTGAAGGAAGATATTCACATGTCCTCCACATGCCATGATTATCGGGTACAAAAAGGTACAAAAAGGATAAGGATTTACTAATAAAAATATTTTAATATGATACTTTCCTTCAACAAATTGTTCAGTATTTTTAAGCCAACAAAATTATCTTATCTTAAAGATAAGAGACTGCACAGGAAAGCAGTTTTTATACATTTGTTAGTAGATAGTAGACTAAGCATATTATTCTGTTAACATATTTTCATAATTAACATACCTCTGAGTTTTATGTATCAATTCTGTGGTTTATAGTTATTTCTATGTTATTGGATTGAATTGGTCTCCACTGGTCAATTACTTTTATTTTATTTCAACCCCAAGGTACAGAAAAAAAATGACTCTTTGTATCTTTTATACTCAAATGACTGAACTTCACATTTGAATCCTCTAGACTGTCATCTTGACTGTGGGAAAAGAGTTTTTAAATTGAGCTTTAAAGACTGTCTAATATATTTTAAAATATTGCATTTTTAGAGCATCAGAGGAAAGGAAGTAGAACAAATCATGCAGTTAGCTAAAGATTTTAAGTTCATTTTAGGTTCAAACACTGAAGTCAATTACATTTGGAATTTTTAGACGTAATTCTTTCTGCAAATTTTAGATCCCAGGTGGTATCAAATACAGTATTATAGATCCAAAGCTTTTTGTTACGGAAGACTTGAAGCATTAATAGGCTGACACTGTTTGGATGACCTTGATCATTCATAAATCTTTTAAAATACTTTTTATCATTTGAGTCTAATAAACTAACAGAATTCAATTTTCATGTTACTTGAGTCTTTGAATCTCTTACTAGAATTCTGACATCCACTAGCCATCATCTGAATTAAGTGACTGCTGTGGTAAAGAATAAGCCATAACAAATTATCTCTTTACACATATGATATACACAACAGCTGGAGATTTTGTTTCTCTTGTTCTCATTCTGATTGACATAAGCTGCCAACTGTAGTTTCCCATTTTCTGAATAATGTTTTAGGCAGGTTCAGAAAGCCTCGTGCTTTGCTACAAGCTTTCTTTTGTTGCTACGAAATAGAAACTAACATCTTCCCCTGATTTTAGTAGTTTTATTTTTTTTTTGTTTTTGCTCATAATAATGTGAGCAATTTATTTTAATGTCCATATATGATATTTCTGTGCCTTTGCTTATGCTTCACTTATCTTACTTTTAGAAAATGTCAACAAGAAAATGGTTTAGTACTGAAAATGACTTTATATGACTTCGAATGACTTTATATTAGACTTTAGTTTGTATGATACTCAATGCAAAATGTTTTGAAAAATTCATAAAACACATAGACACGAGTAAAACTGATTTAAACAATATTTGAATGAGAGAAAGAATGGGAAAAATCTAATGCAAATTATTCTTTAATTTCTCTCTTATTTAGAATGTAGAGAAATTTTTTAAAACCTCGAAATAATAGTGTATACTTCTTTACAGCAGTATGCACACAATTTTTCTTTTTCTTTCAGTTAGTACCCTCAAGAAAAAAACTGATTTCAAGATAATTTACCACATTGAATATATTTTTATACATGTTTTCTTTCTAAGCAATTCTGTCAAGCAGAAAGGAACATGTGTGACCTATTCAAAAATGATGGAGTCCACTATTTGTAGAAATAACAAATTATACAATAAGCACAAGTAGCCCTGATCTTTCTCCTTCTCACTCTCCCTCTTGTCTTTCTCTCTCTCTTCCAAGGATGCTCATGATACAATGATCCATGCCTGGAGGGTGTGTCTCACTGACTTAACTAAGAAACTTTAGATATAATCAATCCACAGAAGACTTAGACTGTCATTGCAGCTTTTCTCTGTAATTGATCCCTCTATACACAATTCAGCCTCAGGAAGAAGCATGACATAAGAAGAGGCAAAAGAAATCTGTAAGGATTATCATCTGTGTGAATTACATTTTTAAAAAAAATTCATCAATAATTAGTGGTGAGAAAGAAGCAAAAATAGAGATTTTATTCTTAAATACGCAATGATGAAGGAGGAAACAAAAATAGAAAACAGTCACACTGAATAGCAAATCTGAAATTGGGAAAATTATATATCAACCTATTGTCTTTTAAATTTCTCTACTAATGATTACTTCTTTTCTCTTTGAAATTTAATTTTTTGATATATGTTATTCATACAATAATTTAACTAAACAAATTTACATATCCTTCTCTCTGAATTGTTTAATTACCATTACTCTTTATTTATACTGTCTTATTCTCTATAAAATGTTCCTGCTTCTCAACAGCCATTAAAATACATATAAGTGTGTGTCGGGGGGGTGGATCTGGATATATACATGTATAATTTTATGTGATATATATCTTTTAAGCAACTGTATTTTTAAAAATTTAGTTACATATAAATGTTATATATGTGTGTGTGTGTCTGTGTGTAGCATTATGTCAGAAGAAAGCTCTAAAAGCAGATGGCTGTACTAACAGAAGCTGAATCTTGTGATTGTTCTGCTCAGCCATATTGACTAGAGAGTAACATACACTAAACTTTCTAACCTAATTATTCCAGAGCACAGGAGCTGATAACCATATTTCTGAGTCTCAAACTTCTTTTAGTTACTTATTCCGTTAATTCTTGGTGTTTATTTAGAGTGCCAAGCACTGTGTCAGGCTTTAGGAACACATCTGTGAACAACAGGACGTGACCCCTGTCTTCTGGATGCATCAAATACAACTGTACATTCTGTTTCATCTGCAGCAGAAATCACACTCAGTTCTAGGGCCTCTGACATATTTGAGTTCAATGTTCGATCCCTTCGAATGTTCGAATTTCCCTTCGAGAAATGTGTAATTAACACCCATAGAGAAACAGAAAAATTATCTTAGCTCTTTTTCCACTTTTATCACTGTCTTCTTTTTCTTCTCTTCCGTTCATATTCTTGCAGAATGTAGTAGTGTACATTCATGCTCTTACACGTGTGCACACACACAGGCACACGCATCTTATTCATGCTACTGTACATCACAAGAAATTTAACAGCTCCTCCAAGTAAGGATTATGCTTTCTGTGTAGGAGACCTAATGATTTCCTCCACTCATAATCCTTATTTATGGGATATTACTAATAATGTTTATTTTATATGCATGCATACAGACATGATGGTATTTCAGTATACAGTAATACATACAAATGATTACTATAATTATGCAATATTTCTACAAAAATGTTTCTTTGTGATTCACATATTCTTCCTGCATTTTTTCTGTTGCAGCTGGGCTCCTTTTATTCTCTGTAATTTCCAATGTACTTAACACTGCACCTTCCTGGTGCAGGGAAGTCCACACATTGCTAATTCCTTCCCTCTTAAATCCATTGTTATAAATGAGAATCTGGAGCAAATTATATCTACAAATTGTTTGCTATGTCCCCTTTTTAAAGTTATTTAACCTCTGTTATTTAATTTCTTCATCTGTATATCAGGGATATGATCATATTTATTGAAATCTTATGGAGTTCTCATGGGAATTAAATGAATAAGTATGTAAAACATAAATTCTCCTGGTATACAGGAAATGCTACATAAGCTCTAGCATCTATTATTATTTTTAAGACTGAAAGGGAGCAGGACCCTATGGTCCTTGCCCCTCCATGCCCTCTGCTTGCCTTTTGTCTGTGGAAAAACTTTAGCCAAAGAATAAGTTTAATCAGAGAAGTGAGAAAAAGCAGAAACAAAGGAAAACAGCACAACAAGACTAAATAATACTTTAGTCATTAAGCAAAGTCAAAGACCTTTACCTCCTCTTCAAGGGCTACAGATAATATTCTGAGCCATATCCTGTGAGCTGTTTTGTGATACTAAAACCCCCATCATGTGGAAGCAGTTAACTACATGATGACCAGACTGTTGCCATGGCATAAGCTGCCACAATTCTGATAATTGGCCTCAAGGAAATGGGCACAACCTGACCCTGGAACTAAAGACTAACTGTACTTAAAACAATCAAGATGATGCTGATCAGACCACCGCATGACCAATTTTAAGATGACTGTCAGAGCTGACTATGCTGTTTCTGCATGTAGCCCCCTCCCTCCGTCTATAAAAGCTCTTGCCCACTGGTTGTCAGTGAGGGGAGTCAGCCTTTGAACAGGAGTCCACCCTCCCCATCGCCCCCACCCAGGTTGCCAGTATTGAAAATAAAGCAAGCTTTCCTTTCCACCAACCTTGCCTCTTTATTGACTTTTGAGTGACGAGTAGCCAGACCCCACTTTTGGTTACAAGACCATCACATGTACCTGCATTATGTAGATATCAGAAATGTTGAGAATAATAAAATGTAACTCCTCTCTCCACTGTTCCTACTGCTTCTAAGACCCATAGTCAAAATGTACACCCTATTCTTCGAAGTTACTGATAACACATCAGAAAAGCTATTTGCCATTGTTCTTTCAACATTTACATGGCGCCTTTTTGTTTTATCTTTATTAGAATAAGTACCACAACACAAAATTTCAGACTCTGGAATGGGGACTCTAAAAATGTAGTTGAAAATTCTGGCTTTGTTAAACTTCTGACTTGCCAACACCTCAGTTTCCTCACATGTTCAATGAAGGTAACAATGGTAATTTTCTCATAGGTTTTCTGAAATAAATTAATAAAAGCATGCACGTAAAGGACCAAGCACACTGTAAACACATATAAAGACCAACTATATCATTACGATCATCAGTCCTTTCCTGTTCTCGCCATGATTTCATCTCTGTTATGTGATAGACTGTGGTGAAAAATAATTTAATAAAAATATATTTAAACGTATATATGATATTTAAATAGCAAATAGATAAGTGTGCTATCTAGTTGGACAGGGGCATAAAGAGCTACCAAATGTAGCATAATACACGTTGTAATCGAACTGTTAAAGATACTGTTGAGAATATAGAGGAGAGAATAAAAAATATCTTCCCTAGAGAAGAGAAGGTTTAGAGAAGTTTCCTGGAGGAGATAAATTTATGTAAGGCTTTTAATAGTAACTTGTGTTGTAATGCTATGGAGAATATGAAAAAGCCTTTTCTAGTTAGAGGGAGTAGCAAGAGATAAGGAACCCAGTTACTAGAGTGCATGACATTGAGGCACCCCAGGTTCTCCAGATGGACTAGAGTATGACGTATGAATGGGGAAGCACGGTGGGTGACGAGTGGAAAATCCAGGGAGAATGTGTGTTGTTGAAGGACTGGCAGATATAGATTTCAATTTCTATTGAACTGGGTTTTATCAAGGGATTTATCATTTTTCACAAGACAAGATTTTATCATGCTTTTAATTCAACTTTTTACTGTGTGATAGTTTTTTTTAAAGTATAGCTCACCCATCCAATTTTAACTCTCATTAGTGCAGTGCACAGGGTTTCTCAATGTCAACACTAATGCCGTTTTAGTCCAGATAACTCTTTAGCATAGGGGACTGTCCTGTGCATTTTTGGATGTTTAGCAACATCTCTGGCATCAACCCAGAAATGCCACTAGCACCCCTCCACCCCAGTTGTGACAAACAAAAATGTCTCCAGATATTGTTAAATGTCCCCTGGGGGACAAAATTGTCACCAGTTGAGAACTACTGTGCTGATAAAAACGGCTGATGAAAATTTGGAGGTTATTATATATAACCATATATATATATATATATATATATATGGTTATATATATAGTTTTATTCCTGGAAAACTTAATAAACATGTTCATATGATTTTTTTTAACCTCTTCTTTCTATTTCTCTTGGTAAAAAGCTATGTTAAATGTACTTGAGGGGAAATGTGGTAAGTACAACTAGAACTACCTGCTTAGAAGGGTAAATTTTGCTATATGGGATTTTGCTGTTGTGCTAAGAAACTTGATAAATTTGAATATTAAAGAGAAAATGGGCCTGGCATTTCAAGGACCTTAAGGATAAACTACTAAGTTAGGAGAGAGGAAGAAGAAAAGAAGAATGATCTCCTGGGAAAAACGTCAGAGGTTGAGTAGTGGCACTCAGCAAAGCATGTACTGAGGAGCCTACAAGAGATTATGCTGGAGTGTAGCATAGAGATAAGCAGCCAGAGAAAAGTCCCCGGTATCGCTGTATTCAAAAGAGATTTTCACATAAAACATTTTAATACTCTTTGTTTTATTATGAGCTTAATTACTCTCCTCTCAATCTACCCAGATATGTTTTCATGTGTGTGCCAGTTGTTGAAGGAATTTAGTTTCATGAATAGGTCTATATGGTTTTTAATTGACAATGCCCACAAAATGTTGAAATAACTGAGCTGGAAGATTTCAGTGAAAACATGCCCAGGAAAAAGGTGGTAGTGAGGAATTTAGTCTTTTAGGGAATCTGAGAAATGTGGGGGACTCCTTGGCTATCACAGTATGTGGGTGGGGTTTTAGCCAGTCTTATCTAGAATTAGCTTTTCTGGAGGACTTCAGATGACACGTGAATTATAGAAGTCAAAATGGATCACATTGTGTTTGGCATCTTGTGGTATGTCATAATACAAAATGAGTTGCAAGTAACAAAATAAATGATTGTTTGTTTTTAGCTACCTGGGAACTTGAGGGTAAAACCTACCTCCTGGGCTTCCCTGGTGGCGCAGTGGTTGAGAGTCCGCCTGACGATTCAGGGGACACGGGTTCGTGCCCTGGTCCAGGAGGATCCCACATGCCGCGGAGTGGCTGGGGCCGTGGGCCATGTCCGCTGAGCCTGCGGGTCTGGAGCCTGTGCTACACAACGGGAGAGGCCACAGCGGTGAGAGGCCCGCGTACCACAAAAAAAACAAACAAAAAAACCCCTACCTCCTAAACAACTCAAAGATCTCCTTTCCTTCCTTCTTTCCTTCCTTCCTTCCT
The DNA here is from genome assembly GCF_003676395.1 of Aethalodelphis obliquidens. Lineage (NCBI taxonomy): Eukaryota > Metazoa > Chordata > Mammalia > Artiodactyla > Delphinidae > Aethalodelphis > Aethalodelphis obliquidens. The sequence continues at coordinate 2,649,132 of NW_020838020.1, read as the reverse complement.
TCCTTCCTTCCTTCCTTCCTTCCTTCCTTCCTTCCTTCTTTCCCTTACTTTCTGCCCCACCTTTCCCTTTCCTAACCTTTCCTTCCTGCTTTTTTTTTTAACATAAACTCCTAGAAGGTTTTGTAGTACACTATATCTTAAGACAAAGTAATTTGTAGGAGACAATTTTTAATAAAAGGTTATGATTGATTTCAGAATACAGAAAATGTTAGACCCTATACACTAATAAGCTTAAATAAAAATTCAAGTTTTTTATGAAGTAAAATGAACATGAATTCTCAAATGATCACTGGGTGGTCACGATCATTGGCAGATCAACTATATTGATTTATTAAACAAATGAGACATTTATTTTTACCTTATAGGTTTAGAATTTTTAAAAATTCAAGTGTAAGTGGCAAGATGGCATGAAGTGTTTTGACTGCTGGCATGTATGTGTCCATCCTATTCCCCAGACCAAAGAAGCCAATAATCAGTCAGAAGGCAAAGAATATTCTTACTTAGTTTATTCCATTTGTTTACTTGTGTTGCTGCAGATTTTTTTGAAAACAATAAATTACTCTATTTGTGCATAGCTCAGCACTTTGAACAAACTGAAACATATATGATTTCTGGTCAATCTTTAAATTTTCTAGCCATATCACCCAGTGTCTCTAACCTGGAGTTATTTTGTATGAAAACTTCTTCAGTTATTTCACTTTTAAGTTCCATTGTTCTTTTCAGCATTCAGTGTATTTCTAGTTTGATTTTTTTATTTACCATTAGTTTTCTGTTCTCAAATATTTGTATGATAAAGCCTCTTGCTACCCCAGAAGAGAGTATATTATAAAGTTAGATTGTGAGATGTTTGAGTCTTTTGTCAATGTTGGTTGGAGGAGAGCTTCTCATATTCTTTAAGAGAAGAAACTGATATCACACTGCTCATTAGTAACATTTTTTTTTCCTCTAAGAGACTGGCAAACAGCCAGTGAAACACTCAGTGGAGTTTTCTATTGATTGCCTTGTGGCTTGCAGAAGAGTATATATTTCTATATCTTAAGCAGTATGATTCTATTGTGAAGAAGGGTAAATCTCTTGAAGACTAATAAATATAAAGATGTGATTTTTTTTTAAAATCAGAATTGAGTGATGGGATTATTGTTTACTATCTTAGGCAAGAAGAAAGAATTCAGTGCAAGTTAGAACTAATAGTGATAACCTGGTTCCATATCATTTATTTTAAAAGATATTTTTAAAGGCATGCCATTATAGTTATTTGATTAATGTTTTGTATTTTGGATCATATATTAAGGAATTTCACCCATTTGTGGAGGTGGTCTTGTCTAGCATAATGCTTCACTGTTTCTAATTATTTGAAGTTCCCTTAAGCCTCTTTCCTTAGAATTCAATTATAAGGTAGAAAAGTGACAAAAATACATTAGCATGCCCAAGAACAAAAAATATTTAATAATTAAATAAGTAGAAATTTGAGAAGAAAACAATTTATATAAAAAATTAAAGTTTTTATAGTGAGCTTTGAACAATTACATAAAGAAAAAAATAAGTCTCTGGTTCTTTGCATTAGATTAATAGCAGAAGCATACTTCTTTTTAGGCACACCACTTGGAAGAAAAGCCAATAAGCATTAGGCTTATCTCTAAAGAAGAAACATATAGGTAAGAATCAAGATAACTTAAGACACCACACCCACTCTTCATAAAATAACAGCCTAATAATATGAGGAACTGAATGTTCAGGTGTAATCTACGCATAGAACTTTGTAGCAGGTTGCGGCCTGGTAATAGAATTTAAACCTCCGCCATCATCCCGGAGAGGAAATGGGTAGATACATGGTAGGAGAAAGAAAGGAAACCAGAAAGTGAGGGTCTCTTTTGTGCACCTGTGTTCAAGCAAAATCTTTTGAGGCATTTGGGGCCCACAGACCTTCTTCTCCACTAACAGCATCCAGTATGGTTGAAAGAGTACATTCGTAAATATCTGTATGACCATGCTTGTCTCCTAATTAGTCAACACCGCTGCATGGGGGAAGCACAGAACGGGAAGATTTGGAGGCTTGCCCTCCCGGTATCCTGTATAAATCCACTTGTCATTGGAGCCATAAGACTATCAGAATGCATACAGGAGGATTGGACTGACCCAATCACTTGGATCAGGGGCATCAGGTGCTGTCTTCCCATACCCTTGAAACATAATCTTTATTCTCTGGTGGCACCTATGAAGTCAGAGTAAATCTGTCACTTGGTCATTCAATCAAAAAAAAGTTCTCTAAATAGCTTTAAACACTAGAATAAACAACAGAAATTGAAGAATTATTTTAAAGAATCCCTCCATTAAACAGTAATTAAAGAAAAAAGTTTCTCAGATAAGAACATTTATTATAGTCATGTCGATTAAGGTTTTCTCTTAAAAGCAAAAAAAAATAAAATAAAAATTCATTTTTTTCCATATAAAGAAAGCAGGAGTCTCTGGAATCTTTATTTATGTGACTTATAATGCTTCCATAATGGGCATGATACCATATCAGCAGTTCCGTAGCTTCTGGTTAGTGTCAATTCAGAAAGTTTTTATTCCCTGTATTGTGGGAATAAATAAATGCCATTACATTATGCAGCTATATGAGAAGACTGGGAGCTCCACTGAATTTATTTCTTGGAAGGTCATTAGAGGTCACCTATCCCACTTCATAATTTTATAGGTGAAGATATTGAGACTTAAAGAAGGTATAACTATGTGTTTGAAAGAAAACAACAACTGGGTACTGCAATCTCTTGTACCTCAGGCATGTGCCTTTTCTGTTCTCTTTCTAAGGAAAAGACTTTTCAACCCTTATCCACTTCAAACTTCATCCTCAAAGGTGAAGTTCTATTCCTGAAAGAAGTTAGGGCTGAAATACAATATTTTCTCATGGGCATATCACAATAAGGGCTCCTAATGACTTCCAGGTGTTTTACTGAGTTCTGAAAAACATTCAAGGAAATGAAACATCGGGGACTTCCCTGGTAGCACAGTGGCTAGGAATCCACCTGCCAATGCAAGGAACACGGGCTTGATCCCTGGTCTCGGAAGATCCCACATGCTGTGGAGAAACAAAGCCTGTGAGCCACAACTACTGAAGCCTGCGCACCTAGCACCTGTGCTCTGCAACAAGAGAAGCCACCACAATGAGAAGCCCGTGCAACCCAATGAAGAGTAACCCCCGCTCACAACTAGAGAAAGCCTGCATGCAGCAATGAAGACCCAAAATAAACAGCCAAAAATAAATTTTAAAAAAGAAAGAAACTGAAACGTCATGTATATGGTGTGAATTTTTAATATTAGTACTTTCATTTATATTAAAAGAATGTGTTATTTTATTTTAGGTTGGTACTTCACCACACTAATTCAACTGATAGTGTCAATATATGGTTATAATAACCAAAACTGAGCAGAAAAATCATTGGAAGTAGGTGGAGAAATTGTTTGTAGATGTAAGGCTCTGTTAACAGAGACTAGCATGATGGTGATGGGTAGTGATTATAGCTCATATTCCACCACTGTCTCTATTGAAACCTTTTCTCAGTGGTTAAGTGCTCCTTTTCTCTGTCTAGACACATTTAAAGAGGAGTTTCAATTGTTCCAAGGTCACTTTCAGATTTCTGCACAAATTCAATTGAATTCATTTAGTGAATTACAATATGAATTTTGGAATTTATGTTTATTTTTATTTGTCAAAATTAAATTTTATACCTTATTTTAGATCATTGACAGAACAAATTCAAACCTCCTTCTTTTTCTGTGCACCATTATTATTGTCTTCTCTTCCATGGCTACTTCTACATTATCATAGTAGATTAATTACAGTTGTTTACAACAATATCTTATTTTGTCTCAGTAAATAAATAAAAGGGAAGGTTTAAAATAACAAAACCCATTTTTGTAAATCTGTGTATTATTCAATAAGCACAGATGATATGATCTTTTATACCTCTCACTTTTAAGGCATTAGATTTAAATCATAATGAGGAAAACTTTATAATACCTTTATTCAGTGTACTTCTGACTGAACACTTTAATAGATTAAGAACACTTTTTCAAAAATGAATATTTTTAAAACACATTTTTCAATTCCTATTTTATATTAGAGAAAAGAAAGCTAGTTTATACTGTTGCTAAACTCTACATCAGAACTTCAAAATGGTACATGTAAAAAGGATATTTCAATATGAGACTTTTATTTATTCTAATACCTTAGGTAATAATCTACATAATAATATTAAAATCTAGAATTTGACTAACATTACAAAGACTAAATAAAACTATTTCTAGGCTGCAAAGGAAACGATAACTCTCTTGTGGTTTATCTGGGCTAATGATTAAAAATGAGTGACAGGGCTTCCCTGCTGGCGCAGTGGTTGAGAGTCCGCCTGCTGATGCAGGGGACACGGGTTCGCACCCTGGTCCGGGAAGATCCCACATGCCGCGGAGTGGCTAGGCCCGTGAGCCATGGCCGCTGAGCCTGCACTCCGCAATGGGAGAGGCCACAACAGTGAGAGGCCCGTGTACCGCCAAAAAAAAAAAAAAAAAAAAAAAGAGTGACATTTGCATCTCCAAATACACTATTCATTATAACACACATTTTACTTAATTAAACACTTAATGTAGTAAAGCAGAAAAAATATATAGTATGCAGAATCTTTCTTGTTTACATTGCTTTAAGTTTTCCCTTAAATAAAATTGTATGTAATCATATTCAGTTATGGTTCTATACAGTTTCTGCTTTCATAATAGCAACACTATACCAAAGTAGGAATTACTTTTTATTGCAAACCCTAAACAACTATATATAAGTCTAAAACAAAAGATTTTGCCAACTTACTTTTTTCAAAAGAATTTTATGCTGAAAGTAATTTGTTTGAGCTATTTTTATTAGACATAAAACATACATTGAATTGCAAATAATTGAAACTATTTTAATATTTTCATAGTAGAGGATGGAGTATTGATCTGAGAGTTTAGACACCTACATTCCACTCCCATTTGTGTGACTTGTTAATCGTGTCCTATTGGATAAATTGCTTCATCTCTCAGTTCATGGCTCTCAGTTTTCTCTTAAATACAGGGAACTGCACTAGATAATCTTTAATATGCTTTCTATTTCTTCATTTAAGTTTGAAAATGTATAACCCAAGTTTTCAAATAAGCAAGCAAGAATTTAACTCCATTTATTCTTTGATAACTGCATAAACTATTTGCTATGTTGGACTTTAATTAAATAATTATTTGCATAGCATTTTTTGTGAAATGTCAAATTGTGATTTGAATAAAAGCTGTTATGAAAAAATAAACTTACTAATCATAGCCTTTTAAAAATGTTTTATTGTATGTTTATAAAAGGCAATGTATTATCACTTTAAAGATTTAAAACATTAATAACAAAAAAAGGTAGATTAAAAAATGGGCAGGAGGGCTTCCCTGGTGGCGCAGTGGTTGAGAGTCCGCCTGCCAATTCAGGGGACACGGGTTCATGCCCCAGTCCTGGAAAATCCCACATGTTGTGGAGCGGCTAGGCCCGTGAGCCGTGGCCACTGAGCCTGCACATCCAGAGCCTGTGCTCCACAATGAGAGAGGCCACAACAGTGAGAGGCCCATATACCGCAAAAAAAAAAAAAAAAAAAAATTGGGCAGCAGATCTGAATGGACATTTTGCCAAAGAAAACAGACAGATGACCATGAAAAGCTGTTCAACATCACTGATTATTAAAGAAATGCAAATCAAAATCACAATTAGATATCACCTCATATCTGTTAGAATGGCTCTTAAAGAAAACACAAGAAATAACAAACGTTGGAGAGGGTGTGGAGAAAAGGGAACTTTCACTTTTGATTAGAATGTAAATTGGTGCAGCAATTATGGAAAACAGTATGAAGATTCCTAAAAATCTAAGGCTAGAACTATCACATGACTCAGCTATTTCACTTCTGGGTATTTATCTAAAGAACATGTAGATGCTAATTTGAAAAGATATATGCACGCCTATATTCATTGCAGTATTATTTACAATATCCAAGATATGGAAACAACCTAAACATACATTGCTGGATAAATGGATAAAGAAAATATGGTACATATACACAGTGGAATACTACTCAGTCCTAAAACATAATGAAATCCTTTCATTTGCAACAATATGGATGGACTTTGAAAGTGTTATGCTAAGTGAAATGTCAGATCAAGACAAATATCATATGATTTTAATATATGAAATTTAAAAGAACAAAACCAACTAATGAACAAAATATAACAAAAACAAACTCATAGATACAGAGAACAGATTGGTGGTTACCAGATGGGAAACGGGTTGTGGGATAGGTGAACTGATGAAGGGATTCAACTGCATGCTGATGGATGGCAATTAGACTCATGGTGGTGATCACTTTGTAGTGTATGCAGATGTCATATTATAATGTTGTACACCTGAAAATTATATAATAAATTTTTTTTAATTTAAATTTTATTGGAGTATAGTTGATTTACAATGTTGTGCTAGTTTCAGGTGTATAGCAATGTGATTCAGTTGTACATATACATATGTTCATTCTTTTTAGGTTCTTTTCTCATACAGGTTATTCCAGAATATTAAGGAGAGTTCACTGTGCTATACAGAGAAGGTCCTTGCTAGTTATCTATCTTATATATAGTAGTGTGTGCATGTTCATTCCAAGCTCCTGATTTATCCCCCCCAACACATTTCCCCTTCCGTAGCCATAAGTTTGTTTTTGATATTTGTAAGTCTGTTTTTGTTTTGTCAATAAGTTCATTTGTCTCATTTTTTTAAAATTCGATTCCACACATGAGTGATATCATATATTGGTCTTTGTCTGACTTACTTCACTTAGTATGATAATCTCTAGGTCCATCCACATTGCTGCAAATGGCATTATTTCATTCTTTTGTATGGTCAAGTAATATTCCATTGTATATATGTACCATACCTTCTTTATCCATTCCTCTGTTGATGAACATTTAGGTTGCTTCCATGTCTGGACTACCGTAAATATTGTTGCAATGGACATTGGGGTGCATGTATCCTTTCGGATTATGGTTTTCTCTGGATATATGCTCAGGAGTGGGATTAGCTGAATCATATGGTAGTTTTATTTTTAGTTTTTAAAGGAACCTCAATACTGTTCTTCACAGTGGTTGTACCAATTTACATACCCACCAACAGTGTAGAAGGGTTCCCTTTTCTCCACACCCTTCCAACATTTATTTATTGTGGACTTTTTGATAATGGCCATTCTGACCAGTGTGAGGTGATACCTCATTGTAGTTTTGGTATGCATTTCTCTGATAATTAGTGATATCGAGTATCTTTTCATGTACTTTTTGGCCAAAAAAAAAAAAAAAGATTTTAGAAATTAGAAATGATATCCAAAATGTTAAGATCACCTCTAACTCAATTACCCCCAAATAACCATTGATAATATTTGGGTATTCTTCCTTTCATTTTTCTATCACACATTTATTCAACAAATAATTATTGGGTACTCCATTGATCTTTTGGTCTTTTTCTTTATTCCTTTGACATCCTATTCTTTTTATTTGTGTGTTTGTTTTCTCTCAAATGTTAAGAACATATATGTTGAAACTTTTCCCAGTTTATTTGACACAATTTAAAAACATATTCTAGTATTTAACTTTCACTCTTTTCCAGTCATTTTTTAAAAAATTTTCCTTTGTGATTTATTATATTCAATGAAGCCTACAAATCCCTTCCTCATTCACAAATTAAACACGTATTCACATCTAAGTAGGTATTCAATGGATAGGTATTCACTTATTAGTAATTCTTATAGTTGTCTTTTAGAATTAAATGGTTTAATCTTTAAAACAATGAAAATCAGATTTGGTGTCTAGTGTAATATTAAAAATTAATTGGATTTTTTTCCTAAATGATGACTAGTTTCCTACAAACCATTTGCTAGCAGTTTATATTATCCATATTACATTTATTAATTATTTTTGTGATATATTGAATTCCTAAATATATCTGAATCATGATTTGAAATATGTGATCTGATCTTTTCATTGTTTTTTCTTTGACAACCCTGTTTTAATGTTGCAACTTTATGATACTTTGTGATATTTTAAAGCAAACCTTCCCAAACCCTCATTGCCCTTATTTATTAAAGATTATCTTGGGAAATCTATATTATTACATATTGTTCTATATATTTTTTCACCTCTTAAAAATTCTTTAGATTATGTTTATTTTCAATAATTTACTCTTAAAAATCTAAACCAAAATGATAAGAAGTATATCAGTAAATATAGTTTTAATAATCACATATTTTGATGAAAAACAGAAGCAGAGAATGGAGATATTGATATTAGATGTAAATGTAAGAGCTTGTTTATAGTAATCCCAGATTCTGCTGGCTATAATGAGTAGACCACTATTTGGTGATACCAATAATTTTTTTATATTCTCCAAACTTTGGATAAACAATTAGTGTTAGTGGAATTTTAGAATATTTTTCTAACTGGCAAAATGCTATAATACTTTTTTATCTTAATTTGTACTTCTAGAATGATCTATATTAATTTATTCTCCAAAAAATTCTAGCCATATTTTTCATGCAAAATTATTCAACTACTTTCATCAGTCCTGAAATAAATCACTAAATCACTATCACATTATTAAACGTAAAAATTTTTAACACTGAACAAAATGCTTTCTTTCTAAAATTTCCAGATCAATACAGTTATAGATATAATATTATATTGAATAATAATACACACTTGATACTTTTGGATAATTTCTCAAAAATAATATTAAAATGTATATAGTACATAACTTTTCAGAATAATATTCGACTCTCCCAGTGGTCCAGTGGTTAAGACTCCACATTTCCACTGCAGGGAACACAAGTTCAATCCCTGATTGAGGAAGTTCCTCATGTCATGCAGTGTGGCCAAAAAGGAAAAAAAAAAATGTACAGAATAATATTCAATGCAGTAGTCTTATATAACCTAATTAGGAGTTCAGCCCTTGTTAATGATTTCCAAATTAAGCACTATTATTGAGATAAATTATATTTTTGATACTTTATAATTTATAGACTACTATGTGATATGTCAGCTATTCCATGAGACATGTATTTATCTTAACAACTATAAGTGTATGTAAAATATATTTGCTTAATCTACATTAAAGAGAACCAAAAGAAGATATATTCATCATAATCACTGTCTGCTGATTTTAAAAGTATTCAGAAATTAATAATACTTGTCATCCTGTTATGAATATTACATGTATTTGATACTGGCCATGATTCCCTGAAGAATCATGCACCTCTAAAAGAAGAACAATATCACTTAAAGAGTTACTTGGTCTCTCTGGAGGTAGAAATAATCTATAGTTCAAAAACATAAATGATCTAGAGGTTTAAAGAGTATGCCCATTGTTCTCCGAAGAAGTCCTATCTTTTTTGAAATGGTTGGACTTCTCTGAAATCAAATATGGTGGTTAGTCCAGGGATAGAGAAGCTGAAGTTTCTTTTAAAGAATCTTGAACATGCTTCTCAAGAGGTTCGAATTTGACTAAGTGATATATTCCTTCTCTACTCTCAGCATGACCTCAGAGACAGTTAAACTGCTTTCAAGTTTTACCTTTGTTAAAAAGGCTTAGAAGTTTAAAATAATCCAATAAGAGGCCTGGAAGTGGGAATGCAAGTGGAATATTTTCAGGGATGGGCTAACTTTGAAGCAAAACATGAATGATATTAATAGTGTAATAAAATCTAATATTAAAGTTTCTCTCTATAGATCAGTGAAAATTTAGATAAACTTGAAAGATTTTGATTAGGACAACTAGTGCATTTCATTACAATATTTTGTTATCACCAAATCAAATTATGTCACAATAATCTTACCAGTGTTACTTGAATCAATTCAGTGTAGTTTTCACAGAGTATTGATTACTTAAGATACAGCTTATATCTTCCTCTGAAATGATATTGGGCTATGGCTATAAAGTTTAGAATATTCTTATGGTATTATGTTCGTATAATCAATTTATTAGCTTAAAATATATCTAGATAAGGCAATATTGGCTGCAAGGGAACCAGAATTTTACTTTGCACAGTTAGGTGTGTTTTGGGGGTGTCTGTGAAATGGCATTAGCAGTAGCTTTGATTCACTTGTCATTTGCAATCAGTTGAAGTGTTTCTAGTAGAGTTTAACACTGTAAAAATAGAGATGAGAAATTTAATAATAGATATCAGGATTTTAAGTTAATAGTAGAAAAATTACATACATCTAGCAAAACACGGTTAAGTAATTGAATCTATCCATTTGGTACTCATTCTAAAAATTAAAGCCCTAGAACACAGTTTATGTGGATTTTCAATCTGCAGCTACAGTAAAACTAAGCTACAATTGCTATTTACATCTTTTATTTTGATCTCTTGATTGTAACTTTTGACATTATGTGATTTCAACATGTTTTCTTCATATCTTTCTTGTGATTAAGTAAAATTAAACTTCGAAGTTTATATAAAAACTGTTAAGATATTTCTTTATCTTCTTAGATAACTAATATGTAGACTTTAAATGGTGAATCCTGGCATCCTTGTTAAATTTTGTCTCATTGATTTCCAGTAAATTTCCTCAACCTAATAAGATTATTTTGAATTCTGCATAAATATCTCTCATGGATATGCATTATCCACCCTTTACAAAAAATATGTGTTTTGATCTTCACCCAGCTCATTGAAGAAAATACCGAACAAGTTATATAGCTCATAATACAATTTCAGAGACATAACTTAATTATCTCCCTTATTCATCCCTTACTTCTTTTCATTCAATTACTAATTGTAAAATACTTATGAGAAACTAGAGTCTACTCTCATTATTTACTCTAATGATGTTCTATAAAGTTACTGCAGACACTGAATTAGCAAATACTGGTTCACTGCCCTTAGGGAAAATACAGAATTAGTTTCCTGTGAGCTTCTGGTCACACTATTTCCAACTGACCCATCAATACATAACCGTACTTTATGTGTTTCTGTTTAAAGACACTTTGTTTAATATGAATTGTTGGTTTAGTAACATTGAATTCACTATAACTCATGCTGAAGGAAATTAAAACAGGTATTTTCTCTGTAAAAAACATCACAGGATACATACATTTAAAAACTCTAGTGGGCACTCACTTGGGGGCTATTTTAAATTAAAAGAAAGAAAGAAAGAAAGAAAAAAGCCAAGAAAAACCACAAAAATGTAAACATGTGACACTACTGGCCATGAAAATGATACATTTACAGTAAGAAAACTTAATGAGGAAGACAGAGCCTAACATGTTGACATCATATGGGAACATGTGCATTGGGGGACTCAAATATTTTGCTGCTCTGCACATGTACATGTCCATGAATGACCCAAAAACACAGTGTTGATTTTTGACTTAACAAATAACTTTTATCAAGTAGGTGAATTCACAAACACAAAATTTGCAAATAATGAGGAGCCACTGCATGTGTTAGGCACTATCCTTACTGCTGCAGAGACAAAGTCAAACAAGACCTGGTCCATTCCTACCTAGAGCTTCAATATTTGAGAACATAGGAAACTTCAGTTGTCACAAATGTTTTGTAATTTACTTATTTCCTTCACTCTTAACACAAATATTTATTAAGAAAGGAGTATATTAATCAGTTTGTTATTTGTTGGGGATATAACAAGGATCAAAGAATAAGATGTGGTCCCTGGTCCCCACAGAGATCCCAGTGAGGGATATGCGCTAGTGAAAATACTGCTAGTGTGGAAACCCAGTGTGCAACTGGGACATCTGGAAGAGGTACCATGTATTGACTATTTACAGGTTAATGATAATGTCTCAGTGGACATGACCTTAAAGCTGAAAGTTGAAGAAATGTGAATTTAAAAAAATCAGCAAGTAGAAACTGAGTGGGAACAAATAAGGTAAATAAAAATTTACACCCAAACACTTAGAGGTGAGAGAAATAGAAAATAGATCAATACAGCAGTTGGCAGTGAGAAGGAAGGGGAATTAATTTGTGAGAATTATTTTTAAATGGAAAAAAGAAGTGGTAAAGAAGCAGTGAAATGAATTTAGAAATGTACCCAGAGGTCAGATGATGAAAGGCATTAACATCAGTTAATTCTTTCTGAGGGCAATGAGAACAATAAAAATAAAATTGGCATGGCTGGAGTTAATTTTTACAATGATAGTTTGACGTCATTTTTGAGATTCATAGGAGATGGAAGGGGGGCGTGGAGAGTGAGGCAGGGTCCTGATAAGCAAGCAGATCTATAAGAGCTTTCTCAGTAATTCTATTGAGAGATGAGATAACCTGTTTTGAACTAGCTTAGTAACAGTGGAGATTGAGACCAATGGATTAATTTAAAAGATATTTAGGAGTTAGAGTCAACTGGAATTGATGATTGATTGAATGTGGATAATGGTTGTTGGGAGAGGTATTCCACTTTGGGCCCTGATGATTGTGTTTGCAGAAAGCAACATATATGGATAAGATAATATTTCCCCCTATACACAGAGCAGGCTTGCTTACCATTCATTATAAAACTCAGTTTTCCTCTGTTCTTACACAATCCACTGGGTGTGCAGGTATCCATCTAGACTGATCTACATTGCCCCTATGGAATTTGGAGGGTCATGAAGAACTGGTTTAACCCCACAATCTCTGGCTACTTCTTTGTCTTGAGTAATAAAGTTTAGTCTCCAACCCAGGAGTCACAAATCCTCTGCCAATATCCATGAAGCAGTAACAGATCAGTTTGTCAGCTTGCAAATAAAGTAAATTCCAAGACCCTTCAGAATTGCTTACAGTAGTTAAATAAGGGAGCAAGGAATAATTTAATGCAATTCGAGATCACTGAGATATTGTGCAATTCAAGATCACTGAGATAGCACATTGGGATGAAGTAGGAGTTTGAGTGAGAAGGAAACAAGATCCGTTTTAGAAATGTTAAACTTAAAGCATACACAAGAAAAGAAACCCAGTAGACATTTGGATATGTAGATCTACAGATAAGGAGATACATAAAATATTAGGGATTTTCAGTTTATAGTTTAATAAATAAAGTAATATGACAAATCTCAGAGGCAATGTCTAAACTGATTAGAAGCAGTTTATAAAACAGAAAGCAGAAATATACATATTTAAGGGACAGTTTGGAAAGGAGCAGAAAATTGAGAGGATTTGGAGATATAAGAAGGCAGGTGATAGAATAGCTTAAGAAAGGGCTCTACAGAGAGAAATCATGCTGACATCAAGTGAACATTGTATTTGACAAGAAGGTCATTCAAAACTTTAGCATAAATAGTTTTTATAGAACTGATGGATGTAAAACACAAAGTATAATAGGTTATGCAGTGAATGCACTATAAGGAAGTAAAAAGATGTTAAGAAGGAAAGTGAAGAAATATGATGGTGGAGAAGAATATAGGAAATAATGGGTTTATTTCTTAAAATGGAAAATATTTTAGCATATTTGGATTTAGAAAGGGGAAGATGACACAGTTTATTGAGAAATGCTTCCAGAAGATGTTAGGAGATAATATTAGCTTTTAGATAATATTTGTTATTGTACACCAAGGAAATAAGAGAAAGTGGATAAAGAAAAATATGTTTTGTAGCAAGAAGAGGAGAGAGTAACTCTGTTGACTTCTGTTTTCTTAGTGTTATAAAGCAGAATGATTAATTTTAAAAGATTATATATATATAAAATATAGTTATATATATATAATTCAGGGTATATCTTGATACAATAATTTTTCTATAATATATTGACATTTCAAAACATGTTAATTGTGTTTTATTTAACCTCTTGTAATGAGTTCTCTTAAGAAGCACAATCTTGTAAGAGTAACATGTGTAAAGGTCATTGAGTCTACATCCAAAATATTAAATTGTCCTCTGTCTTCATAGCTATTTAGAGATGTTTTTGATGAGATGATTTGTTTATAGAATCAAATCTAAAGGTGTTTCATAAAATATATCTTCTGAAATCCTGCCATACAAATGATAAGCACAAAAATAGTCTGGATTATCCACTTTAATTAAGGGCTATGCCCTTAATTAAACTTAATACTGAGAGTTAGATAAGAACTCAGAATCTCTAGTAAATATACTTATTACAAATTAAAGGCCAGGGTAAATAGGTATGGTTTGTATTCTCAACACCCTCCAATTATGCCATATTCATTTCCATCTTTGAGTTTTTTCTTTTTAAACAGGTAAATTTGGTTTATAATATTGTATAAGTTTCAGGTATGCAACATTATGATTAGATATCTGTGTTCATCATAAAGTGATCATTACCATAAGTAAATCCTCAGGAGTCCCAGCCACAGAAAATAGGTAAGAAAAAAATGCATCCAAATTAGAAAAGGAAAAATAAAACTGATACTGTTTGCAGATGACATGATACTTTATATGAAAAACCCTAAAGACTCTACAAAAACTGTTAGAGTAGATTAATCTAGTAAAGTTGTGGGATAAAAAATTAATCTGCAGAAATCAGTGGAATTTCTATAGACTAATAACAAACTGTCAAAATGAGGAATTAAGAAAATAATCCCATTTACAATTGCATCAAAATGAAAAAAACACCTAAGAATAAATTTAACTAAGGAGGCAAAAGCCCTCTACACAGCAAACTGTAAGATGCTAATAAAGGAAATTGAAGAAGACATAAATAAACAGAAGGATATTTCATGCTCATAAGTGGGAAGACTTAATATTGCTAAACTGTCCATACCACCCAAAGTAAATTACAGATTCAATGCAATCTGTATCAAAATTCCTATGGAGTGTCCCAAAGAACAAAAACAAGTAATTCTAAAACTTTAATGGAACCACAAATAATTCCAAATAGCCAAATCAACTTTAAGAGAAAATAGCAAAGCAGGAGGCATCACAATTCCAGATGTGGAACTATACTGCAAATCTACAGTAGTTAAAAGAGTATAGTATTGGCATAACAACTGATACACAGACCAATAGAACAGAATTGAGAGCCCAGTAATAAACCCACACATGAAAGAACAATTAATTTATGACAAAGGAGCCAAGAATATACAATGAAGATAGGACAGTTTCATCAATAAATGGTGTTGGGAAAACTAGACAGCCACATGTGAAAGAATGAAACTAGGCCACTATCCTACACCATACACAAAAATTAACTTGAAATAGATTAAAGGCTTGAATGTAAGACCTGAAACCATAAAATTGCTGGTAGAAATCATTGACATTGATTCTGAGCTGTTTTTGTGGGTTGGACTTCAGTGGCAAGGGAAACAAAAGCAAAAATAAACAAATGGGAATATATGAAACTAAAAAGCTTTCACACAGCAAAGGAAACCATCATCAAAATGAAAAAGCAACCTAGTTAATGGGAGAAGATGTTTGCAAATCCACATGTTTGACAAGGGGTCAATATCCGAAATACGTACAAAACTCACACAACTTAACAATAAAAAACCCAACACATTAAAAAAAGTGGGGGGAGAGCAGAAGATCTAAATGGACATTTTTCCAAAGAAGATATCCAGATGGCCAAGAAGAACATGAAAAGATGTTCAACATCACTAATTATTAGAAAAATACAAATCAAAACCACGAGATATCACCTCACATCTGTTAGAATGGTTACCATAAAAAAGACAAAAAATAGCAAGTGTTGGAGAGGATGTGGAGAAAAGGGAACCCTCACATGGTTGGTGGGAATATAAATTGGTACAACCATTATGGAAAACATTATCAAGATTCTTCATAAAGTTAGGAATAGAACTACCATATTATCCAGTTATTCCACTTCTGGATATTTATCCAAAGAATACAAAACATTAGTTTGAAAAGATATATGCACACCTATGCTTATGGCAACATTATTTACAGTAGCCAAGATATGGAAACAATCTAAGTGTCCATCAGTTGATAAAGGGAAAAGAAGATATGGTATATATACACAATGGACTATTAGTCATAAAAAAATAATGAAATCTTGCCATTTGGGACAATATGGATGGACCCTGAGGTATTATGTTAAGTGAAATAAACCAGAAGGTAAAAGGTCAAAACAATATGATTTCACTCATATGTGGAATCTAAAAAACAAAATCAAAATAAGAACAAACAAAAAAAAGGAAAAACAAAGTCATAGACACAGAGAACAGACTAGTGGTTATCAGAAGGAAAGAGGGTTGGGAATGGTGGGCAAAATGGGTGAAAGAGGTCAAGTGTATAGTGAGCCATCACTGAGCTTTTATACATTCATGTCAAACATATGAAATAAACTTCCAGACTCTGTTATGAATTAACTATACACTTGGATACAGAAAAACTGATTTTTGTATTACCAGAACCAGTGGTGATTTCTCTAGCAGATCTGGATATTTGTTGTTTGGTAACCATAATTCATAAGGTCAATGACCTTGTCTATCTTGCTCGCCACCATATCTTCAGTGGCTAGCAAACAGTTGGCAATAAATGAATTCAGATGAATAAATTCAACTGTAATTAGTAACTTTTTAATACTTCCTTAAAAGAAACATTTATGTGTATATAACAACTGAGGCCTGAAAGGATACATATAGTTCATTTTAAATAGCAGGCTATTAAAAGCAAACTTATCTATACATATAAAACACGTATTATACACAGTTTTTAAAAAGCTGCTAATTGTGTGTTTGCAAATTCTTTCCGTTCTTTTGGCTTCCAAGATGTTCATGAGAGGCTTTCTCCCTTATTATATTTTTTTCTTTCATTCAGCTAAACTTCATGTCTTTTTAGAGACTGGGAAAAGAAAACACAGAATACTGTTTAATTGATAAAAATCTCGTATTTAGAAATTGCAAGAGGGTTCTTTGTCTAAGAAGAGATTTAAGCTACCCCACGCCTCGGAGATTTAACTGTCTTCTCATCTGGTATATATTATATCCACATTTTATTGTCTGTAACTTATGGCAAGACCTTAGAGAGATAACCGTGTCCTTGAATATACTATGTTTTCCTTACTACACAGAGAATGCTCAACAATAATAATCATGGCATAATACTTTTAATGAAAGAAAAAATAAGTTATATTTCTACCCTATTCATCTTTACTGGGGATATTTTGTAATTGAAAAAGTTTATTAGCAATGTTTCTCCCTCTCAAAATCTCAAAGCAGTTGTAAGGAGCTCTCTACCTGTATTCTTCATTTTTTCACATGATTTAATTGACAGTAATGTAAATAGAATTGTCATCTAATGTAAATAAGAATAATGGCATAAATAACTAAATTAATATGTTTAAATATATAATATCCATTTATTTAAACTCTATCATCTGAGGTTTTCAAATAAAAAAACAATTTTTTTCTGTCATCTTCTGTTGGCCAATCTACTTGTGCTGGCAAAAAAGCAAGACTTTAAATAATTATCTGTATAAATCAAATAAAAATTGATTATTAGGAGCAAATAAACATTAAATTCTGATCAAGGTAATATTTATATTTACATTGGTAACAAAGATCCATCAAGCACAAGGTAAAATAGAAGGTAAGCAGTATCTAGACTACATGTTGTCCAAGAACACTGTATTATTTATTACCCAATTAAATGGAAAGTGTACATAATTGAGTTAATTATGCATACAATTTTAGAGTAAATTGCCTCTAGTCTTGAGGAAAAAATATACTTCCAAGCTGTAAAATTTCTAAGTAAACTGTTCATATTGATAAAATTTATTGGTCTTGGTTAATTATCTGTATTACTTTTCCAAGATAGTCAGGGCTTTGGTGTTTCTTGTCCTGTATTTTACTTTATTGCATTGAACTGCTAATTGAAGAGTTAATGGTCAAAGGGTAGATGGTAAATAGAAGAAAAAAGGCAAATATATAGATTTTTCCTTTATGGAAAGGACAGCCTGCAGTCAATCTAAGGAATGAATTGATTCATTTTCCAGTAGTAAGCCTATTCCATTAATTACAGAAATGTTTTCTCCAGGTAAGTTAATATAGTTGTGTTTTTTTAAAGATATTTTACAAGAATTTATTCTCTTAAACTTTAATTTAATGACAAATTTTATATATTGTTGAAGTACTGGTTAAAGATTCTGAAAAGCTATAGAAAATGAGGAAATTGTCAAGGACAGAAGAGTGAAATAGAGAAAAATGTTGAATCTTAGAGATTACTGACCAATGTGTAATAGTCCATTAGCCATAGGCAAATGGCTAGTGATTATTAGAATAATTTCTCAATAAATTGCTTAAATAGAGACATCGTGAAATGTTAATTATTTGGGACTTGAATAGTTTACTGATTAGAAGAAATACCACAATGCCTGACATATAGAAAGTACACAATAAATAGTTTTTATCTGACCTGTTCCTCAAATAAAGAATTTTATTCAAATAACATTGCATTTCATGACTAATTGAGAACTAAAACCTAATCCTGATTTTTAATAGGTATAGGCTTTAAGCATAGTTACTACATGTATCTATTTATAGCTCTGTTACCAAGCAAGGGGTTGTTTGCCTGCAGTACAGAAAGCCTAACTCTGACAGGGGATGTTTGGAACAAGCTAAGGGTTTATTTGAAGGTCACCAAGCAAGGAGAATGGGCAGCTCATGCTCAAAGACCCAAATTCCCTGATGTCTCTCAGGCAAGGCTTTTTAAAGACAACATTTGGGGAGAGGGTGATCAGCTTGTGGAGCTTCTTCTGATTGGTTGTGGGTGAGGTAACAGAGTGTTGTTATGGGAATCTCAACCTTCTGGTTCCAACCAGTCTGGAGTCTAGTGCTTGTGGTCAGAATGTAATCACCACCCTCCACCTGGCTGGGTGAGGGGGAGGGGGCGCTTGTTCTTAGTTTCTACAAAGCAACTCAAAAATATGCATCACATTTTGATCTATATCCCTTCAGGAGGAACTAGGAGTCTGTGCCTCTGTTGTCCTAATCATTAGCTGCTTGAACCTGCTCTTTAGAACTCAGAGAAGGCCTAGGAGATGAAAGCCCATTTTTCTACAAACAAGAAACAGGGGACACAGAGGGGCTCTTATACCTGGGAAGGCCTCACAGAGTCTTTTCCTTGGTTTCAATCTCCCCCTTCCTTCGATACTCCTCAATTCTGAAGGGTACAGGGCCCCTGTATTACCGTTAAGCATTCAATTGGATTTTCCTGTATTCCATCCAATTTGGGTATATGTCTGTTTGAAATAAAACCAGGTTATCAATTAGGGTTTGGGGTTGCAAGTGAAAGTTCTGGAGATCTGAAATATAGATGGAACTATTTGTGAAGAGACCTGGTAGCTGCAGAATTGATGGGACAGAAGAGGAAGCAAGTATAGAAAATGAAAGGTAATGAGGATGAAAAAAAAAAAGAATAAAACCCAGCCTAGGACCTGCTAGGATCCTTTGGGTAAGATGCTGCCAGGTGCTTGGGAACCAGTCCACCCTTGGTGCCACCACTGAGCACCTACACATGCTGCCTTGGCACAACTAGGAGTAATTTGGCAAGTGATGTCTTTTTACCTTTCCCTGTTGATTTGAAGTTCAAAGCATTTGATAGGTCAAGTTTAAGTCATGTTTGAGGTTCAAGCTTGTGTTTTCAAGGGGTAGAAAAATATACCAGGCCTGTAAGAATTCCAGAGTGGGATGTGGGGTCCTGCACAGCAGGGCATTCCCTTAAATTAGGATATCTGTTCATGCTCAAAGCTGTTTCATAGAGACAGATATCTATAAGTCCATTTTATCTTCCCTTATTTTTTTTACTCTAAGAATTAATGCAAGCTCATTATGCTATAGAGAACTAAGAAACAGAAAATTATAAATAAAAAGCATAATAAATTCATAATTTAACTACTAACAAAACACAACTATTAACACTGTATCTTCTTTCTGGTTTTAAAAAAATGTCAGGAATATGTTTGTATGTACATTGCATATGTACCCATTTTTTAAAAAAATTAGAATCTGCATAGATTTAATTCTGTATCCTGTTTATTTGAGTCAACATTTCATCAAGAACCGTAAACATTATTTTAAAACATAATTTCTATGTTGTATAGCATTCCACTCTATAAATGTATCACCTTTTACTTAAACATTCCTTTAGTTTAATATATATGCTGTTGTCTTTTTTGTTGTTATAAATAACAAAATAAACTCTTCTCAAAAACTTTACATGCATTTATTTATTTCTTTTTCTTTAGTCTAGATTGACTCAGAAGGAAATTACTTTAAGGATAGACCTTTTAAAGTCCCTGAAAATATTGATTTTTTTTCTAGAAAAGTTAATTACAGTATGGTAAGATAATGTCATTTTAATCTTTCATTTAGTGATAAAATTGTAGAGAGTATTTCCTTATATATAAAAACAACTTGCTCTCTCATTTTGCATTTGACCGTTTGTGAAGTTAATGTGTTCATTTTATAAATATGTATTATGTATGCTGAGACTAGTGCCAAGTATAGGGAATACATTAGTAAAAGGAACTATACTGATTCCTTCTCTCTCAAAGTATATGGTATAGAGGAGGAAACTCTCATGAAGTGATTAAAAGCTCATTTGTTAAGAGCTGTGCAGTATAGATGATGCTATGCGATGACATAATATGAGCAGCACAGCCAAATCTGAGTCAGTTATGCCTCCCAGAAGAAAGAACCTCCTAGACTGAGAGTTGAGCAACTTTACAAAGAAATGAGAGAGATGGAAACACAGTACTACAAGTGGCAAACACTTGTAAATTACATATTACAGAAGTTTGGCCACATGAGAATAAGATATAAAGAACTTAATTTGAAAGTTTATAGTGTAGAATGGGAAGGGTGGTGGTCAAATATGAAACTGAAGGAATAAGCAAGAGCTGAATTATATAAAGCTACAAAATATAAAAAATAAACTAAATCAAGGGACTGAAATTTCATTCTGACAGCAGTGAAGATTCATTGAATTTATTATTTGTTTTAAAGCAGGGAATGCCATTTCTACTACATACCTCAAGATAGAGTTCTATGGAAATGGAGGTAGAGACTTTGACAATAATCTTGATGAGATATAATGAAAAATTAGACTTGGAGCAGGGAAATGGAAAAAAATTAAATATTTTTAAGATATTTAACTTGGTGATGGATTTTGTAGTAAGGGATGAGTTGGAGAGAGAGAAGGAGAAGGATCAAATATTACAAAGAATTCAGTTTGGAAAACAATACTTTTGAATTATCTTGTCTTTAGGATATCTAAGAGGGTTTGCAAAGTATGCAGCTATCATTTTGACTCTGCTATGAACTCAACCGTGTCTCCACAAAATTCTTATGTTAAAGCTCTAACCCCCAATGTGACTGTATTTGGAGATAGGCTTTTTAAGAAGTAATTAAGCTTACATGAGGTCACAAGGGTAGGGTCCTAATCCAATAGGATTGATGGGTTTATAAGAAGAGGAAGCTCTCTCTGTCTCTCTCTCCATGTACTTGCAAGAAGGAAAGGCCATGAAAACACACAGTAAGAATGTGGCCATCTGCAAGCCAGAAAGAAAGCCTTCACCAGAGCCCAACAATGCTGGTATCCAGGTCTTGGACTTCCCGCCTCCGGAACTGTGAGAAAATAAATTTCTGTGTTTATGTTTCCCAGTCGCTGGCATTTCATTATGGCAGCCCAAGGTGCCTAACCCAGACTCTATATCTCAGAAGATATGGCTGAATGAACAACCAGAGAAGAGGCACTGCAACAGAAACAAGAACGCCAACATCATAAATAGGCTTATTAATCTCTGCTTGTCTTTTTATTTTCCTTATTATGTCTGGCCATGCCTTTTTTTATCCCTGATGAAATTTTAAAGATTCTCATATCTGTGTATACCAGATCTTTGTATATTAAGAATATCAACTCTAACTTCACTGTTTCAGGTGTGTTTTGTCAATTGTGGTTGATTTTCTGATGTTCGAATTGATATTTACAGACATGAGTCACTTAACCATATAGTATTGCCAGTCTCCAAATTGTGGTAAGATGTTCTAATATGTTCTAATATCTAATATTATCTCTAATATATAATATCTCTATTTCATACTTAAAGTGATTCTTCTTTGTGTAAACTTACTTGTACATGTAAAAGCTTTATGAGAGATAAATGTTGGGCTAATTTCTCATTGCACTAACAAAAAATCTTCTCAGCAGTGGAACGGATGAGGTGTGCTGCCTAGCAACACTCTTCCATACATACTCAGTTGCTTAGCAGCAAACTTTTGATAAAATGCTACCTTGAATTGGTATAATTCCTCTCTTCCTTGAGTAGAGAAATGCATGGCTACCCAGATCCACCTTCTTTAGTAGCTACATTATGGAATCTGGACAGGGCAACAAATTAATATTGCCAGTTCTTTTTGGCTCCTATATTCAGAAGTCTGTCTCCTCAAACAAATTTTCTTGACCTACCAGAGGCCTGAGGGTGACTTAGTGAATAAGGAGACTAATCTCTCTCAAAGAAACTCATATTTTATTGGTCTTATACTTCAGGGTTGTGGGACCTAGCATATATATTTAAAACCAGGATAAAGAGAAATATTTTTTACCATAGGTTTACCATAGTTTTTTACCATAGGTTTAGCAAATGTATGATGTTACATCATAACATATTTTTTTTCAAAAAACAATTTGTTAGAATGATGAAATACCCAATAATAATTCATCGTTTGGCAAGACTTGAGGCTCAAGCCATTAATTGATTTCAATTCAGTAGTGTATGCCCTTACTGCTCCTCTGTCAATTTTGATATGTTTATGATAGTTTTTAGCCTCATTTGCACTGGAAATGTTACCAAAGAGGTCAAGTTTTTAACATCTTGATGGGGATATTACCTTCACAAAATCAAACCTTGGGTTTTATTATATCCATTTAAATATGAACCTAAATAAAGAGAGTACAGGATCTTAAAGGGGAGTGTTTTCTAAATGAGAAGAATAACACACGTGACTTGTAAACTGGATGCTTGATGACATTTATCCTGTTTGTTTCTTTTTAAGACTGATCTCAAGAGGAAATACATAATTTAAAATTAGCAGAGTGGGCAACAATCACAAAGTCTACTTAATAACTAAGGAAAGCTGTCAAAAAGAATATGAGGTACTTAGGACAGTCAAATTCATAGAGACAGAAGGTAGGATGGTGGTGGCCAGGGAGTGGGTGTAGTGGGCGATGGGGAGGTATTGTTTAATGGGTAAAAAGTTCCAGTTTGGGAAGATAAAAAAGGTCTGGATATTGATGGTGGCAATGATTACACGACAATGTGAATGTGCTTAATGCCACTAAACTGTATACTTAAAAATGAATAAAATGGTACATATTATATTTTTTTATATTTTGCTGCAGTAAAAAAGAATAAATCAATGTAAAACAATATAATATTAAACCAAATTAACATATAAGCTTATTATTTTTTCTGAAAAAAGAACAGAAAATATTTAGAATTAATGATTTAAAATTATATTATTAAGAGAATAATCTTATAAATTGCAAACATTATTATATTCATTTCTCAGATGAAGCAGCAGAGGCACACATAGATAAAGTCACTTCCCTACATCACAGGGTGAAAAAGTAACAGAGCCCAGAGATTAAGTATACAGTTTATATTTTTAACCACTGTGCTACACTGCTCTTATAGAGATAATTTCTTTATACTAATAACTTATTATGTGTCAGGTACTTTTTAAAATACTTTACAAGTATTACCTTCTTTATTCAGCAGAAGACTGGACTATTAATAACAATAACAAGTGTTATATAAATATATTAACCTATTAATTCTCATACCTATATTATGTGGATTAAATAACCCTATGCATGTTAAAATATTAGCTTGGTTTCTTATATATATTAGATAGTAAATATGATATACAATTATCAATACTATCTTTAGTTGTGTAGTCTCAGAATCACTTTTTTACCAACTATCCTGTTGGTCATATTTTAACATCATTGTCAATAATTCAGAAAAAAAGTATCATTTGAATCCTATGAATATTAATTTTTTTGGTAAATCTCCTCTCTTTGACCTTAGTTTATCTCAGTCAATGATACCTAGGGTAGGTATTATCTTTCCCCAAATTTTTATTGTAGATTTCATTATTGTAATAACTGCCTAATTCATTTTTATGCATCAGAACAAATTGGTGGAGTGGGTCCTTTGAGTAGAAACGTTAAAAGTCTATTCATACTACATGTATAGACAATATATGTTACATTTAAATCATAGAATTTTAAGTAGAACTGAAATACTAGGTAAGCAGCATGGTTGATTTCTTTCTACTTGTAAGCTATTAGGCTATTAAGAGGTTTATCCGATTAGGACGCAACCAACTTTAAGTCAAGGTTAGCAAAAATAATACACATTCACCAGCATACTAACAAGGTGCATTATGATTTATGTGCCTACTTTAGATATGAGGCGGGAGGAGTGCCTTCATTTTAACAAGCTAACTTTTAGTTTGAAAGTAGAAATTATTAGGCTCATGTTCTCACATAACATTCTCAAGAGAACAAAACTAAAAGAGGAACTGAAATAGCTGTCATATTAAGCACAGTCATTTCAGCAATGTTTTTGAAAAAAACTCACATTCGTCCAGTTCACACTTTAAAAAATTGCAAGACATATAGGATGAGTAGATTTATAAGCTTATGCTTCAAAAGCTATGTAACTGTAGCTGTAACCAAAACAACAGCAATATTTATACACATACATACAAGGCTAAATACTCTCCGATGCTCACACCTCGAATCCCGTTCAGTCCATCTTGTGAATGGAATTCCTCAGTCTAGCCTATATACTCTTTAAATTTCTTGCTCTCTTCCACAAGTCATCTTGAAATGTTCACAAACAACATTTTTAAAGACTGCGCTGATGAGCTTGATTGCTTTATTTTCCCTCACAAGACTTAGAAAATTCAACTACCTTGTCCAGAGAGAATAATTTGGTCCAAAAAAGGGTTGAAATTCATCTCAGGCAGTCATCCTACCAAGCATGTGTTCTTATCATCAACGCCACCCAGCAGTTTAAAAGAATGAAAATATAAGTAAAACCAATACTAACCTCCAATGGCACAGTGTATTATATTCATATGAGAGTTGTATTTTAGCAAAAAAATATGCTTTGGTTATTAGTAGCAGATAACCACTTCCTTAGAACTCCTCAAATGAAAATCAAATGATAGAAACTAAAAGACAAAGAGATTTTTGTTTTGGTTCATCTCCAGACCTAACCTATATCTAAATCTTGAATGCAAGATTTAAAAACATAGTTTTTTTGTTGTTGTTGTTTTCCGGTGTTTTCTTGTTGTTGTTGTTTGTTTGTTTGTTTTTTCCCGGTACGCGGGCCTCTCACTGTTGTGGCCTCTCCCATTGCGGAGCACAGGCTCCGGACACGCAGGCCCAGCGGCCATGGCTCACGGGCCCAGCCGCTCTGCGGCATGTGGGATCTTCCTGGACTAGGGCACGAACCCGTGTCCCCTGCATCGGCAGGCGGACTCTCAACCACTGCGTCACCAGGGAAGCCCTGTTTTCCGTTTTTACATGACATAAAATATTGATATGTTTTGGTGAAAATCCATTTTCTATTCAGAATCTGAAACATAATAAAATTTCAATAGTTACTGTTAATATTTTGAGGAAGACATATGCACATTTATGTAGAGTTTCTGTAATGTGTTATTTTTCTTAATTGGAGTATAGTTGCTTTACAATGTTGTGTTAGTTTCTGTTGCATAATGAAGTGAATCAGCTATATGTATACATATATCCTCTCCCTCTTGGACATCCCTCCCACCACCCCATCCCACCCATTCAGTTCAACACAGAGAACCAAGCTGAGCTCCCTCTGCTATACAGCAGGTTCCCACTAGCTATCTATTCTACACATGGTGGTGTATATATGTTAATCCTAATCTCCCAATTCGTCCCACCCTCCACTTCCCCACCATGTCAACATGTCCATTCTCTATGTCTGTATTCCTGTATTCCTGCCCTGCAAATAGTTTCACCTGTACCATTTTTCTAGATTCCATATATATGCATTAATATACAATATTTGTTTTGCTCTTTCTGACTTACTTCATTCTGTATGACAGACTCCAGGTCCATCCACATCTCTACAAATGACCCAGTTCCGTTCCTTATTATGGCTGAGTAATATTCCATTGTATATATGTTTCACATCTTCTTTATCCATTCATCTGCCGATGGATATTTAGGTTGTTTCCGTGTCCTGACTATTGGGCAACTTTGCTAATATGGATCTATGCTCTTATGGTTTTATTATATTGCATTATATCATATTGTGTCTTATAAAATTATTTTCCTGTACGTGGTTTGAAATGTCAGAGCACAAAATAGAAAGGATTCAACACATTTTAAAAATATAATCAGGTTTGAGATGACATGATCATGTAGATGTGGTTGAAAGTTTGGGAGATTTCTAGATTACTAATCGTCAGTCATATTTTGGCTCTCATGCTACTTCTTATAGGAGCCTTCCATAATCACTCACTCTACTGCAGTCCCCTCTAAACTGCCACTGGGCATCACATTAGTCTGTTTATTGACTAAAGAAGCTATATCAATAATTTATATGATCTTATTACTTTGTATATTATGTCTATTTTCCCTGCTATAACGTAAACTCCACATACAAGCAGGATCTTGTTTCTGTTTTTGACCACTGCATTTTGATCTAGAAGGGAATCTACTTGTAGGGCTCATAAATAAAGAGTTTATGAATGAATAGATAAATGAGTAAATAAGTAGTATCAGTATCATCATTTTTCTTATATTATTATATATTAAAATTACACAGACCAGAGGGAAAAAATAACTGATAGTAAACACTGATTATGCAACTTCATTTCTACTTGTGTTTCATTGTTCAGATATGATTATCTGAGATAATATAAACTTTTTAGATACCAAAATTTGAAAAAAATTAGATTAGATACTTTTTTCTAATCTAATTTCTCATATGTAAAACCTATTTAATACAAAGGACTCTGAAAGATGTGAAATCATAATATCCACTCAAGAAAACATCCCCTTAATAAACCTTAAAATAGTCACATATCCTTACAAATTCCCAAGCGGTTGGAATCAAATAGCTTTGTTTTTATTTTGTTAAGTATAGCTAGTTCAAAAGCAGGTAAAATGAAAACCCAAAATGGGATTATGGTACTTTAACATATCATACTGATTTTAAACATATCATTAATTATTTCTTATGCAAACTTTCTTGACAGATAAATTTGGTAAGTCTGATTTACTTGTGAATTCTTGAAACTGGGTAAATTGATATATTACTCATTGTTCTCTATGTAATCACAGAAATTGCAATCAAATGTGGCACTCTTAAATCCAATTGTCAAGCCTTATCCATGAGCAGGCCTTATGAACAGTCAGAGTAGGCAGCTGAATATGTCATATGATTTGAAAGCACTGGGAAATTATTTTTACTTAAAATATCTTCCTCATTATCTTTCTCTGTGCATGAAATTTCATCTTTAAAAATCTCTCAGGGCTTTAACTTTAGTTTTCACTTAATACTTGGAAGTTTGAGTCTTCTCTTTTACAAATGCTTTTGGAGAGCTCATCTGGAGATTCAGGGAGGACGTCCTTTCTTAACACCCACCTGAAGAACTTTTTTCCTATTTCAGGGAAGTCTTTTCTGTCATGAAATTTAGGTATGATACATAAAGAAGAGAAGAAGGTGGCCCTTGAAGCTGGCCAGATTGGCAAAATCATACCTGGGGACAAAGGAAGTCACTCATGTTGTAGCCAGACAGCACTCATGTGCCCTAAGGAGGTTAGGTGACCAACATAAAGGCCAGGAGAGGTGATGGTGAGGAAGAGGAGAATCCAAACTATAAGATCTTATAATTTTGTATTTATGACAATATTCAGTGCTTCATCTGAAGTTTAGCCTTCCATTCTACCAAGGAACTGATGATACAAGAGATTATTATTTTCTTAGAGAAACACAGATAGTTCTTGATGAGAAATTTACTCACATTTTATGAAAACTGTCTCTTTTTCTACTATGTACAATTATTTCCTATTCTGGAATCAGGAAAAGGAAAAAATACATTTGGGGTTTAATTATTCTTTTCTGTGTGTATGTGTTCTTATTTTGTTGTTGGTATTGTTTCATAAAACTTGTTTTGAATGGATCACCCGTTAGAATGAAGCTAATGTATTTAATTTGTAAACAAATAGACATAAGGAAACAAATTAAACTTCATTCCATTACTTAATCATTGTTTGTTCTACTTCCCAGTTTTGAGTAATAAATATAAAATATTCAATCACCAATATTTCCCATTTTCCTTCTTTTATTTTAGCAATTAATACTCTGACATATCGTATGTTTTGCTTATGTATTGTATTTATTGTACATATCCTGCACCCTTTGCCAGAATTAAGCTTTATGAGGCCACAGATTTTTACTGATTTTATGTATTGCTCTGTTTCCAGTGCCCCCAACAGTTTGACACATATTCAGTATTCGATAATATTTTCTGAATGAATGAATGGATGAAATTTGAGACAAGAGAACTATGGTGAAAGATGAAAGTTGTTTGATGTTATTTTCTTTTTTATAGTATATGTTATTTCACTGTAAAATGAAAATTTGTCGGTAAGCAGTTGGGACACAAACATAATTAAATACCTTTGTTCTCTAATTTCTTGAAAAATATGAGAATATTAAATAATTTTGTTAGTTGTTTCATACAGTGTGTGATCACTGAGATCACAATCAATATTTTTAATCTATCTGTAATGATTAAGTTCACTGTTTATTTTAAGGGTATATAACCATAGTGTTCATTTTCTAAACTTACTAGAGAGAGAGCTCTCTTAGCAAAACTGTGCATCCATGTTTGTTTTGATTTTGGTTCACCGCTTAGTATCTTATCTTGTCTTTAATCAACATAAAGCTTTAATCAACATAAAGTCTAATTCATTGGCTCTAAATGTGATTTAAGGTTTTCATGGTATGTGAAGAATGTGATTTAAACATGTAATTTTATTATGTGTTAACATAATCTTCCGAGTTAAAAAACAATAGTTGAGGGAATTCCCTAGAGGTCCATTGGTTAGGACTTTGTGCTTTCACTGCCAAAGATTCAATCCCTGGTCATGGAACTAGGATCCCTCAAACCGCACAGTGTGGCCAAAAAAAAAAAAAAAGTTGAGGCAGTTCAGTCTAATACATAAATTAGCCCTTTATCACAAGCTAGGTGTTTATGACTAAAATCCTAGTTACAAGAAGGCCTGTATCTCCAACAGCCTTAATCTTATGGTGCATAATCATGATAGTAAAATTAGAAAAAAACAAAACAGAAAAATTCAGACTATGAGAGAAGTAGTTATACACTGTCGCTAACCTAGACAAATCTATGCAACATAAAGAAATAAGAGTTCAATTAGTGCAGGAAATAGAAAAGAAATACAAGACCATTATCCAGACACTTGAGGTCATTTATTGTAGGGGTAAATGACTTCTATAACTAGAAAACTGCTATGTTACTACATAATCAATTTTACAGTAAGCCTTTCTCATAATTAATTTTTTAAATTATGTTCACAGTTTTTTCTTTTCGATTAGCTTGGAAGTTCATAATTTAGGAAGTTTTCTATTAGTGAATTCAATAGAGAAATCTAAGTATTTTGGTGTTACTCAATAAATAATAATAACAATAAGGTAAATAATGAAAAGTTATTTTCCTTTCTTTTTCCTTCCCCTCTTCCTGCCTCCTTCCCTCCCCCCTTTTTTCCTGCAGATATCTAAACAATATTTATTACACACAAATTATATACTAAAATTCAGCTTGCTACTAAGGCTATAAATACAAATGAGGTAAAAATCTCTGACTTCAAAAAGCTTGTAGGGGAGAATCTGGAAATTTGCAAATAAAAAGATGTCATTCCTCCCTATTTAAATCAAATAGACATTTATGAGATTCTTGCTATAAAAGAAGTTGCTGAGATAGATTTCATTATCCTTTTTATTCTGTACTACACTTACCACAATATTTGGCACATTAAAGTTGCTCAAAATAACTTTACTAAATTAATATTTTGTGTGTGTATTATATGTGAACTTTCTGTGTGGGACCCTTAACGTGCAAATACTACCTTGTTGGTGTTAACATGGTAAAGACTTTTTCTGTAAGTCTGTTGATGACTGGAAGAAGATAAGTAAACATCATCTAATGATATTTAAAAAATTAATTAGTACATAATAGAGAAATCAAACATCTCTTCTACTCTCTCCCTTTTTATGTCTATGTATCTTTCTCTTGACAACACATATATTCAGTAGAGGCACAAATCACAACTTATAGATGTAAGGGGAAAAAAATGAAGAAATGAGTCATCAATATATTTATCTCAAATCAGAGTATCATGCATTTATGAATAGTCATCTATATCATAGGATTTTGATTCTTAATTAATTAATTTAATTATTATAGGATTTTAAAACATGTGCTTTTCAGCCAGAAATAATGGTTTCTAAACCAAAGCAAAAACTACCTGATTGACAGTGGTCTGCTCTTTGCTCTGTGTCACTAGACTATAGGCTCTAGGAAGGGAAGGACTTGTCCATCAAGCTCATTGATGTATTTCTAGCACATAGCACAATACCTAGTACATAGTAGCTATTCAATGACTATGTCTTTTATAAATAAAAGGTTCCCAAAGTTTAAAAGCCTTTATAAGATTTTGTAGGAAAGCAGATAATATTTATTTTTAAGCTTGTTTTAGATGTTGCCTCATCCAGCTTTCCTACGTAACCCCAAAGTAGATTAAGTCTCTTGGTAAATGCTCCAGTAACACATCATAATTGTCTTATGTGACATTTACTACATTACTGCATTTACTAATTATTAGGTGACTTTATTATTTTACTTTCTGTCTTGTCCTATAGACTGTAATTCATAAAGACAGAACACACCTACTTAGTTCATCAGTTTGTCTCTGCTAAGTATAATACTCCCAGAAACAATATTAATAACTTGGAAAATATTAAATTATTTAAGGAATTACTGTGCTTCAGCTCATAAGCTAATACAAACCTTAGTCAATTTTACCATGTTTTTGGTAATATTGCTACACTATGTTAGAAGTGTAAAATTATAGGTTTTATATGATGTTTCCTTCCCTTCTCAAAATCTAAAACTCATAAAGCTCACCAATATGCAATTGTTAGCCAACCTAATTCTAATTTTGCATATGTTAGATTACCAGCCCTTTATATATTTCCTTAAATTTATGTTTAAAAAGTTAATATTTGTTATTAAAACAGGATATACTAATTTTAGGCAAGGAATCATAGTTAAAGATAAAGGAGTAACTCTTAATTAGTTTTCAATAAAGCTTTAAACTCATTGTCCTTTTTGACTAGAGTTATATTGCTTTTTAACAGCTAAAAATATGAAGAACAAGGTAACCTTTGAGAAAAGAGAAGAGAAATGCCATCTTTATTGCCAATAGGGCACAAAAACATGACAGATTTTTTTATTGGTAATATTCAGGAAACTGATGACAAAGGTGTCCTGTCAGTGAATGATAATTGTTGAATATCCATGAGTGTGTTAGAATTTCACTGTTCCTGTGCAAAGCTGTGAGGTGAGAGCTGCATATTTCTTTTCCCTCTTAGCTTCTCATTCAAGTTTCTCTCTCAGCACCTCCCCTCACATGGTCTCCATGAGTGTCCTCTTCACTCACAATTCCCCTTCATTGTACACAGCCCCTCATTTCAGCACCCCACAGAATTGAAATCTCCCCTGATCTATGATCCAAGGTATTTATTACAAGCCCCACAACCAGTTCTCCATATTCTAGTTTATTTTCTCAGCTATTGTCATGAAACAAAGTAGTCTAATAAACTAAGTCACAGACAGCTGATAGTGTATTTTATTATCCTTTGCCTTTGTATATTTATTTTAAGAGTAGATGTGTAGAAGTTACACTAGCTTAACTCAAATTAGTGTACCAATGATCAGGCAAATTATAGGGCCTTTTGTAGGTGTATTTAAGGCATATTAAGCAGAACAGAATTTTCATTGACTTTCAAATTCTGAGTCCTAGTTGCCTATACTATTTTGATACTTTGATTTGTTGGAAAAATATCATTCAGTAGTTGCACTTATTAGTCCTTATGAACAGAGGTTATAGACTTTAATTTTTTAAAAGTCATCTTCTTCGATCATCTTAGGAATAAAAAAGAATGATTCTTGTGTTAAAAATGATTAACCTAAGTAGTGTTATATTTATCATCAATACTGCAATGACAGTGCCAAGATTATCAGAATGTTGCTGCGATATGTGAAGCTGCACTTGTGCTACATGTAAAGCCTTTTAGAATTGTACCTAGGAATTCCTTCTCAGTAGATAGGAACCACCATCACCATTAACATTGAAACACAGTTTAAGTCTCCTGGCAAAGAAGTTGTAATAGTGTCAATATTTGAAAGAAAACTACAAAACTCCCCCTGCTGGCAGAAAGTACTGAAAACCTTATCCATAGTATATGAATCTTTTTTGCAGGCAACAGAGAAGGAAAAAAAAATGATAAGAATCAATCAGTTGCCCAAGGAAATATAATAATCAGAAACCAATCAGCAAGTTAAATGCTCTGAGGCAGTGAGTGGCTTTCTAATGGCTGATAGATAATGATACATAGTCAGAAAAGCAGGCTTATAGGTAAGTAACCTTCATTTTTTCCAAAGGCAATGCACACCATCTATTATACTGTCATGATTCCGTAGCTGGAGGCTTAGAGAGCTCTTAACTTGTAAATAGATTTTGGATAATGGTTAACTCCAAATGACTTCATTCTTGAGGCAGATTACAGATAGCAATTTTTAAGGAAGGTTTAATGGCAAGACTAGTTAGTTGCCTTGTAATTTTCCACTGTTGTAACATTTTGACGCTTAGAAAAATGTTGAAGTATTGCTGTTTGACCCTTTTTCTTGCTGTCAGATTCCTGCTGGCACTGTTACAGTAGCAGCATCTTCTCACATGTCTAAGGTTTACATGATCCATCTAAATGATTTTCAACATTAACTTTCAGAGACAATTTTAAAGCAGAGTATACATGACTAGTAAGGCATAAACTGGGGCCACTCTCTTAGGTAGTGATATTTTAACAGAAACCAAAGTCTTAATCCAAAGACACTCTAATTAGAACTTTAGGCAATGGCACGGCACACATTTGAATAGATGAGATAATTTGGGGGACATATTTCTCAAGGTAGAATTATTCTGTTCTTTTCTCCTATAAAGATAAATTGATAGGTTTACATCAGTATTTCTGCAAGATATTATTTCTACATACATGTGTTAAAAAGTTTGGGAAACACTGCTTAATATATAGTATCTCGTAGTATCCCCAATGTACATCCGTATATGAATTATCTAGAGTTTACAAAATATGTTTTTGTTTGACACAGCTTTCCCAACCAAGTATGCCCATGAAATTTTTTCAGTGTAAATTTGTGTAACATCCTATGGTACACTATAAGAATACTGATCTAGAAAAGAAGGACATTGACTTGTCCTTGATCGTATTTAAGCCTACATATTTTTCTAAGGAATGAAGGTATGGTAAAATATATTAAGATTTTTTTAATCTATAGAGTTAATTAACATTAGCTATAAAATTATGTCATGTTGTCATATGTTAAATTATTTTAGGTGTTCACAATAGTCACTCCCATATTTATATCCTCCCCGCAAGTATCTTTCAGTACATACAGCTCATGGAAGCAACATATGATGATCACAGGGCAGTCTTTCTTCACCTGAAATATTACAGCGATGTGAGTCACGGGAGAGCAGAAAACGGATTAGAGATTCATAGTGCTCTCATATGCTCATAGGTGAGAAAGAACATTGCAGTTTCAGGGCAGTAAGGATGGCTCAGCACAGATGGAGTCTCCTATGTCTGCTGATCTAATGTGCAGCATAGAAGGGAGATGAAGATGCAAAGATAGGCAGCGGTCAGAACATGAAATGCTTTGCCTGCAAAGCCGAAGTCTTGGAATATGACATATAATCTATGAAAAGAAGGGTTTTATGTAGGGGGGAATAACTGGAGGAATAAAAATGTTCATGGCCTGCATTTTTCTCCTGCAAATTACAAGGGCTTTGTTGATGTCTATGAATAATATATATATATATTCTTATAAATTGGATGATCTATTTTATTGAATGGAATAATGTTACTGAGAAATTGACACTGCTCTTTAATAATGAAAGTTAATATTAATATCTAGAAATCTTTTGGAATGAACAATAGAAGCAGCCTTATCATGCACTCCTCTCATTTGTGATTTACTTTAGAATTTGCCTGACAGGTTCACATGTGAGATGTCATGGCATGCTCACTTTCACAGAAAGCAACGAAAGTTCAGAAGCTTCAGGTTACTTTCTCAGTCTCACACTGAGGAAGAGCTGGAGATTCATATTCCTTTCAATGGGGCATTTGTTGAGCACCTATCGAGTGTCAGGTACTGTGCTGGGCATACGGAGTAGAGCAATAAATAAAACAGTCTTCCGTCAGTCTTTCCAATACCAGGTCTTTTTTTTTTTCTTTAAATGGAGGCTCTCCATCACCTTGGGCTAGCCCACCTGATGTATTGTTGCCACCTGTGATCTCTAGGGCATCCTTGCTATCATTGGATTTCTCTCCAAATCCTAGACCCAAGTCCCAAGACAGGCACAACACTGCATCATTCACAGACAGAGCATGTCTACAGATTTCTTCTGCTAAACCTCTTTTTCATTCTCGAGGTTGTGGTTACATGCTGGTTGTACCATACTCACTCTACTTCTAGTGTTTCTCCTTTGTAAAAATGGAATGGTGCACTTGAAATTAGATTGCAAAGCTAATTATATATATATGCTGGTGGTGGGTGTTGGGTTGCTCATGCCTGTGCTGCTGGAGAGAAAGCAGCAGAACGATTTGTACCAGGAGTGTACTGCAACTTAGAAAGATGATTGAAGCTTACTTAGAACAAATAAGCCTTTCTACTTAGTGTAGAAAAAAAAATCTAAAGAGACAAGACTAAACACCAATTGGGAGATAATTTGGTAAGTCATTGCTGAAAGCAAAATAAGAAATGATGAGGGTCCAGCCAAAATAGAGGAAATAGGATTGACTAGGAAAATACTTAGAGAATAAAATCAAATGTATTTAATGGCTGACTAGGTATAAATGAAAACAGAAGTCTAACATAACTTCTATATTTATGAGTTGTACACCGTAATGCCTCTTTAAGAAAGGAAAAATGGAAAATGTGACTTACCCAGCTTTGAAAAATTGAGCCTATGTATGTCCAGTCACACATTTAAGGTTGCTATTTCCTTGCTAACTTCTTCCCTTTCACACTCAGATTCCTAGGAAATTCCACTTATTTTTGTGGTTTAAACTAGTACTTATATACTCATAATGAATAACTATAAGATAAAATAAAATAATTAATATAATATAATATACTTATCCTGGCTCTTCCTCCTAAGCATCCTACTCTTATATCCAGCTCCCTATTAGACCCCTCCAACTGTATTTCCCACTGGTGAATTCATTCAATATGTCCTAATCTATATTCATAGTCTTTCCATCCTAAATTGTCCTCCCTGCTATACAGTATCCTTTCAGTTCTCTAAATTCATTTTCTTATCTTTAAAAGAGAAATAATAATATCTACACTAGATTATTTCTATGAAGTTTAAATGAGACAAAAGTATTAGCATTATGCTCTCATACTAGTAAAAGCTCAACAATTGGAAGTTGTTGATGATTTGTTCATCCATTCAATCATTAATTCTTAAATATTTATTGAGTAGTTATGTGCAGGTATTATTATAGGGACTAAAGATGGAGCAATAAACTAAACAAGGCCTATCTCCTATAGCTTCATTCCAACCGGGGGAAAGCCAATAAAAAAAAATAAATATGCATTGAGGTTAATGATATAAGAGCTATAAAGGGAAATAAATCAAGCTCTGTGAATCCAGATTGGTAGGGGTGCTCTTTCTGATAAATCACTGAAGGCCTTTTTGAAGTGGTGACATTTGATCAGACATGGTAAAGTGAGGAATGAATGGAAGGAGGAACTTTCAAGGCAAAGACTAAGGAACTGAAAAGACAGGACCATACTTGGTGTATTTAAAGATTAGCAAGAGACCAATATGAGACAGGCTGGGACCTGGGATCCTATGCTGCAGTGCTTACACCTGGACAAACATCTCCTCCAGCAACATAATACAAAGAAACTCTAAGGGACTAAAATTAACTACATGCATGAGCAGATAGGACAAATTATGAACAACAAGATATAAAAAGACCAAAACCCACACAGCACCACCAAGGGGGTGGGCAGATCACCTAAGCTACCCCTCTGGCTGGACCCTGGACACACCCCTACCCTCACCCCATATCAGGAATCAGCTTGCCCTGCCTCAGGGAGCAAGCAAAGAAACCTGCTTCTTGTTTTTGCTCCCTCCTGCTGCAGCAAGGACCACAATAAAGTCTTGCCTGAATTTCTTGTCTGGCCTCTTATCAATTTCTATTGATTAAGTAGGCCAAGAACCCTGGTCGGTAACAAATATGGCTGTTGTTGAGTGGGGAAATCCACAGGAAATAAGGTCAGAGAGACAGAGAGAGAGAGTCACAGGCTAGATATTCTGGTGTTTACTGTACACCATGGATTGCCATTTGTTCTAGAAACACCAGAGGGAGATACAAAATAAATCTCTCTTAAAAATCTGTTATAAATATAATAAATAGAAACAATAACAACAAAATCTTGTGTAAAGAAAATAATAATGAAAAATTATTTTAAATAACTCAGAGTGTACTGTGATCATCCTAAATTTAAATTTAGTCTGGTATTATTGTTTTGTAGATGTTCAGGTGTATAACACTAAATCAGACTTTGTCCTCTGTATAGTTTGGCCCTTCATTTACATATTTCCCTTAAATACAGCTTACTTAATCCAGGAGTTTTGTTTTGTTTTGTTTTGTTCTTTTAACTATTTTTAACAAGTGGTAAAAATTGTACCCTTAGCTTACTTTAAGTTTTCCCTTTAAGATAAATTTAGCTTATTTAAAACATTAAAGATACAATTGGGCTTCCCTGATGGCGCAGTGGTTGGGGGTCTGCTTGCCAATGCAGGGGACGTGGAGCGGCTGGGCCCATGAGCCATGACCGCTGAGCCTCCGCATCTGGAGCCTGTGCTCCACAATGGGAGAAGCCACAACAGTGAGAGGCCTGCATACCAAAAAAAAAAAAAAAAAAAAACATATAATCACTTTCTATTTTAAATATGCTCTATGAAATTTCACAACTATAGCATAAATGTTATATTAAAATTTTACATATCAGCTTGAATCAAAGATTTTTCACTTACCATTTTTTATAAGGCATGTTTTTCATAAGAAAATACATACTAACTGACCCTCAATCCAACAAAAAGATATTTTCATAATTTGAATTTGGAATGGTGATGATGGAAAATGTTTAATATTTACACAAAATACTTTCTTAGGATTATAAACACAGAAATGTCATATTTCTTTCAGTTGGCTACAACATAGCTACACTCAAGAACTTTTTAAGATTTGATGCAGTTTTATAAGAAAAATCATGTTTGTGTTTATTTCCCTCATAGTGGTATATACCCATCCTGAAAGCTTGAATTTATTAGTACTCAATAAAGTACTAGGTTTGTTGGACTGATCCCATAAGACTCTTTACTGCAGAAGGAGAATCAAAGGCCTCCAATAATAATTTATTTGGAGGCTGAATTTAATAACATGCCAGGCAAGGAAGTGTCTTAAAGAAGAGTCTCCCCAGCTCTGAAGTATGAGAGTGTCATATAGAACAAGGTGGAAATACCTTCCAATTAGGATAAGATTTGAAAAGGCATTTACTGATTGCTTATAGAAGGGAACTGGAAATCTGTCTTGCTCATTATTGTCGCAGTGTCACATCATTATTGCAGGCATGAAACTAGGCCCATTTCTTTAAAAGGTCTGGAATGTTGAGACTTGGCTTAAGGTCATGAAAGGGTAAAGCCCACATATGCACGTGCAAGACTGAATAGAGATTTCCTTTATCATTACTTATACTCATTTAGCACCTGCCTATAACCTAGAGGATAAAAACCCCAAGTATATATTTCAAGTTGTTATATGGTCCACTAACTGTTGGTCTATTCAGTGTAAAGCCTTTATATGTTTCTGTTTTTATTTCATGATTTGACTATCAGTAATTGGTTGCAATTAGCCCATATTTAGTATGCTGTTGACACCGAAATGTCTTTACACACACTGTTTCCTTTGCCTCTAATCACCATCTTGATAAATATTTATAAACAATGCATATTTAATAGGTATTTATTATACACTAATTATGTGCTAACAAATAAGATAGATAATGGTAAACTAAAAATATCACAGGATTTATTAATTCAGTAAGTATTTCTGTTTAATATATAATTTGTGCTAGATATGGTTCTAAAAAATAAGGATACCATGGTAAGCTGAACATAAATTACCACCATCATGGTGTTGAAGGAAACCAGAATATGTCACCTCCAAATACACCTCTCTGACATAAAATATTATTTTGAACAGAAGGTATTTAAGAAGCAGCAAATGTAGAGGGAGCTTTCTCTCCTTCTTCTTTACTGCCTAAAGCCCCCAAATAAATTCTCCCTTTACTGCAGACAGACTCTTATCAGCCCAGATATGGCACCAGAGAAATCTGTAAACAAGTTTTACTCCTTTAGTTTCCTCCCGTATATTTTCCTTTTCACAGTTTGCCTTGGAAGTCTTAAACTGCTTTCCTTTGTCCTGATATTTCTCTAGAAATGTATTTTTCTTTCTTGAAGTAAGCCAGAGTTCCAAACCACCACTTTGAGTTACTTTTCTTTGAGGATTCTCCCATGTGATGTACACTGCATGTGTTAACAAGCTGTTCATTTTTCCCTTGTTAGTCTGTCTTTTTATTAAAAAGTCCCAACTGAAAACCTATGTTGGGTTAGAGGTGGATTTTTGCCTAACTTACAATGTTTACATTCAAGTGGAGGGTTCAGAAAATAAACAAGAAAACTAATGATATAAGATTAGTATGATGAACAGTATCAAAGCGAAAACTGTAATGGACAAAGTTAAACAGGCAAGGAAGACTTTTTCCAAGATTATTACAATTGGGAAGGGAGGCCAAAATTAATCAGAACTCAAATATACTGAAACAAAGAGCAGGAGAAGTTTTAAAGGTTGCAATAAACTAGTGGAAAAGTTCTGGAAGATGTTTTGAGAGCAGGCTGATCTGAGGGATGTATAAAGTACATTGAATTATTTCCTGAGTTTTCAGATAATTTTCTCTGTGATGAGACAAGCTGTGTTTGCTAATTGGCTGCCATGGAAGTTAGTCTCCTATTCTTTCCATAGAGACTGAGAAATAGGGGCATTATCTTTCTTGATAATTACATTTCAAAGGGATGTCTTCCAAGTCTATGAGAAAAAACATTCCTGGGTTGTAAACTGGCAAGAGGCTTTTTAGAAAGACTTACGTTTATCTCAAAGGGGCAGAAGGAATAACTCACAGTTACAGTTGACCATTGAACAACACCAGGTTTGAACTGCATGAGTCCACTTAAACACAGATTTTTTTCCATAGTGAATACTACAATACTATATGATCTGTTTTTGATTGAATCTAGGGATACAGAACCATGGCTATGGAGGAACCATGACTCTAGTTATATGTGAATTCTTCACTGTGCAGAGGGTTGGTACCCTTAACCCCTGCCTTGTTCATGAGTCAACTCTATAAATTTTCTAAAGAAAATACTCTGAGAAAAGAGAGGGCAGGGGCCTACAATGAGGAAGAAGCTTATATAAAGTTTAGTCAAGCTGAGGGAAGTGTGAAGTCTACCTTGGTCAAGAGAAAGCAAGCAGGAGAGAATAATAATGGGAAACAGCTCATTTAGAAAGCATTTTAAGGAGATGGCAGAGGAGGTGATATGTCAGCGATGACAAAGAGGTGAGAAATCCTGGGAGCCAAAGTTTCTAGGCAGGGAGAAAAGAAAAGATGCTTTTTTTCTGATGTTCCCCTTTTCATTTCCATTCTCAACATTGTCATAAAGCAGGAGGAAAGTTAAATAGTTTCTGTGGTCTTCTCTTTTATATCCTGGGTTAGAGGACAGCCTTGATCAGAAGTACTTGTCTTCTGGTCCCCAGCTGTTCAGCTGATATGGAAGATGGTTCCATAATGAAATGTATCAAAACACAAGGCTAATGGAGACTATAGGATCACATACATTTCTTATAGCAAAGAAATGTTCTCACATGTATTTCATTCACTGTGTTGCTTACACAAAGACACAAAGTGAACTGTTATATCTTTACCCACTATTATTGTTTGATTACTGTTTAATCTACAGTCTCTTTAACTTATACTCAGTACAATTATTTGTGTAAAAATGTTAGAATGGAATTCTACACTGTCATACATTTTTATTACTATTATACATTTCCAATGACTGACAACTATATTTGTAATTGAAATTCTTTTTAGTTACCTCCTTATAGTAGGCTATGAACTCCAAATTAAAATGTGAGTCAGCCTGTCTGAATTTAAAATTTAAAATGAATTATAGAATTTTTGAGAAAATAAACTTCATTAACACTTTAATTGCACATTAATAAGAATGAAGTACTTGAATATTCTCTCAGGTATATTAAATGTTTCTCATGCAATGTTATTTCCTTATTATTAAAATTGTTTATTTTTATACAAAACTAAGGAGGAAAAGAGTAAACTCTAGTCACAGAAGTTCAATTCAGTAAATGTCATTATTACTCCCCGTCCCTCATAAACACACACAGTGAAGTGAACTTTCAGAAAATGGCTTACATTCTAGCTGGATTTATAAAGCTGAA
Organism: Aethalodelphis obliquidens; assembly: GCF_003676395.1. Taxonomy (NCBI): domain Eukaryota; kingdom Metazoa; phylum Chordata; class Mammalia; order Artiodactyla; family Delphinidae; genus Aethalodelphis; species Aethalodelphis obliquidens. Next base: position 2,608,109 of record NW_020838020.1, on the reverse strand, counting down.
TGATCTATAAATAACTTAAATAAGAATTGAAATATTTCACGAGGAGTAACTGCACAAATTGAGTTTATATGACAGTGTTTTAGAACTACTGCTCAGTTTGGGTAGTAATAATTTTAGGAAAAAATGTATATCCGCCTCTTATATTCATATATTATTTATTGTAGCAACTATACATATTCATATTTCAGTAAACATTTTAAATATAAACAAAGTCTTCATCATGATGAAAACAGACAATATGAACAGCAACAAATAAGTTTTTAATTGTTTTAAAAATACCTACTTTTTCAAAAAAGAAACTCGATTAGTGAAAATGTTATGGTAGAACATAAAAAAATTAATGAAACATTTCAGAATTGAGTAAATTGTTTGCTTTAAAACATTGCTACTAGTATGTGAATGGAAAAAAAAATCTGACATTACAAAACTCCTTGTTTAAAAAATATCTTTAATTATACAATAATTTAAGTACATAGGAATTATTTCCCATGTAATGGAATTTGCTCTTCACCAAAAAAATGTAGAGCTATAAAACTGATTAACATTAGCTAACAAATTATTTTATTACTGAGAATGATTTTTACTTTTAGTAATTTGTTAATTTTAGTTGACATTTTCCAAGTAACTGAATTCATTAACAATTTATTAGAAACAATTGTGCTTATTTAAAATGTAATGTATTCTCAAATTATAATGCAGCCATCGTGTTCTTTGTTATGTAAATATTGGTTGACCACTATGCAGAGTTTTCTTTACCTGAGGATTTGACCATTCCCACGTTGTCAAGGATAAAATCCCCAATTATTATGCATTATAGCCAGTGTAGGGTGCAAAATAAAGGCACTGTGTAGCAAGGAGGAAGTGGTCAATATCTCATTAGTCCACTGAACAAGATTCACTCTGCAACACATCCTCAAGCTTCAATCTATAAATTATGTAGAACCTTTACCCCCAACTGGGGGACATATTTGAGGTTGCTATTCAAAAGGTAGGCAAAAAATTCCTTTCATGTGCTGAATTTAAGTAGAGGCATGGGTTCTAAAAAAGCAAGTTTAACATAAACACTTTAAAGTTATGTAGATGGATAAATGTCATTTTTATAAAATAGTATTCTACAATGGTGGATATATAATATGTTTCTAAGTCTCTTTAAAATACATAATAAACTAAAGGGCAGATAATTTATGAGATTAGAACTTATTTTATAAAAAGAATTGATAATTATTTTTGAATAACTTGTATTCAGGTCTTAAGTGTTTGTGTGTTTTTCTGTACTCTGGATTTATTTTTCCCCCAGAGGTCTTAAAAATAGAAAAATAGCATAAAGCCCATTCTATTAAAACACCAAAGGTATTTTAAAGAGGCAGAATAATAGTTTTCTAGAGTAAGTTGGGGAATTTATTATGTATCTTTCACAATTCCGATAAACAGAGAAAGAATTAATAGACATCATTTGGAAAAAGAAGTTAGTGGGACCCGAATTTGACAGCTGATGCTGTTAAGGGAAGTGAAGATGGGCACATGATTTAAATATTCTGATGCTCAGTTTGCTCATCTAATAAAACAGGGGTAACCATTTCTAATAATAATTATGAAACAAGAACTTGTGTAAAACCCTTAACATATGTGCAGTAGGGTCCCTCAAATAATATGCATCTCTAAATATATAGGCTATTGTTTTATTTTTATTCTTGGCCCTAACAAATGTCTTCATCATTACTATTTGTAATGATGCCATAGTGACTTATCAGTAATGTAATCTTTTAAAGCCTCTTATTCATTACATCATCACCCTATTCACAAACTTTCTCTTATTTTCTTTAATCAAGTGTTTAAGCGCTTCTACTATTTTTCCCCTAAAATCTATTTTTTCTTTCCACTAGATCTCTTCCCCAAACATACACCTCTGTCAAACTATATGACTTGATATTTCTTAGAAATTTCTTCCTCTGTGTCTTTACCCACATCATTGTTTTCTCATTCTCAATTACCTTTCCCTCACTGCTAGTCTGGTCTATAGAAATTTCTCATTTTTTAAGAATCAGTCAAATCTGGTGTATAATTTTTAATGACTCTCATGTTTCCCCTCCTTTGTGCTGTTTTTGTGTATCATATTTATATAACCTACATAATAAATTGCTTTATGTTACAATTGTATAAACTTTTCATTTACTTTCATAAATTATAAAATATTTGAAGACCCCACTACTGTCTTATATATCCTTATAACTGTGACCTCAAGTATATTATATATGTAGCTTTTTTCTTGCAGAGTAATACTGTGCATTGAGTTTACCTGAAATCATGTCTGCTCACAGAAATGAATCAGTTCCCAAATGAAAATCAAACAATTTGACTTGCTTTTTTTTTTTTGGCCATTAAACTTAACACAAATATGGAATATATACTACACTGTGTAATAGTATTGTAGTCCCAGTTTTATGTAAATGGATTCTGACAATTTAGAAAGCAGTGTGAGTACAAGAGTGATAACCTTGAAACAGAATTTTTAAATTATTTTTTCATATGTACAAAAGGTTAAGATGTAACTTTGTTGAGAAACATATATATCTGGAATCCAAAGCACATATTTATTGAAAGTATTCTACAAATGAAGGCACAGAACAATTTTACAAGGCTTTATTATGAGATGATTATAAGCTAACCTTGAGGTTAATGGAAAGTTTGCTTAAGAGTACTTTACAAAAAAAAAAACCTGGTGATAGTAAGCCAATGTCACTAAAAACTTTCAAGGAAAAGGGGTTATTTTATAATCAATATGTTGTTTAACCTGTAATTTGGATAAAAATCAGAAAGGAGCATGAAAATATATTCAGACTGACATCTTTTGCAGGAAAAATCTGGCAGCAGCATCCAGCACCAGCTGGAGTTTATGCAGGTTCCTCTTGGGCCAGAAGCCAGGAGAGGATTGCAGTAATCTAATCCTGAAATAGCAAAAGCGTGAAAGACCATTTCAAGGTCTAATTCAAATAGACATGATTACAACCAAATGGGGGTTCCTTTAGGAGAAAGGAAGATAGAATACCTTCCCTAGCAAATTAAATATTTTAAAACAAAATAAATCTAGAAAATATAGAAAGCAATAATAATATTTTATGATTATTCATTTCTACCAGCAATTAAAACATTTAGTTCAATAGAAGAGGAAAACTTCAAAAATAAACTACCATATGAAAGATAATTAAGACAAAAAAGGAGCACATTGCAGCTTCAATTATTTCTGTAAATATTCTTCCACAGTCCATAGTGAATATATATCATACAATTATACTGTAGATAAACTGGCCGGCTAAATTATAGGAACCAGGAAAATATATACTGCTACTGACTATTCGTTTTGCTATATGATTGGAATCTAACTCCAGTAGAAATATTTTTAAATGTATAAAAATAATAAGCAATACATTAAAGTGATGAATTAACAGTTAATAAAATATTTATAATAAAATGAAAAAACATTTTAAAAAGCCAATTGTATAACAGACTGAATAAAGAAGAAAAATAAAAGAGAGAACTGTTTTGTCAATAAAAATAGTAAATTAATATTACATATATGTGTTTATAAATTGCTCTGACTGAAGCAGTTATATATGTCATATACTATGGTTGCCATCAAATGTCAAGTTAAGCTCAAAGAGAATCAGTCAACCTCAAAATAATAATTTTGTATTGTTATTAGCACTATTGGTACTTCAATATAAACAGGATTTTATATTCAAAACATTTTCAAATCTTGAATTTCTGATCAGTTGAGACTATCAAATTATTTTAACTTCTCAATTCATTCAAACCAGTTTATTTGATCTCCCTTCCCCCTTCTCATCCTCAATCTCCCTCTGTCTCTTCCTCCCTCTCTCTCTCTCCACACGCAGACATACATAGGACACATATTATATAATCTGCTTATCATAACTGAAAACTATTTATTAACTTTGATATTTAAAATGCTAGTTTCATCTATAGCTCTATAAGTTCACATGAAGACTGAGCTGACAGATCTTTTGACCAATGGCTAGCATTCCAATCCTTAAATTACACTGCAGGCAGATGTGACCCTCTAGGTCACACTGAAGGAATAGAAATGGTCATGCCCAGATCTTTTAACGATCCTAATGGTACAGACCTGCTGATATTCCACAGCATCCTAAATGAAGCATTTATAAATAATTACTTGATAAATTTATGGAATCTATCCATTCCTTGAGATTAAGCAGTCAAAATAAGAATTATGGTCTTGATAAACTAAGAAGTAATTTTGTTGTAAAATTTGCCAAAATACTCACAATAAATTATGGTATAAAATATCCAAATGTTTAAACCATTAAATTTAAAAATATATCTATTCATCCATTCCTTATTAATAAAGAAGAAATAGAGTCTATTCTATTCAACCATACCTAACAATAATTTCTATTCACTAAACAATCAATTTGGAAACAAGGATTATGAGACTATAAAAACAGATCAAAATCTTGACACTTGAAGCTTCTATTTAGTGAAAATTTGAGTCATTTTGAAAATTTACAAAGGAACAGTTTTACATTTCCCCTTGTGAATTTTATGTAAGAGAGCTTGAAGATGAAAATATGGAATACTATTAAGGCCATACTGAGTTTGGCACTAAAATACAGAGAAAAAAGTGAGTGTAAAATAGCTCTTTCTAAAGAAGGTAGAGAAACAGAAGAGGAGGGGAAAAAAATGGAGGAGCTGAGTTCAAGCACATAAGCTTAGGAAAATCAAAGAGAAGTTTACAGAGTAAAGTGGTTAAAATGTTCCCCCTGAATTGTAATGTAGTCATGAAAGTAAACTGTTTCTGGAGGGAAAAGCAGGTCTTTGATCTATACCTCACCTTAAAGCCTGAGGGATGTAGGTGGATTATATTTTGAAATCAAGATCAGAAGTCTGTAAGAAACAACCAAAAAATCTACAAGGAAATATTTGGTGTTGGCAAAGGAAAGAGGTCTTGTCTTATTTATTCATATTATCAAAGGAGTCAAGATTCCCTGACTCTCAGGACAGTCTCTGATACAGACAGACCAGGGTCCTCTCATCTTATCTTTTATTGTTGATTTTTGAACCTAGATAAAGACCTTCAGATTTATCATCAGAAAATCATTTTAAAAGAGTACAACCTTCCAATTTGGGGAGTCTTGCTTTTGAAAAATCAAAACGTAACAGAAGTACAATAAATTATTATCAATGATATAGCCTCCCTCAGCACCTAAGCTGCATAACTGTCGATTGGTAGGAGTTCTATTGGGAACTATAAAGCTCAGGGCTGCCATTAGTCCCCATGTCTACCCTTCAAGTTAGAGGAGAATATTTTTTCTTTTTCTACCTTCCAAATATCATGCAAGTATGTAGTTTGGACAAAATTCAAACCAGATTTTTGCTGACAACATTGTCTGGAAACATGATTCTTGTTTGCCAGTATGTTCCATAATAGAAAATATTCAAGAGGACATAGATGATCATTCTATCAAAATACAGTATCCAGAAATATTTAGCCATTATTTAACAATCAGAAAACTAAAGTCAAAAAAAAAATTGAAAATGAAATGTAGGTGCTGGATGTGAGGAGCAGAGAAAGATCCAGAACTTTTTTTTTTGGTGTAGCAGTACACATTGGCTGAAATCTGGAGTGGAAGAGAATAGGGAGGTGAAGATCAACAAAAGTAGATTTGTAAGTGCTACCAAAGTTATTGAGGGAATACTTAAGAACCCTTTCAACTACTTACATATTTTCCTAGGACTGACCTTTACACTTTTCTCAGTGAATCAACCATGGAAGAGAATAAGCATGTCCATTTGTAACTAGAGTGTGTAATCTGATATCTCTGAAGAATAGTGGCCAGGTATATTTACTGAGGTTGAAAATAGCATATAATGAAAAATAGTAAATAGTAAAAAATAATAATTAATTAATTGTCATATGACTGCTCCATGATTTATTAAGAATTAAATAGAAACATTTTTATTGAGAGCTGGAATTATCTTTAAAGATCAACTTTTCTAATCATCTTATTTTAAGTATAAAGAAACTAAGGCTCAGAAAGTTTAAGTATCTTGATACCACACATCTAGTAAATAGATCTATGTATAATAACTTTGTCTTCTTATTCCTAATATTGTGCTCTCTTTGTGATACCATCTTTAGGTTATGTAGTAGACAACTCTTGTTTTTACCCATTTAGCCTCCATTTTGCTACTTCTAGTATCATTCCTGTCTTGTTTAGGGAAAAATCATACCATCGTTGAATCATTGTTGAACCATTAAACAAGTTGCCAGATAATCCTTCTTTCTACATTACAAATTACACGTTTCCAAGTTACATGCTCCTGACAAACCCAGGCTAAATAAATACTCTATGCCTTAAATTTAATCAGTAGTAAAGTATATAGGGCTGAAAAAAATTAACAGTCCTTTTCTACAGTGGTGTCTTAAAGAAACCATGCATTAAATTCTCCTACATAGCTAATTTCCTATTTAAGAATAGATATTTTTTCTTTAAATTCTGCAATATAATTCATATAATTTCAAAACCTTCCCTCCTGCATCCAGTAGGCAGTATAATTATTGTTATTTGCAATCAATCCTAATCATACAGAAACTGTTACCAGAGAATGAATACTCAGAACAGATGGTCAGGGAAATGTACATGATTTCATAATGTGGGGTAGAGTAAAAGACAGTGAGATTCACTAAATATTAGTTCTGAGTTTACTTGAATCTTTCATAAATCTGGATATCACTACTATCCTTGAAACAGAGTCATGTATTATGGGAATCAGATGACAGACAAAGTTTGATTTCGTAGTGATATCCTTTATCAAAACTTTGCCATTTCCTTTTTTTACATAATACAAAAATATTATGTATTCTTGAATACATAATAGAAAAAGATATACTCAGCTTCTAGAAAAATTCTAGCATAAAACTCGAGTAATTTTGGTTTTGAGGGCTAAATAGAAGACATTGAATCTCTTACTACCTACCAGGTACATTCCTGCATAACTACTTGAAATATTCAGTAGTAAAGATTTTTAAAACTAGGTGAGGTAATGACTCCAACTATAATTGCTGTTCCAGATATGGGCTTCTCATAAATTGATAAGGCCTCTAGTTCTTGGTATATGGTTATCAGCTTGACAGATGTTTTCATCTGCAAGGGAAATATATACACATATATGTATATATATACACACTATATTAATATAATATGTATATGTATAATACATACACACTATATTAGTAGAGATTGATTAAAGCTGCTGAGCCAGTTATATAAAAATAAGGGGTTTATTATAGATATTAAACCATATGCAATTGAGGGAGCTGGTGGAGAAGTCTAAACGGCTGTTGCCTCTGCATACCGTGTTAGAGTTTAAGCCACAATAATTAAGTGAGGCTGGTAGTCAAGGTGTGTAATGGAAGAAAGCATGGAAAACTGAAACACAAAAGGAAAAACTGAAACTTATAACAATATGGAACCGTCAAGGACAAAATGGGATGATGAATGAAAAAGTGGAACTCATGTTTGTCTGGTGGGATTATGGAGCTGGCTCATTAGCCCATGAGAGGCCAAATAGTAAATGTTAACAATTTGTTGAGACAGTTAACGTAATATTAGTAGGTTGAAATAGGCCATGGTGAGAAAAGTTTCACCATGAAATCGGCAAATTCTTCTAATTAGAGATTTTATTTTCTGGAAATCCAACTTCTAAACTTTACCACTATAACACTGCATCTACCTCCAACCACCTCCAACCCCAATGACGCCACTGACTGATGTCACACCCTCCACCACGGCGGAGCAGCATGACTGCTTAGCCCAGGACTCTGAAAAGCCGAAGGAGAAAGTCTATGGGAGCTGGAGCTGCAAGCTGGGTGATCCCCCTGTCAAGGAGATGAGGCAACAACAACATGTGATCTGATGTAAGCTGAACACCTTGCCCTGAACTTCAGAGCATAAAAGCAGCTACAGCTTCACCTCTCCCTCCAAATCTTACTCAATTTTTCCACATTGTAAACCCTATCTCAGAAATATTCAGGGAAAAGAATTCTAGAAAATGTAGTTCCAACAAAGCTAAGTTGACAAATCACAAAACCACTACACAGCCAGACACCATGCATTTGCACTTCTCTGGGACAGCTATAGTTCTTTCCCATTTTGTTTCAGAGACATGTTAGCTCTCTGAATATGTACCATTCTGTAGAATCGCTAATCATCTACCATGCTGTTGATACTGTGTTGATAAAATCTGAAAAATGTGTGGTATTTACATTTCCAATTAGGGGGTCTCAAAATAAGCCCTCTTGGTGCCCTGGATCACATGTACAAATAACACTGTGGCAGGTAAGTTTCATTCCCAATTCTTCGTTTCCCCTTTGTACAACAATAAGCCACACACTCGCAATGGTTTCATTGTGAGAGGAACACACTTTCATTTTCCCAAACCGTAATTTTGGTGAGGCCATGTAACTTGCTTTAGCCAATGAAATGAACCCATCAGCATAAGATATGTATGGATGTCTGGATTTAGTACTTTTGCGCTTCTGCTATTGCAAAGTGAAAGAAATACTCCAGACAGCCACTATCCATGGTGTCTGGAGCCGAGGCCAGCTGAGCCCAGCAGAGGCCAGCTGAGTTCATGGAAATTTCAGCTAATCTGCAGATTTGTGACTTGAAGGAGAACCATTTTATCTAAACTGGAGAGCTATGGAAAAGAAGATAAAAGAGGATAAATGCTTATTATTGAATATCAGTGAATTTTCTGGTAGTTAATAAGCATTACGGTGGCAAGAGTTAACTAACACAGCTACTTTATAAGGAGACTTTCTTTTGGTGCAGAAAACATGTTTTAAATTAACTGAAAAAAATGTGTGGCTTAAATAGATATTTTATAAAACTTGATTATAATATGTCAGTTTGAATCTAGACAAAAGCATTTCCATTTAAAATGTTAAGAGCAAGACTGGCTTTTAGCTTTGTATAAATTCGATGGTTTACTTCCTGAGTCAGTCCCAAAACTCAAATTCAGGACTACTACCAATGGACTTCATAAATATAAAGAATCAAATAGCCATCTTTCCAGGACAGTGTGGAAGAACAGAACATGCATGCTATTGATGGCAAAGATATAGCATCTGCAAACAGCCATTGTCAGATGTGTTCTTCCTGCCCCAACTGTATGAGAAAGGACACAACCTGGTACCTGACAACACATCACTGAGGTCTCTCTCAATATTCAGCAGGCACCTTCTGCCTTGAGTGACAAGAATCACCTCTTTCATTACTTTTTAGTATCACCCTTATCTTTTGACCTGAAATCAGTGGAAATAGCCTGATAAATAATTTTTCTCAAATCTCTTAAGGATCTGTACTACTTTCTTAGTGTTGCTGTAACAAATAACCACAAACTAAGTGGCTTGAAACAATAGGAATTTATTCTTACATAATTCTAGGGACTAAAGGTCTGAAATGAAGATGTTGCCAGGGCTATGATCTCTCTGAAGGCTCTAGGAAAGAATCATTCCTTTCCTCTTCCAGCTTCTAGTGGCTTCCAGCAACCCTTGTCATTCTCTAGCTTGTGACTGCCTTCTAATCTCTGCCTCTGTCTTTGCATTTTTCTCTCCTCTTTATAGGACACTAATCACTGGATTTAAGGTCTACCCTAATCCAGTATGATCTCATTTTAAATAATTACATCTGAAAAGATCCTATTTCCAAATAAGGTTGAATTCTGAGGTTAAAGGTAGACATGAATTTTTTACCACTATTCAACAGACTATAGTTTGCCCTTGGGTCCCCTAAAATCCATACCCATCCGACATGCAAAATATTTACATTCATCTTGTCTCAACATCCCCCAAAGTCTTAAAGTATTCCAGCATTAACTGTAAATCCAAACTTTAATATAAATATCATCAACTGAAAATATTCCAAATCTTGTCATCTATATCATATATGGATGAAACTCTGGACATCATCTATTCTGAAACAAAATACTTCTCCATCTGTGGACCTGTAAAGTTAGAAAGCAAGTTATTTGCATTCAAAATATAATGGTGGAACAGTCAATAGTGTAGGTATTCCCCATTCAGAAAGGAAGAAAATGGAAGAAAAAAATGGGATTATTGCTCCAAAGCAAGTTTACAATCAAGCAAATCAAATTCCATTAGATTTTAAGGCTTTGGAATAATCTTTTCTGGTTTTATGCTCTTTCCTCTGGGTACTTGGCTGCAGTGGTGGCCCCACTCTGCAGACCAAAACACAGAAAACTTAATGTCTTAAATGATAATTTATTATTATCACCAACGATTCTGAAGTAAACTTGGCACAGCTTGTGGTACTTGTTTGGATTTTTCATGCTGTTACAAACAATCTGGGGCTAGAGTCCCCTTAATGTTGGGCAAGCCAGATGGTTTGTTGAAAAGACTGATAATTAATATTTACCATAGGATAGGACTGTTTACTAACTCATGACATGGCCTCTCTGTGTGGCCAGGCTCTCAAAACGTGGCATGTGTCTTCCAAGAACAAGAGTTTCAAAAAGTAGAAATCTAAAGCTACTGGGCAAATCAAGGGTTACTTCCAGAACTACTGTCATGCCACTTCTACCATGTTTGACTGGTCATAACTGTCACAAGCATGTTCAGAGTCAAGAGGTCTGAGAAACAAAAGCCATATCTGGAGTTTCAAAGTCACATTGCAGAAGAGCATATGAGATGGGAAGTACTGTTTTGACATCTTTTTAGAGATACTAGTTTATTAAATATATATATATTTTCCATGTTATATTATGTAATATGGGTATATTAGTATTTTCCAGAGAAACAGAATCAATAGTGTATATATATATATATATATATATATATATATATATATATATATACAGAGAGAGAGAGAGAGAGAGAGAGAGAGAGAGGAATTGACTCATGTGATAATAGAGCAAGTTGAGAAGTCCCACAATCTGTCATCTACAAGCTGGAGATTCAGAAAAGCTGATGGCATAAGTGCCATCCCAGTCCAAAGGCCTGAGAATCAGTGGAGCCTATGCTGTAAGTCCTCTTCCAAGGACAGGAGAAAATGGATGTCCCAGCTCAGCAGAAAGGCAGGAAGCAAAAGGGACAAATTTCTCCTTCTTCTGCCCCTTTTGTTCTATTCAGGCCTCAATGGATTGGATGATGCCCACCCACACTAGGAAGGATAATGTGCTTTACTGAGTCCACCAATTCATATGCTAATCTTATCTGGAAACACCCTCACATACATACCCAGAAATAATGTTTAATCTGGGCACTTCTTGGCCCAGTCAAGTTGACACATAAAATTAACCATCACAGTGGGTCACATTTTTCTCCAGCATCTAATGAAAAATTTTATTTCTTCCAATCTCCTGAAGGCCTTCAGATCTCTGCCCTCTGCACAATCCTAATACTAATGTCACATAATTATTTTTTAATAACAATATCTCATTTCAGGAAGTAATTTATGTTCCAATTATTCTTACATGCCAAGCTACCCCAAAACATAGTAGGTTAAAAAAATCATTTATTATTAACCTTTGTATTTCTGTAGATTGTTTCAACCTAGCTAAGTGGTCTTTCTTAGCTCTCTCATCCATTAGTCAGGTGACAGGTAGGACTGGAGTTTCCAAGTAGGGTCACTGACATGGCCTTTGATGCTGTTTGTCAATTGGGAATCTCAGCTGGAGCTTTCAACCAAAGTACTTAACCTCTTAATGTGGCTTGGGCTACAAACAGGATGGCATCTTTTTTCCAACTGGGAGCATCTCAAAAATCATCATCCCAAAATATGTGAAGCTACAAACTTGATTGAGGACTACCCCCAGAACTGGAAAGGTGACATTTTTCCTAATCTATGTGTTAAAGCAGTCTCAGGGCCTGCTCATATTCAAGGGGTTGGAGAAATAAGTGCAAATTCTTGATGAAAGTGGCAATGCCACTTTGCAGAATAGCATATGGGGATGAACATATGGTTGTGGACATCTCTGGAAAATATGGCTATGGAAGGGGTTTCTCTTGTAAGAGAGACTAAAAGGTAATTGCTCTGGTCTAATGTTTTGCCTCCTCAACATTCATACATTTAAATCCTATCCACCAAAAGTCATGGTATTGGGACATGGGACTTTTAGGAGGTGCTTAAGTCATGAGGCTGGAACTCTCATAAATGGGATTAGTGTCTTATAGAAAGGCTCCACAGAACTCCCCAGCCCCTCTGACCATGTGAGGATACAATGAGAAGTCTGTGACACAGAAGAGAGCCCTCACTCAAACCTCCTGGCATCCTGACCTCTCTCTTCCAGCCTCCAGAACTGTGAGAAACTCAGAACATGTTTCTGATGTTTATAAGCTACCTAGCCTCAGGTGTTTTACCATAGTAGCCTGAATGGACTAAGACAGAAACCGTCTAAATACATTTCCGTTTCACTTGAGGCACAGAGCTAGAAGATATTTGTAGTTTCTTTAACTTTTAGGAATGGCCATATCACTGACATCTTAGAATGAACTTAGAAATATGTGTACCACCTCCATACCTGAACCATGATTCTCCCTATTGTGTTATTTCTCACATATTTGTCTGTTTTTAGTTGGCTAGGACAGTGATACCCAAGGGCAATCTGGGAAACAACATGTTGGAGATGGCAGAATTTCTGTAACCCTGTGTCCCAAAGTGACTGTGTGGATTAGACAGAGCCATTGATGACACAAGCCACTTATCTTGATTCTTCTATGTGTAATGAGTGTAGAATTCTAATATGACAACTCCCACCCCATGACCATCACCCTAATTTCCTCTTGTTGAATGTGGACAGAATCTATAAATACGATGAGATATTTCTTCCTTGCTTTTTTTACTGATATATTCTATAGCAAATGAGATTTTGCAGATGTAATTTTCAAAATCATTTGACTTTCAGATTGGGAAATTATTTTAGGTAAGCTGGACCTAAGGGGCTCTTTCTGATGAAAAATATTCAAAGACAGAAATCTGAAGCATAAGAGGGATTTGAGGTGATGGAGATTCTACATTGCTGGCTGTGGCAAGGAATGTAGATGGCATTTAGGGCCTAAGAGTGACTTCTGGATGACTGACAATCAGCCAGGAAATGAGGATTCCAGTCTACAGTCACAAGGAACTGAATTTGTCCAACAACCTGAATGACCTTGGATGTGTACCCCAAGCTCCAGATGACCACACAGACTGCCAAAACCTTGATTTCAGCCTGGCACGGCCCTAAGCAAAAATCCCAGCCACATAGAACCTCAACTTCTGATGTACAGAATAATGGGGGGGTGTTGTTTTTAAATTTGCTATATTTTCCCTTTATTGCACAGGTAAAACAAGTGTAATTTTTAACATTTAATAAACCTTTTATATTTTAGAAAAGTTTTAGGTTGACAAAAACATTGTGTAGAATGTACAGAAAATTCTTTCTCTGCACACAGTTTCTCCTATTAACGTATTGTATTATTGTGGTACATTTGTTATAACTGATGAACCAATATTGATACACTATTATTAAACAAAGCCCATAGCTTAATTAGGATTTACTCTTTGTGTTGTGTAGTTCTATAGGTTTTGACAAGTGCATAAAGTTGTGTAACAGCCATTACAGTACTGTAGTGTACAGAATAGTTTCACCTATCTAAAAATTCTTTGTTCTACCTTTCTCTCCTAAACCCCTAGCAACAAGTGATCACCTTACTGTCTCTATAGCTTGTCTTTTCAGAACATCGTTTAGTTGGAATCATACAGCATATAGCCTTTTCAATTAATAATATGAATTTGTTTCATCTATGTCTTTTGTGATTTGATAATTTCTTTTTATCATTGAATAATATTCCATTTTATATATTTACCAAAGTTTATCTATTCACCTATTGAAGAATATCTTGGTTGCTTCCAATTTTTGGCAACTATGAGTAATGTTGTTATAAACATTTATGTGCAGTTTTCTTGTGTAGACATAACTTTTCAACTCATTTAGGCAGATATGTAAGAATATGATTGTTGGATCAGATTCTAAGACTATGTTTAACTATGTGAGAAACTGTCAAATGGTGTTCTGAGGTGGCTGTACAATTTTGCATTCTCACCAGCAATGAATGAGTGTTCTTATTGCTCCACATCTTGACCGTTATTGGGTGCTGTCTGTGTGGTACAGTTTAGCCAGGTATGTAGTACTATCTTGTTTTCATTTGCAATTCCCTGATGACTTATGATGTTGAGCATCTTTTCATTTGCTTATTTGATGGCTGTATATCTTTGGTGAGATGTCTGTACAGATCTTTAGTCTTTTGGTTTTTTTTTTTTTGTTTTTCTGGTCTTTTTTTATTGTTGAGTTTAAAGAATGTTTTATATATTTGGATACAAGTCCTTTATGAGATGCATGTTTTGCATATATTTTTCTTCCAGGCTATGACATCTCTTTTCATCATATTAACAATAACTTCCACAGAGCAAGACTGTTTAATTTTAATGAATTTCAACTATTTTTTTTTCATGGATTGTGCCTTTGGTGTAGTATGTAAAAATTTATCACCAAATTTGAGGTCACCTACATTTTTTCCATTTTTATCTTCCAGATATTTTTATAATTTTGTATTTTACCTTTAAATCTATATTCCATTTTGAGTTATTTTTTATGAACGTTGTAAGGTCTAGAGAGTTGTATGTAGTTTTATTTTCTTGTATGTGGACGTCCATTTTTTCTAGAACCATTAATTGAAAAAAAAATATCTTTTCTGCATTGAATTATTTGCCTTTACTTTTTTGGCAAAAATCAGTTGACTATGTTTGTCTGTGTCTACTCTGGGCTCTCTATTCTATTCTATCCATGGTTTTGGCTATTCTTTCCCTAATACCATAATTTCTTATTTGCTGTAAACTTATAGAAATACTTGAAGTCAGGTAGTGTCAGTCTTCTGACTTTGTTTGTCTTCTCTGGGTATTGTTTTAAGCATTCAAATTTGTGGCAATTTCTTACTAATCATTGGAACAGCTACATAAGGTTAGAAATTAGTAAATATTGTTATCTTTACAACACAGTTTGTGTGTGTATGTGTTATTTCAATACAATCTATCCTAAATACACCACTTCTTATTATCCAGAAAAGTTTGGTAATTTTGGAATCTTGTGTTCCATGAATGTCTTGTAGAAATCTCTGCTTGAAGCTTTCTAGCTTTAAGTGTTATTTATGGAAATGTTGATTACTGATTTGAATTTTCTAAAGTTTATAGGAGTATTCATTCTTATGTATTTATGAGTCAGTAATGCAAATTTCGGTTTTCTAGGTATTTTTCCATTTAATTCAAATATTTTGGCATAAAATTTTGTTTAATATTCCTAATTGGTTTTTTGTGTCTTCGCCATCTGTTGTGATATCCCTCTCTTGTTGCTAATATTGTTAATTTGTACATTCACTGTCAGTTTCATGCTCATGAAAAAAGATTAATATTACTACATCTTTACAAAGACTTTTTTTGAGCCAGATGCTGGGTTAATTAAATTTGGTCTTTCTATATTTTCCAATATTTGATCAATTTTTGTAAATGTTTTATGTGTGCATAAAAGGAATGACTATTTTATCATAATTGAGTGCATTTTTCCATATATGTATATTAGGTCAATTTTTAATTTGTGTTGTGCTGTTCTGTTATATTCTAATTATTTTTGCCTTCTATAAATTACCAGAAAAAATGAATTAAAATCCCAATATGATTGGAGATTTGTCTCTTACTCTTTACAGTTTTCTCTCTCCTTCTCCTTGTTCACCTCCCTCTCTCTATTTCTTTCTCATTCTCTCTCTCTCTCTCTCTCTATATATATATATATATATATATTTATATTATATATATAACATATATTTACTTCTCATTATTTACACGTGGAATTACTTTGCTAATGCATATTTTGCATTAATTCACCTTAATGTTTGCTATTTTCAAATTCTCTATTTTTGTTTATCTGAATTCATTATTTAGTCATAGAAAATATTTTTGCTTGTTATAAGTTTTCTAAGTCATCAGTTGTATCCTTTCAGCATTATTAAAAGTATCATGCCTTTATCTACTGACTTGCATTGTGATCTTCTACTTAACTCCATGTCCTTTAACCTCTTTTCCATCTTTTCCATCTATCTTTTTTGTTACTACATCCTGGATAATTTTTTTGAGCTGTTTTACAGTTCACTAATTTGTTGCTAACCTATGTCAACTGGGCTGTTAAACCTGTCCTGTGAGTGTTTAATTTTGATTATTATTATTTTTGCAGCTTTAAAAGGTTTGAAGATTTGTTTTTCATTCTTTAACTTTCAGATTACATTGATTATTATTTTTTAAAGCTTTATTCCTTAATTTTCTAAATGTCACTGGACTCAGTCCATATTTTTAACTTGATTTTATTTTTTCAAACATAGTAATTTTTTTTAATGTTTGTGACCAATAATTATAGTCTCCTAATACACTTGTATTAATCTATTACTGCAATACACTATGTAACTCTTTCTGCTCTCTCTTCCCTCTAATACTTCTCTCTCATTATGTTTCATTTTCTTCTGTGTTAGGATATTTTTTACTATCTTTCACATGTTTTTTTTTTTTTCCTTTTACCACCATCCTTCAATTTCCCCTCTCCCACCCTCTGCCTCTGGTAACCATAAGTCTGATCTCTTTTTCTATGCATTCCTTGTTTTTTGTTTGTCTCTTTGTTTTTAAGATTTCACTTAAAAGTGAGATCACATAGCATTTGTCTTTCTCTGAGTTATTTCACTTAGCATAATATCTTCAAGATCCATCCATATTGTTGCAAATGGTAGGATTTCCTCATTTTTTATGGCTGAATAATATTCTACTGTGTGTGCATATATACATACACAAATATATATCACAAATTCTTTACACATTCACTCATCAATGAACACTTAAGTTGTTTCCATGTCTCAGCTATTGTAAATAATGCTGCTATGAACATCAGGGTGCCAATATATTTATGAATAATGTTTTTGTTTCTTTTGGATATATTGCCAGAAGTAGAATTGCTGGATCATAAGGTAGTTATATTTTACATTTTTTGAGGACTGTCCATACTGTTTTCCATAGTGGCTGCACCAATTTACAATCCTACCAATGAGGGTTTCCTTTTCTCCACATCCATGCCAGCATTAGTTATCTCTTGTCTTTTTAATGATGACCAATCTTACAAGCACGAGATGATACTTCATTGTGGTCTTAATTTGCATTTCCTTTATGCCTAATGATGTTGAGCATCTTTTCATGTACGTTTTGGTCTTTTATATATCTTCTTTTTAAAAATATCTCATCAGCATTTTTTGCTCATTTTAAAACTGGGTTTTTTCGGTTTTTGTTTTCTTGTTTTGTTTTTAATTATTTTTGCTATTGAGTTGTATGAGTTCTTTGTATGTTCTAGATATTATCCTCTTATCAGATATATGACTTGTAAATAATTTTCCCATTCAGTAAGTTGTCTTTTCACTTTGTTGATGGTTAATTTTACTGTGCAGAAACTTCTTGGTTTGATGTTATATATATTGTAATTTTTGAAGTATTATTTATGAGATATCTTTGAAGGCTGGGATAAAGATACTATCTTCAAGAGAGTATTTGGGTATGCTTCTTGTAGACTCAAATCAATACATATTTAGTTTATAATTTATAGCTTGAAGTTTATGGGACCCTGGGAATGAAAGCTTGGGCTGTAAATCAGTGTGCATGCCAAAGGTATTTGCTCCTTCTGAGAAATAATTTTTCTTCAAAATAATTTTTCTTCTTCCTACCCTATTCGGCAACAAAGAATCTAAGTGTCAAAGTATTTACTACTGCTTCAGTTTTCTCAAGAGAATGTATCTCTTGAGGTATCCAAACTTAATACCAGGAAGATCTCCTTTAGGCTGCTCAATTTGGTAGTATCTGGACTATGATTTCCGAAGTTCCTATTCTATTAGGCCATCAAAATTATAGTAAATTTCTTTAATATTGACAAATGCTGTCAGGAAAGATGTGGTGTTTTGTCTTTCCTTCCTCTCTGTGATCTAGCTTTCTCTTAATTTTAACCTTTATGTTTATAAAACTCCTATGTTTTAAGAAGACTTTTAAATCGTTCATCCACATTTTTAGTTGTTTTCAGTAGGAGACAGGACTAAATATTCCAGTACATTGTATTCCTGAAATAAAATAATGTGTACCTTAAATACAAATCTTGTTACATTTATCTGGAGCAAGAGCTAAAGAGAGGTCAATATGTAAACTAATTCATGGGTGGTGGCTAATTAACCAGCCAGATGTTAAGTAATCTGTCTGCAGCAAAAGTAGATGGTTAGTGTCAATGATGTTTTGGAAAGAAGAGAAAAAATAGACCTCTTTAATTACACAGAAATTATGACTATTTGTTAGCTGTGTATGTTTACAAAGAGATTCAAATTACAGAATATGTTCTTAAAAATCTGCTAGAGAAGGTGACCATTCTTAGATTAATGAGCTGGTGAGCAGAATGAAAATAGTGATAAAATTTTTGACTACAAATGGGTTCAACAATATGGGCTGACAAAGACCTTCAAGATGGTGGAAGAATAAGATGTGGAGATCACCTTCCTCCCCACAAATACATCAGAAATACATCTATATGTGGAACAACTCCTACGGAACACCTACTAAACGCTGGAAGAAGACCTCAGACTTCCCAAAAGGCAAGAAACTCCCCACGTACCTGGGTAGGGCAAAAGAAAAAAGAAAAAACAGAGACCAAAGAATAAGGATGGGACCTGCACCACTGTGAGAGAGACTTGAAGGAGGAAAATTTTCCACACACTAGGAAGCCCCTTTACTGGCGGAGACGGTGGGTGGTGGGGGTGAAGCTTCAGAGCCATGGGAGAGAGTGCAGCAACAGGGGTGCAGAGGGCAAAGCGGAGATATTCCCACACAGAAGATCTGTTCCAACAAGCACTCACCAGCTCAAGAGACTTGTCTGCTCACCCACTGACCAGGACGGGTGGGGGCTGGGACCTGAGGCTCTGGCTTCTTTGGAGATCAGATCCCAGGGAGAGGACTGGGGCTGGCTGCACGAACAAAGCCTGAAGGGGGTTAGTGTGCCACAGCTACCTGGGAGGGAGTATGGGAAAAAGTCTGGACCTGCCTTAAGTGGCAAGAGACCATTGTTTCAAGGTGCACAGGGAGAGGGGATACAGAGCACTGCCTAAACGAGCTCCAGAGAGAGATGCGAGCCATGGCTATCAGCACGGACACCAGAGGTGGGCATGAAACGCTAAGGCTGCTGCTGCAGCCATCAAGAATCCTGTGTACAAGCACAGGTCACTATCCACACCTCCCCTCCAGGGAGCCTGTAAAACCCGCCACTGTCAGGGTCTTGTGCTCCAGGGACAACTTCTCCAGGAAAACACACGGTCCACCTCAGGCTGTTGCAACATCACGCCAGCCTCTGCCACCACAGGTCAGCCAGCATTCTGTACCCCTCCCTGCTCCTGGCCTGAGTGAACCAGAGCCCCCTAATCAGCTGCTACTTTAACACTGCCCTGTCTGAGCAAAGAACAGATGCCCTCAGGTGACCTGCATGCAAAGGCGAGGCCAAATCCAAAGCTGAACCCCAGGAGCTGTGTGAACAAAGAAGAAAAAGGGAAATCTCTCCCAGCAGCCTCAAGAGCAGAGGATTAAATCTCCACAGTCAACTTGATGTATCCTGCATCAGTGGAATACCTGAAGAGACAACGACTCATCCCAAAATTGAGGAAGTGGAGTTTGAGAGCAACAATATATAGATATTTTTCCTTTTTCTCTTCTTGTGAATGTGTATGTGGATGCTTCTTTGTATGCTTTTGTCTGTATGGCTTTGCTTTTACCATTTGTTCTAGGATTCTGTCTGTCCTTTTTTTTTTTCTTGTTTTTTTTTTTTCTTTAGTATAGTTTTTAACACTTGTTAACATTGGTGGATTTGTTTTTAGTTTGGTTCCTCTTTCTTTCTTTCTTCCTTTCTTTTTTTTTCTTTTTTTATTATTTTAATTGTTTAATTTCTAATAATTTATTTAGTTTTTTATTTGAATAACTTTATTTTATTTTTTCCCTCTTTCTTTCTTTTTTTCTACCTTTTCTTTTGAGTCATATGGTTGACAGAGTCTTGGTGTTCTGGCTGGGTGTCAGGCCTGTGTCTCTGAGGTGGGAGAGTCAAGTTCAGGACATTGGTCCACCAGAGATGTCCTGGCTCCACGTAATATCAAACTACAAAAGCTCTCCCAGAGATCTCCATCTCAATGCTAAGAACCATCTCCACTCAGCGACCAGCAAGCTACACTGACAGACACCCTATGCCACACAACTAGCAAGACAGGAATACAATCCCACCCATTAGCAGAGAGGCTGCCTAAAATCATAATAAGGTCACAGACACCCCAAAACACACCACAGATGTGGTACTGCCCACCAGAAAGACAAGCTCCAGCCTCATCCACCAGAATACAGGTACCAGTGCCCTCCATCAGGAAGCCTACACAACCCACTGAACGAAACTTAGCCACTGGGGGCAGACACCACAAACAACAGGAACTATGAACCTGCAGCCTGTGAAAAGGAGACCCCAAACAAAGTAATTTAAGCAAAATGAGAAAACAGAAACACACAGCAAATGAAGGAGCAAGATAAAAACTCACCAGACCAAACAAATGAAGAGGAAATAGGGAGTCTACTTGAAAAAGACTTCAGAGTAATGATAGTAAAGATGATCCAAAATCTTGGAAAAAGAATGGAGAAAATACAAAAAAGGTTTAACAAGGACCTAAAAGAACTAAAGAGCAAACAAACAATGATGAACAGCACAATAAATGAAATTAAAAATACTCTAGAAGGAATCAATAGCAGAATAACTGAAGCAGAAGAACAGATAAGTGACCTGAAAGATAAAATAGTGGAAATAATTACTGCAGCGCAGAATAATGAAAAAAGAATGAAAAGAATTGAGGACAGTCTCATAGACCTCTGGGAAAATATTTAACGCACCAACATTCGAATTAGAGGGGTCCCAGAAAAAGAAGAGAAAAAGAAAGGGACTGAGAAAATATTTCAAGAGATTATAGCTGAAAATTTCCCTAATATGGGAAAGGAAATAGCCAGCTGAGTCCAGGAAGTGCGGAGACTCCCATACAGGTTAAATACTAGGAGAAACACGCCAAGACACATATTAATCAAACTATCAAAAATTAAACACACAAAATAATTAAAAGCAGCAAGAGAAAAACAACAAATAACATAAAAGGGAACCCCTATAAGGTTAACAGCTGACCTTTCAGCAGAAACTCTGCAAGACAGAAGTGAGTGGCAGGACATATTTAAAGTGATGAAAGGGAAAAACCTACAACCAAGATTACTCTACTCAGCAAGGATCTCATTCACTTTCGATGGAAAAAATGAAAACTTTACAGACAAGCAAAAGCTAAGAGAATTCAGCACCACCAAACTAGCTTTACAACAAATGCTAAAAGAACTTCTCTAGGCAGGAAACAAAAGAGAAGGAAAAGACCTACAATAAGAAACCCAAAACAATTAAGAAAACGGGAATAGGAACATACATATCTATAATTACCTTAAATATCAATGGGTTAAATGCTCCAACCAGAAGACATAGACTGGCTGGATGGATACAGAAACAATACCCGTATATATCCTGTTTTCAAGAGACCCATTTCAGACCTAGGACACATACAGACTGAAAGTGAGGGGATGTAAAATGGTCTTCGATGAAAATGGAAATTGAAAGAAAGCTGGAGTACCAATTCTCATATCAGACAAAATAGACTTTAAAAGGTAGACTATTATAAGAGACAAGGAAGGACACTACATAATGATCAAGGGATCAATCTAAGAACATAGAACAGTTGTAAATATTTATGCATCCAACATAGGAGCGCCTCAAAATATAAGGCAAATGCTAACAGCCATAAAAGGGGAAATCAACAGTAACAAAATCATAGTAGGGTATTTTAGCACCCACTTTCACCAATGGACAGATCATCCAAATGAAAATAAATAAGGAAACACAAGCTTTAAATGATACATTAAACAAGATGGACTTAATTGATATGTAAAGGACATTCTATCCAAAAACAACAGAATATACTTTCTTCTCAAGTGCTCGTGGAATATTCTCCAGAATAGATCATATATTGGTTCACAAACCAAGCCTTGGTAAATTTAAGAAAAGTGAAATCGTATCATGTATCTTTTCCAAACACAACACTATGAGACTAGATATCAATTACAGGAAAAATCTGTAAAAAATACAAACACATGGAGGCTAAACAATACACTATTTAATAACCAAAAGATCACTGAAGAAATCAAAGAGGAAGTCAAAAAATACCTAGAAACAAATGACAATGAAAACATGATGATCCAAAACCTACAGGATGCAGCAAAAGCAGTTCTAAGAAGGAAGTTTATAGAAATACAATCCTACCTCAAGAAACAAGAAAAATCTCAAATAAATAACCTAACCTTACAATTAGAGAATTAGAGCAATTAGAGAATTAGAGAAATTAGAGCAATTAGAGAAAGAAGAACAATTAGAGCAATTAGAGCAATTAGAGAAAGAAGAACAAAATAACACCAAAGTTACCAGGAGAAAAGAAATCATAAAGATCATACCTGAAACAAATGAAAAATAAACGAAGGAAACAATAACAAAGATCAATAAAAGTAAAAGCTGGTTCTTTGAGAAGATAAATAATATTGATAAACCATTTGCTAGGTTCATCAAGAAAAAAAAGGAGAAGACTCAAATGAATAGAATTAGAAATGAAAAAGGAGAAGTAACAACAGACACTGCAGAAATACAAAGGATCATGAGAGATTACTACAAGCAACTCTATGCCAATAAAATGGAAAGCCTGGAAGTAATGGACAAATTCTTAGAAAAGCACAACCCTCTGAGATAGAACAAGGAAGAAATAGAAAACATAAACAAACAAATCACAAACACTGAAATTGAGACAGATTAAAAATCTTCCAACAAACAAAATCTCAGGACCATAGGGCTTGACAGTTGAATTCTATAAAACATTTAGAGAAGAGCTAACACCTGCCCTTCTCAAACTCTTCCTAAATATAGCAGAGAGAGGAAAACACCAAAACTCATTCTATGAGACCACTATCACCTTGATACCAAAACCAGACAAATATGTCACAAAGAAAGAAAATTACAGGCCAATACCACTGGTAACCGTATGCTAACACATATATATGGAATCTAAAAAAAAAAGAAAAAAGAAGGCTCTGAAGAACCTAGAGGCATGACAGGAATAAAGATGCAGACATAGGGAATGCACTTGAGGACACAGTGAGGGAGAAGGGTAAGCTGGGACGGAGTGAGAGAGTGGCATGAACTTATATATACTACCAAATATAAAATAAATAGTTAGTGAGAAGCAGCTGCATAGCACAGGGAGATCAGTTCAGTGTTTTGTGACCACCTAGAGGAATGGGATAGGGAGGGTGGGAGGGAGACGCAAGATGGAGTAGATATGGGGATATATGTATATGTATAGCTGATTCACTTTGTTATAAAGCAGAAACTAACACACCATTGTAAAGCAATTATACTCCAATAAAGATGTTAAACAACAACAACAACAACAACAACAAAAAACCCAATATGGGCTATTTTTACTATAGGTATCCTTGTCTCTACTTAAACAAGTATTGCACAGTTTTCTAGAAGCAATGCCTAACATGAACTCCCAATATATTAAACGGCCAGTGATTTGTCTTTTATGTAGTAAGTAATTATTTTGTAATTTTATTTGCTTTTTCTTAACCTCATTTTTTTCTCACTATTATAATTTGGACATTCATTGAAAATCTTTATGATATATAGGATTGCTTCTGAAAAGTAATTCATATCACAGTAGAAAGCTAGTACCCATGAAATATACATTTCCTAACATTTACCTTATCAGTGGAAGCAATTTGACTTTACTTTAAAATGGTGGTATGGCTTTGAAAATCCAAATGCTCTGATGCTTTCCAGCAGAATGTGGAATATGCTATAGATTTGTAACTTATGTATGATCATGTTCCTCCCGTGTCAAGAGTACATGTTACTGGGGACTAAGGTATGAGGGTAGAAGAAGGGTCTATTGTTATTTTTCCTAGATATATTCCCTAAATATTAGTTTTCTTATCAGGATACAATGGGCTATGTTTGTTCTATTAGATGTTCTAATATTAAAACAAGGAATACTTTCACCAGAGATTGCTTTTAAGACAGCAACTTATCCATTCTCAAGTCTTCAGGGCACAGGGTTAGCCTTTCTTTCCTAAAAAGAAGAAATGCTGTGATGACTGTAGTGATTTATTCAAATTTACACATGGAAGTAGGAATGCTACCATATAGTGAACACTGAGTATTGATGAACTCTGAAGAGGCCCATGGGTCACCTTGTGTCCTAATGTGGCTGGGGATGACTTTAATGAGTTGATGGTGTCAGAGTTGATGCTGGAGGATCTAATTCTAAAAAGGCTTTTTCAAATGTATGCACCTGGTGCCTTGATGTGGGTGAGTAGAAGGCTTGGCTCAGCTGGGTCTGATGTTCACAGAAATAAACACAGACTCTCTAGCATGACAGTTTCTGCATAGTTTAGCTGAACTCAGCTCGGTTTTACATCAAACAAGATGGAAACTATGGGGTATTTTATAACTTGGCCTTAAAAGTTACATAACATCGTCTGTACAGTACTCTGTTTGTCAAAGTAGCCATAAAATCACCCTGAACTGAGACAAAGGGATATAAATCCCAATCTTTCAGTGGTAAATATGTTACAGAATTTTAGACATAGAATTAGACAAAGAAATTCATGGACATTTAAAAAAGTATTCTAAACTCACTCTCTGATCACAAGTTAATTACATACCTTTTACATATAAAATAAACTCCCTTCCAGGATCCCCAAAAGTCCAATCCTTTTATGATATCAGTTCAGGCTCATGGTTGAAAATCTCAATCACTTCAGAATGCATATGAGTATCTTCGTATTTTGTTCTTCAGGAACAACTTCTATCAATCTGTAAACCAATTAACTAAAGAGACCAATTTTCTGCCACCTAATAATCAACATCAAATGGAAGAAAAAAAATTACATAACCAATAACCACCCCTACTCACAATGGAGAAAAGGAAGGTGTACAGAAAGCACTGGTCCTAGCAAATCTGCAATCAAGCCAAGAAGACATGTCTCGTTTCTTTTTTTCTTCTTTTTTTTGCTGTACGCAGGCCTCTCACTCTTGGGGCCTACTCCCATTGCAGAGCACAAGCTCCGGACGCGCAGGCCCAGCGGCCATGGCTCACGGGCCCAGCCGCTCCGCGGCACGTGGGATCCTCCCAGACCAGGGCACGAACCCGCGTCCCCTACATCGGCAGGCAGACCCCCAACCACCGCACCACCAGGGAAGCCCATGTCTCGTTTCTTGATTAGGCTCCAATCCTGCTTCCTGGGACTTTTGGTTATATCTTCTGGACATTAAGTTCTACCTTCTCAGTCACCTTTCCTTTTCCATTATAAATAGTCAATGTCTGTAGCTGAGTAAATATCTCAACCTCCTTTCTACCCGTAGAATTTTGGAGTCCACTGAGATATTTTCATGCTGTATTTCTTGCATGGAGTCCAGGTTGCTACAGTATTCTTAAACTGTGTTTCTTATGAAACTTTTCATAATTTAGTCCATTAAACAAAAAACTATGTTCACAAGTTTCCTTGAAATTAACCCTTCTTTACCAAAGCTTCTTCTGAGTTTGCTGTAAGACTACAATTATAAAATTCTTAAAAATCTTGTTGTTTCAGAGAGGGACAGTGAGGCACACTTTTGAGAACTTTTGTTTTCCTTATCTGAAAGATTCTATGAGACATTAGCTTAAGATTGTTTGTTTGTTTTTGAGGTTTTTTTTTACTTTTTCCTTTTTATCTTTTTTGAATTTTATTTTATTTATTTTTTATACAGCAGGTTCTTATTAGTTATCTATTTTATACATATTACTGTATATGTGTTGATACCAATCTCCCAATTCATGTGACCACCACCCTCCCCCCACCTGCTTTCCCACGTTGGTGCCCAAACGTTTGTTTTCTACATCTGTGTCTCTATTTCTGCCTTGCAAACCAGTTCACCTGTACCATTTTTTTTCTAGGTTCCACATATATGTGTTAATATATGATATTTGTTTTTCTCTTTCTGACTTACTTCACTCTGTATGACAGTCTCTAGGCCATGCACGTCTCTACAAATGAACCAATTTCATTCCTTTTTATGGCTGACTAATATTCCATTGTATATATGTACCACATCTTCTTTATCTGTTCCTCTGTTAATGGGCATTTAGGTTGCTTCCACGACCTGGATATTGTAAATAGTGCTGAAATGAACACTGGAGTGCTTGTGTCTTTTTGAATTATGGTTTACTTTGGGTGAATGCCCAGTAGTGAGATTGCTGGGGCTATAGTAATTCCATTTTTAGTTTTTTAAGGAACCTCCATACTGTTCTCCAAAGCGGCTGTATCAATTTACATTCCCACCAACAGTGCAAGAGGGCACACTTTTTTCCACACCCTCTCCAGCATTTGTTGTTTGTAGATTTTTTGATGATGGCCATTCTGACCAGTGTGAGGTGATACTTCATTGTAGGTTCGATTTGCATTTCTGTAATAATTAGTGATGTTGAGCACATTTTCATGTGCTTCTTGGCCATCTGTATGTCTTCTTTAGAGAAATGTCTATTTAGGTTTTCTGCCCATCTTTTGATTGCCTTGTTTGTTTTTTAATATTGAGATGCATGAACTGTTTATATATTTTGGAGATTAATCCTTTGTCCATTGATTCATTTGCAAGTATTTTCTCCCATTCTGAGGGTTCTCTTTTCATCTTGTTTATAGTTTCCTTTGCTGTGCAAAAGATTTTAAGTTTCATTAGCTCCCATTTGTTTATTTTTTATTATTTTTTTATTAATTTTTTTTGCAATACACGGGCCTCTCACTGTTGTGCCCTCTTCTGTTGCAGAGCACAGGCTCCAGACGCGCAGGCTCAGCAGCCATGGCTCACGGGCCTAGACACTCTGCAGCATGTGGGATCTTCCCGGACCAGGGCACGAACCTGTGTCCCCTGCAATGGCAGGCAGACTCTCAACCACTGTGCCACCAGGGAAGCCCCCATTTGTTTATTTTTGTTTTTATTTCCGTTACTCTAGGAGGTGTGTCAAAGAAGATCTTGCTGTGATTTATGTCAAAGATTGTTCTTCCTATGTTTTCTTCTAAGAGTTTTACAGTGTACGGTCTTACATTTAGGACATTAATCCATTTGGAGTTTATTTTTTGTATGGTGTTGTTAAGGAGTGTTCTAATTTCATTCTTTTATGTGTAGCTGTCCAGTTTTCCCAGCACCACTTATTGAAGAGGATGTCCTTTCTCCATTGTATGTCCTGCCTCTTTTGTCATAGATTAGTTGACCATAGGTGCATGGGTTTATCTCTGGGCTTTTTATCATCTCCCATGGATCTATTTTTCTGCTTTTGTGCCAGTATCATACTGTCTTGACTACTGTAGCTTTGTAGCATAGTCTGAAGTCAGGGAGCCTGATTCCTCCAGCTCCTTTTTTTTTTTCTCAAAATTGTTTTGGCTATTCAGCGTCTTTTTTGTTTCCATACAAATTGTGCAATTTTTTGTTATAGTTCTGTGGAAAATGCCAATGGCAGTTTGATGGGGATTGCACTAAATCTGTAGATTGCTTTGGATAGTATAGTCATTTTCCCAAAGTTGGTTCTCCCAATCCAAGAACATGGTATATCTCTCCATCATTTTGTGTCATCTTTGATTTCTTTCATCAGTGTCTTATAGTTTTCTGAGTACAGGTCTTTTACCTCCTTATGTAGGGTTATTCCTAGGTATTTTATTCTTTCTGTTGCAATGGTGAATTGGATTGTTTCATTAATTTCCCTTTCTGATCTTTCATTGTTAGTGTATAGGAGTGCTAGAGATTTCTGTGCATTAATTTTGTACCCTGCAACTTTACCAAATTCATTGATTAGCTCTACTAGTTTTCTGGTGGCATCTTAGGATTATCTATGTGTAGTATCATGTCACCTGAAAACAATGACAGTTACTTCTTTTATGATTTGTATTATTTTATTTCTTTTATTTCTCTGATTGCTGTGGCTAGGACTTCCAAAACTATGTTGAATAATAATGGTGAGAGTGGACCTCCTTGTCTTGCTCCTGATCTTAGAGGAAATGCTTTTGATTTTTCACCATTGAGAATGATGTTTGATGTGGGTTTGTTGTATATGGTCTTTATTATGTTGAGGTAGGTTCCCTTTATGCCAACTTTCTTTGGAGTGTTTATCATAAATCGGTGTTGAATTTTGTCAAAAGCTTTTTCTGCCTCTATGGAGATGATCATATGGTTTTTATTCTTCAATTTGTTAATATGATGTATCACATTGATTGATATGCATATATTGAAGAATCCTTGCATCCTTGGGGTAAATCCCCCTTGATCATGGTGTATGATCCTTTCAATGTCTTGCTAGATTCCATTTTCTAGCATTTTGTTAAGGATTTTTGCATCTATATTCATCAGTGATATTGGTATGTAATTTTCTTTTTTTGTAGGATCTTTATCTGGTTTTGTTATCAAGGTGATGGGGTGGCCTTATAGAATAAGTTTGGGAGTGTTCCTTCCTCTGCAATTTTTTGGAAGAGTTTGAGAAGGATGGGCATTAGCTCTTCTCTAAATGTTTGATACAATTCACCTGTGAATCCATCTGGTCCTGGACTTTTGTTTGTTGGAAAATTTTATTCACAGTTTCAATTCCAATACTTGTGATTAGTCTGTTTGTATTTTCTGTTTCTTCCTGGTTTAGTCTTGGAAGGTTATAACTTACCAAGAATTTGTCCATTTCTTCCAGGTTGTCCATTTTATTGGAATAGAATTGCTTGTAGTAATCTCTTATGATGCTTTGTATTTCTGCAGTGTCCATTGTAACTTCTCCTTTTTCATTTCTAATTTTATTGATTTGAGTCTTCTTCCTCTTTTTCTTGATGAGTCTGGCTAATAGTTTATCAATCATTTTTATCTTTTCAAAGAACCAGCTTTTAGTTTTATTGATTTTTGTTATTGGTTTCTTTGTTTCTATTTCATTTTTTCTGCTCTGATCTTTATGATTTCTTTCCTTCTATTGTCTTTGGGTTTTGTTTTTTCATCTTTCTCTAGTTCCTTTAGGTGTAAGGTTAGATTGTTTATTTGAGATTTTTCTTCTTTCTTGAGGTAGGCTTGTATTGCTCTAAACTTCCCCCTTAGAACAGCCTTTATTGAATCCCATAGGTTTGGATCATTGTGTTTTCATTGTCATTTGTTTCTAGGTATTTTTTGGTTTCCTCTTTGATTTGTTCAGTGATCTCTTGGTTATTTAGTAATGTATTGTTTAGCCTCCATTGTTTCTGTTTTGTTGTTGTTTTTTTTTTTTTTTTTTTTTTTTTTTTTTTTTTTTTTTTTTTTTTTTACTTTTTTTCCCCTGTAATTTATTTGTAATCTCATCATGTTGTGGTCAGAAAAGATGCTGATATGATTTCAATTTTCTTAAATTTACCAAGGCTTGATTTGTGACCTGAGATGTGATCTATCCTGGAGAATGTTCTGTTTGCACCTGGGAAGAAAGTGTAATCTGCTGTTTTCAGATGGAATGTCCTGTAAATATCAATTAAATCTATCTGGTCTATTGTGTCATTTAAACCTTGTGTTTGCTTATTAATATTCTGTTTGGATGATCTCTCTATTGGTGTAAGTGAGGTGTTAAATTCCCCTACTACTATTGTGTTAGTGTCGATTTCCTCTTTTATAGCTGTTAGCATTTACCTTAGGTATTGAGGTGCTACTATGCTGTGTGCATATATATTTATATTGCTATATCTTCTACTTGGATTGATCCCTTGATCATTATATAGTGTACTTCCTTTTCTCTTGTAACATTCTTTATTTTAAAGTCTTTTTTATCTGATATGAGTATTGCTACTCCAGCTTTCTTTTGATTTCCATTTGCATGGAATATCTTTTTCCATTCCTTCACTTTCAGTCTGTATGTGTTCCTAGGTCTGAGGTGGGTCTCTTGTAGATAGCATATATATGGATCTTACTTTTGTATCCATTCAGCCAGTCTGTGTCTTTTGGTTGGAGTAATTAAACCATTCACATTTAAGGTAATTATCAATATGTATGTTCCTATTACCATTTTCTTAATTGTTTTGCTAGGTTTTTACTTCTCTTGTGTTTCTCACTTAGAGAAGTTCCTTTAGCATTTGTTGTAGAGCTGGTTTTGTGGTGCTGAATTCTCTTAGCTTTTGCTTGTCTGTAAAGCTTTTGATTTCTCCATCAAATCTGAATGATATCCTCGCCAGGTAGAGTAATCTTGATTGTAGTTTCTTCCCTTTCATCACTTTAAATATATCATGCCACTCCCTTCTGGCTTGTAGAGTTCCTGCTGAGAAATCAGCTGTTAACCTTTTGGGAGTTCCCTTATATATTATTTGTCATTTTTCCTTTGTTTCTTTTAATAATATTTCTTTGTCTTTAATTTTTGTCAATTTGATTACTATGTATCTCCATGTATTTCTCCATCTGTTTATCCTGCCTTGGACTCTGCACTTCCTGGACTTGGCTGGCTATTTCCTTTCCCATGTTAGGGATGTTTTTGACTATAAACTCTTGAAATATTTTTTCTGATCTTTTCTCTCTCTCTTCTCCTTCTGGGACCCAAATAATGCAAATTTGGTGCATTTAATGTTGTCCTAGAGGTTTATTAGGCTGTCTTCATTTCTTTTCATTTTTTTTCTTTATTCTATTCCACGGCAGTGAATTCCACCATTCTGTCTTCCAGGTCACTTATCTGTTCTTCTGCCTCAGTTTTTCTGCTATTTGTTCCTCCTAGTGTTTTTGTTTTTGTTTTTGTTTTTCATTTCAGTTATTGTATAGTTCATCTGTTTGTTCTTTAATTCTTCTGGGTCTTTGTTAGAGTTCTTACATCTTCTTGATCTTTGCCTCCATTATTTTTCCAGGGTCCTGGATTATCTTCACTATCATTTTTCTGAATTCTTTTTCTGGAAATTTGCATATCTCCAGTTCATTTAGCTGTTTTTTCTGGAGTTTTACCTTGTTCCTTCAACTGGTACATAGTCCTCTGTCTTTTCGTTTTGTCTGTCTTTCTGTGAATGTGGTTTTCGTTCCACAGGCTGCAGGATTTTAGTTCATCTTGCTTCTGCTCTCTGCCTTCCGGTGGATGCATCTATCTAAGAGGCTTGTGCAACCTTCCTGATGGGTGAGACTGCTGCTGGGTATGGCAGGGTGTTGCTTTGGGGGCAAAGCTCAGTAAACCTTTAATCTGCTTGTCTGCTGATAGGTGGGGCTGAGTTCCTTCCCTGTTGGTTGTTTGCCCTGAGGCCACCCAGCACTGGAGGCTACAGGATCTTTGGTGGGACTAATGATGGATGCTGGGAGAGCTCACACCAAGGAGTACTTCCCAGAACTTCTGCTGCCAGTGTCCTTGTCCCTGTCCTCCAGATCCCC
Source organism: Aethalodelphis obliquidens (assembly GCF_003676395.1). NCBI lineage: Eukaryota > Metazoa > Chordata > Mammalia > Artiodactyla > Delphinidae > Aethalodelphis > Aethalodelphis obliquidens. Next base: position 2,576,438 of record NW_020838020.1, on the reverse strand, counting down.
TTTCCTCCAGGTTCTAATGACATTTTTTCTTTTCTTTTCTTTTTTTTTCAGTTCTTGTTAATAACTTTTTGTAGGCCTATCAGGCTTCTCTAACAGTGTCTTCAAAACTCTGCCACATCCTAGCTGAATAACCAAAGCAATTGTGAAAAAGAAGAACAAAGCTGGAGGCATAATGTTTCCTGATTTCAAACTATATTATAAAGCTATAGTAATCAAAAAAGTATGATATCGTATAAAAAAAGACACACAGATCAATGAAACAGAATTGAAATAAGAAATCAACCCATGCATATATGTTAAATTAATTTACAACAAAGGAGCCAAGAAAATACAATGAGGAAAGGACAATCTCTTTAATAAAATGTGTTGGGAAAATTAGACAGCCACATGCAAAAGACTGAAACTGGACCATACACACCAAAATTAACTCAAAATGGATTAAATACTTGACTGTAAAATCTTAAACCATAAAACTCCTAAAAGAAAATATAGGTGATAACCTCCTTAACATTGGTCTTGATGATGCTTTTTGGATTTGCAAAAACAGCAAAAGCAGAAAAAGTAAACAAGTGAGACTGCATCAAACTAAAAAGCTTCTTCACAGCAAAGGTAAACGTCAAGAAAATGAAAAGGCAACTTACCAAATGGGAGAAAATATTTGCAAATCAAATATCTGATACAGGGTTAATATTTAAAATATGTAAAGAACACATACAAGTCTATAAGAAAGAAACACAGGGTCTGATTAAAATTTAGGCAGAGGGGGCTTCCCTGATGGCACAGTGGTTGAGCGTCTGCCTGCCAATGCAGGGGACGTGGGTTCGTGCCCCGGTCTGGGAAGATCCCACATGCTGCAGAGCAGCTGGTCCCGTGAGCCATGGCTGCTGAGCCTGCGCATCTGGAGCCTGTGCTCCACAATGGGAGCGGCCACAACAGTGAGAGGCCCACGTATCAAAAAAAAAAAAAAAAAAAATTAGGCAGAGGATCTGAATAGACATTTTCCCAAAGAAGACACAGAGATGGTAAACAGATAAATGAAAAGGTGTTCAACACCACTAATCATCTGTGAAATGCTAATCAAAACCATAACGAGATATCACTTCAAGACTGTGAGAATTGCTATTTTCAAGAAGACGGGAACTAACAAGTGTTGATGAGGAATGGAGAAATGGAAATTCTTGTGCACTTTTGGAGAGAATGTAACTTGGTGTAACCATTATGAGAAGCAGTATTAAAAACAGATCTACCATATCATCTAGCAATTCCACTTCCAGGTATTTACTCAAAACAAATGAAAACTTTAACTTGAAAACATATATGCTCTCCCTCATCTCTATAGCATGATTATTAACAGTAGCCAAGGTGTGAAGGCAACCTTAGTGTCCATCTATGCATGAATGGATAAAGAAGTTGTATATGTATACATACAGATACACACACACACACACACACACACACACACACATGCTGGAATATTATTCAGCCATAAAATAAAGGAAGTCTTGTTATGTGCTACAACATGAATGGACCTTAAGGACATAATGCTAAGTGAAATAAGTCAGAGAGAGGAAAACAAATATAAACTCACTTATATGTGGAATCTAAAAATCAAAACAAAACAAAAAAACAAGCTCACAGAAAAAGAGGTCAGATCTGTGGTTGCCAGAGATTGGGAGTGCAGGGTGAGCAAAATGGACAAAAGTGATCTAAAGGTACAAACTTCCAGTAATAAAATAAATAAGTCATGTGTATGGAATATACAGCATGGTGAATGTTGATAATAATACTGTATTGTGTGTTTGAAAGTTGATAAGAAAGTAGATCCTAAAAGTTTTCATCACAAGAAAAACATGTATAACTATGTGTGGTGATAAATGCTAACTAAACTTATTGTGATAATTTCACAATATATACAAATATTGAATCATTATGTTATACACCTGAAACTAACATGATTAGTTGATTTACATGGGGGTTGGTTAAATGGTGCTGGAGTTTCCACTTCTAAGATGTCTTCTTCCCCCTTATGGTTGGGACTTTGATGAAGTTGGATGGAAGGCTGAGATTATCTGGGATTTTTGGCAGAGAGCCTAATATAGTATTTTCAGAATGGCAGCACTGGAGTAGTTGAACATCTTTCCTGGTGGTTCAATGCTCTAGCAAACAATACAGAATCCACATGACCTTCCTGACATTGAAGGTATTTCTTCAGTTCTGTGTGGGTCAGAGCAATGGTGAATTTATTCATGTTTATGAGTGTCTCAAAGAAATTGGGGCCAAGTTTTAAAACTACCATATTGGAAATTCCGCTTTTATATGTGAAGTATAGTGGTTCTGTTCCTCTGGAAAACCCTATTACAGATTTTGGTACTGAACATGGTTTTAGAGGCACAGGATTTTTAAGATGAGCTTTCTGAATTGGTTGTGTGGTTTCTGGAATTGACTTTCTAACTTGATTAGATTTAAAGACATTAAGGACTAATTCCAGTAGTAAAGAAGGCACTAACAGTCCATGGTATGAAATGGTCACAGATATGCAAAATACCTATATTAGATAGTCATAATCTATCACTTGTAAGAAACAAGGAGCTGAATGACTGTGTGTGCCTTGAGGGAAACCCCTAACTCCTGTAGCTGCAATACTGAGATTGCTGAAAATCAAATATAGAATCTTATCCTGGAATTGCATGAATTACAATGCAAATTGAGCTCCAAGCTTGGCAGGGTGTTTACTTTTAAAAGGAGGGCATTGATTGGGAAAAAATGGTATCTTTTAAATTATGATGTTGGCATGTGTGAAGACCCTTGATGAAACTGGAGACATTAGGTCCGTAAATACTGCTGGAAGAGGTCTCCCAACTTCCAGTGATATTTGCCTTACTGACCCCATCTGCATTGCCTAAGGAAACTCTCATGGCCTTCCCTGAGGCAGTAGCCATACAAGACAATGCTAATTCTTCTGAGTACCCACCCTCAGCACTCTTCTTTTTTTCTAGACCTTTAAGTAGACTCAAGTGCCAACAGGCCCATAAAGGTCAGGTACAAAGTGTGTTACACTATAAAAGAATTATTTGCATTTCTAATTTATACAGAGAAATACAATTAACATGCATAGGGATGGATACTAAGGATGTGGGATAATAGTGGAAGGAAGATATAGTTGGATCACATTGAATTTATGGATGTGGGTTCACTGAGTAAAGATTCTGCATTTAATGTGGCAGCCCCAGGAGTCAGAAAGGGTTGTAACATTTTTTTTTGGTTTGGTTGCCTGAAGCATGGACCAAAATGTGACCCACCGTGAGCAAACTGGAAATGCCCCAGCTGCTTTGGTTTAATGTGGAGGAAGGGATTCAAAGGCTTAAGGAGATTGGAATTTTGAGGGAATTTTTAATTTAAGACCTACTCACCCACATTGGGAGGTACAAAAAGCATGACTTCCACTAAGACTGTGAGAAATAAGTTTGCAATGGGCTTCCCTGTATCCTTGAAGTGCTCAGGGATTGCTCCTCTATATAGGGCAGACCTTAGTAGGAACTGAAGCTACTGAACTGGGAAACTTAAGTGCAATGAGAGTAGTTGTATCCCCAGGTATCAGGGACCAAGTGACAGCATTAAACCACTAAAGGAAAGTTGGGTGTGATTACCTTAATAGACAGGGGAGTCAAAGTAGTAATCAGAAAAGTCTGACTCCTGCAAATCTGTGGCACTGGTTAATCGATCACAGTGTTCTTAGAGGTGAAATAGGTATGAAGCCTACTAAATTCTTATTTGATCTGTATAAGTAAGAAAGTTCTAGATCACACAGTCACCAATGCCATGACAGTTTGGAGGTTAACCATAAAAGGCCAAAAAGTGGGTAGTGGCACAATTCCTGGAAATCCCCAGTCCTTCCCTGGAATAATCCTCCACTCATTAGCCTCTAAAATTACCCAGCCCATAAAAAATAATCACAGCATATTTTAGGGACTCTCGCCTTCTGAGATAGCCCACACTCTGTCTGTGGAGTGTGTTTCTCTCTAAATAAATCCACTTCTTATCTATCAAAAAAAAAAAAAAGAAGTTCTAGATCAAGTGAACAAAATTCTAGCTTGAATCATAAAAACAGTGAGTCACAATCCTCCAGTCAATTTTCAGATTTGTCTTTTACAAAACCAGAATCCCTTGAGTGAAGGAGAGAATAGATCTCCTTGAGGGAGGACTCTGGTTCATGCCCCAAAATTTATGCTGTGAATCATTTTCCCAGCCTTTTTCCAAAGGGAACTACAATCTTCTACCAGGGTAACTATGCATTGGAGAAAAAGAAATAATCAGACCTTTTGGAGACTAGTAGACACTGGTTCTGAACTGACTCTAAATCCAGAAAACCAAAAATATCACTGTGGTTCACCACTCAGAATATGGGCTTAAAGAGGTTAGATGATCAATGGAGTTTTAGCTCAGGTTCATTTCACAGTAGGCCCAGTGTGGCTTCCAAACTCATCCTGTGGTTATTTCCTCAATTCCCAACTGAATTATTGGAAAAGGTACACTCTGCAGCTAGAAGAAAGTTCACATCACTTCCCTGACCTATAGAGGGAGAGCTATGATGGTGAGAATGGCCAAGTGAAAACCACTAGAGTGGCCCTATTTATGAAGGTAATAAATTGAAAGCAATACCACATTCTTAGAGGTATTGTAGAGATTAGAATCACCAACAAGGTCTTGAAGGGTGTAGTGGTGGCGATTCCCACCACATTCCCATTCAGCTTTTCCCTAGTTGACCTGTGCAGAAGACAGATGGATCTCCGAGAATGACAGTGACTCTCATAAGCTTAACTAGGGTGGTGACTCCAATTGCAGCTGCAGTTTCAGATATGGCTTCATTGTTGGAGCAAATGAACACATTCCCTAGTACCTGGTATTTAGCTATTGATCTGGGAAATAACTTTCTTTTCTCCTTTTCTGTCAATAAAACCAACCATAAGCAGTTTGTTTTCAGCTGAAAAGGACAATAATACACTTTTACTGTCCTTTGTCAGAGACTCCAGCCCTATGTCATAAATTAGTTTGCAGGAATCTTGATCACCTTTTCATTTTACAGGATATTACACTGATACATTACATTGATTGAGACTAGTGAGCAAGACGTAACAACTTATTTGTTAAGTAAACATTGGTAGTAGTACTTACTGGTAAGATATTTGTGTGCCAAAGGGTGTGGAATAATTCTGACAAAATTCAGGGACCTCTATGTCAGTGAAATTTTTACGGGTCTATTGATATAGGGCATGCCAAGATATTCCTTCTAGGGTGAAGGATAATTTATTACATTTATCCCCTTCTATAACCAAAAAAAGGCACAGTGCCTAGGAAGCCTCTTTGAATTTTGGAGGCAACATATTCCTCATTTGAGTGTGTTACTTCTCCCTATTTACTGAGTGATATGAAAATCTGCTAATTTTGAGTGGTGCCCAGAACAAGAGAAGGCTCTGCAACAGGTCCAGACTGCCAAACAAGCTGCTTTGTAACTTGGGCCATATGATCTAGGAGATCCAATGGTGCTCGAAGTGTTGGTGGCAGATAAGAGGAGTATTTGAAGCCTTTGGCAGGCCCTCTAGGTGATTTGTAGAGCAGGTCTTTAGAATTTTAGATCAAAACCCTGCCATCCTCTTCAGATAACTCCTTTTGAGAACAGCTCTTGACTGGTTATTGGGCCTTAGTGGAATCTGAATGCTTAATCGTAGGCCAAAAATTGTGTGTGCATGGCAACACTCCATCATCAAATGGAGACGGTATATACATGATGGGGAAAGAACAGGCCCTGAAGACATAATTAAATTACATGAAGAAGTGACCCAAGTACCCATGATCCCCACTCCAGCTCACGACATTCCCTCTTCCAGTCTGCACACATGGCTACATGAGGGATTTCTTATGATCAGTTAACAGAGGAATAGAAGATTCAGATCTAGTTTACAGATGGTTCTGCACGATATACAGACACTGCCTGAAAGTGGACAACTAAATCCTTACAGCTCCTTTCTGGGACATTTCTGAAGGACACTGGTGGAGGGAACTCCTATTGGAGGCATAAGTTCAAGCAGTGCACCTCTTTGTTCATTTTCCTTGGAAGGACAAGTGGCTAAACATGCAAGTGCATACTGATTTATGGGCTATGACCAATGGTTTGGTTGGATGGTCAGAGACTTTGAAACAACATGATTGGATAACTGGTAACAAAGATTTTTGGAAAGAGGTATGTGGATTGACTTTTCTGAATGGGTAAAAACTGTGAAGATATTTGTGTTTTCTGTGAGTGCTAACCAAATGATGACCTTAGCAGAGGAGGATTTTAATAATCAAGTAGATAGGATGACCCATTCTGTGGATACCAGTCAGCCTCTTTCTCCAGCCAGCCCTGTCATCATCCAGTGTGCTCATGAACAAAGTGTTTGTGGTGGCAGGGATGGAAGTAATGCATTGGCTCAGCAAAATGTTCTTTCACTCACCAAGACCAACCTGGCTATAGCCACTGCTGAGTGCCCAATCTACCAAAAGCAGAGACCAACACTAAGTCTCTGATATGGCATCATTCTCTGGGATGATCAGCCAGCTACCTAGTGGCAAACTGATTACTTTGGACCACTTCTATCATGGAAGGAGCCTCCTTTTGTTCTTAATGGAATAGACACTTACTCTGGATATGAACTTACCTTACTGACACACGTGTTGCTGCCAAAACTAATACCCATGTATTTATAGAATGTCTTATGCACTGTCAAGTTATTTCCCACAGCATTACTTCTGATCAAGGAACTCACTTCATAGCAAAAAACCCTTCAGCAGTGGACTCATGCTCATGAAATTCACTGTTCTTGCCATGTGCACTATTTTCAAGCAGCTGGTCTGATAGAATGATGGAATGACCTTGTGAAGATTTAGTTATAGCATCAATTAGGTGGCAATACATTAAACGGTTGATGCAAGGTTCTCTATAAGGTTGTATATGCTTTGAATCAGCATTTAATACATGGTGCTATTTATTTCATAGCCAGAATCCATAGGTTTAGGAATCAAGGGATGGAAATGGGAGTTGCACCATATACTATTATTACTTTTGCTTCAAGTTTCCATGACCTTATTCTCTGCTGACCCTGAGGTCTTAGTTCCAAAGGGAGAAATCTTTCACCAGGAGACACAAAAATGATTTCACTAAACTGGAATTTAAGACTGCTGCCTGGCCACTTTGGCTTTCTCGTGCTTCTGAATCAAGTAAAGAAGGTAAGGTAGTTACTATACTGGCTGGGGTGATGGATCTTGTCTATCAATGAAGAAATTGGACTGTTACTCCACAGTGGAGTAAGAAAGAGTATGACTAGAGTACAGGAGATTTCTTAGAGTGTCTGTCAGTGTTATCATGCCCTGTGATTAAGGTCAATGGAAAAAATAAAATATAACCCAATCCTGGCAGGACCACCACTAGTGACCCAGATCCTAGAGAATAAAATTGTGGATCACCTCACCAGGTTAAGAACCATGATGGGCTACAGTGCTTGCTGAAGGCAAAGGGAATACAGACTGGGTAATGGAAGAAGTAATTCCAATGACTAAGTACAGCCACATGACCAGTTATCACAATAAGGACTGTAATTACCATGAGTAGTCCTCCTTAGTGCATGTGCATATGTGTACTTGACTGGATCACAGATATCTGATTCAGCATTATTTTTGGGTATGTCTGGAAGACTGTTTCTGGAGAAAATAAGCATTTGAATCAGTAGACTGAGTAAAGTGGATTGCCCTAACTAGTGTGAGTGAGCATCACCCAATCCATTGAGGACCTGAGTAGAACAAGAGAAAGAAGGATTCACTTCACTCTCTCTCTCTCTGAATATAAATATATATATATATATATATATATATATATATATAT
>NW_020838020.1:2463592-2568423 GCF_003676395.1 Aethalodelphis obliquidens | reverse complement strand
TTTTTTTATTTCTCTGTTATTTTCAGAATAGAGAAAATGGAAAAGAATGAGTTATGGCTCAAATCAGTTTTTCTTCATATGTCTAAATTCACTATGAGAAGGAAAAAAAGTGGTGAGACAGCCTAAAGTAAACTTGTATCCACTACGTTCTTTCTGAATATGTTCTTGCACATAACTGAAGCTTTTGAGAAGCTCTGTCTTTCTCTTGGCATACTATAGTTTGTTTGGTAAGTCATTTTTTCTGCACGTACGTTCTGCTATACAAATAAATTATGCAATTTTCAAGAAACAAGTAACTGGTTTGTTTATATCACTCTCCAACTTGTCCACAATGGCATAAATGCCATTTAGGCAGTTATATAAAATGTAAAGTTATTTGGAAACAATTTACCTGCTCTTTCTGTCTGTTGTTGTGTGCATGTGCATGTTCAAATTTGAAACCTTTGCACCACATTAATGACAGACTTTGCATTTATATTAAATGCTTAAAATTACATTTTAATTAAACTTTGGCTATAAACTCAGCAAATGTGGTTCCTCCCATCATTACCATTATTAAATTCTCATTCCACAATAATCGAGACAAAGTAAAATGTTGACAAAGTATTTTAAAGACCTTTGTTTTCCCTCAAATAATCATAAAATCTAAGTCTTACAAATGTATTAATAAACCACTGCCTTGAAACAGGAAATAATCTGTGATACATTTTTCTTCTTATCTTTTTTCACAGAGAAGCTATAGAGTAAATATAAATATAAGTTTATATAAAACATTCTTTTCTACTTATTTGTTGAATAAAACCAGTGAATTGAGTGAGGTTTTATTAAAGATTGTAGAAAAACAATGCTCACTTCAGCAGTATACATTTTGCTTCAGTTAACACAACACATAGAATGTGATATATAACAGATGGTGGTATAAAAGCAAAGTAGTGTTTCCTGTTTGGTGTATTTATATTTATGTGCCCATTTATTGGGGAAGAAAACAGCTAATCTGCTATTTTTTTTAAGAAAAATGGAGTTATAAGAGAAAATTTCTAAAGACACAATTGCTATTTTGCATGTTATATTGAAGCTACTACAAAACTGTAGAAATGAAAATAAAATTTCTTCAATTCACATAATCTGAGGGGTATACCAGTGAAAGAAATGACAAGGGCATTTTAAAAAACTGACTTGTGTTTTCAAAATTATACCTGAAAACTCCACCTCTTTAGTCTTTCCACTAAAACTTGGTATATGATGAATTAACTAACTGAACTTTAACACTGAACAATATCATGGCAAATGAACTCTGTGTGTGTGTGTGTGTGTGTGTGTGTGTGTGTGTGTGTGTGTGTGTGCATAAAAGAGCCTCCATATCCCTGGAATGAATGAACTCAAATGCAGAAATTATATCCCAGATTTTCTGTCTTGTATACAAATGTAGAAAACTTACATTTATATTGTTTCTTATGTGATTTTTCAAAACAGTTTTATTTTCTTAGATAAGGAAATTAAAGTTTAAAAAATTAATTTACCTGTTTATTCATTATAAATTTATTAAATTTATCTATTTATTAAAAATAAATTCAAAATGAATTAAATACTTAAATGTAAGACTTGAAATCATAAAACTTTTGGAAGAAAACATAGGTGATATACACTTTGACATTGGTATTCATAATTTTTTTTGGATATGTCTTCTTGGTCAAGAGAAACAAAAGCAAACATAAATAAGTGGGACTACACCAAACTAAAAAGCTTTTGCACAGTGAAAAAACTTATCAACAAAACAAAATGGCTGCCTACTGGTTGAGAAAATATATTTGCAAACAATATATCTGATAAGGGGTTATATCCAAAATATACAAGTATCTCATACAACTCAACATCAAAACAAAAACAAATGACTCAATTAAAAATTGGCAGAGAATCAGAATAGACACTTTTCCAAAGAAGACCTACATATGGCAAACAGGCACATGAAAAGATGCTCAACATCACTAATCATCAGAGAAATGCAAATCAAACCACAATGAGATATCATCTAACACCTTTCAGAATGTCTATTATCAAAAAGACAACAGGGCTTCCCTGGTGGCGCAGTGGTTGAGAGTCCACCTGCCAATGCAGGGGACACGGGTTTGTGCCCCAGTCTGGGAAGATCCTACATGCCGCGGAGCTGCTAGGCTTATGAGCCATGGCCACTGAGCCTGCACGTCCAGAGCCTGTGCTCCACAGCGGGAGAGGCCACAACAGTGAGAGGCTCGAGTAATGCAAAAAAAAAAAAAAGACAATAAATATCAAGTGTTAGCAAGGATATGGAGAAAAGGAAACCCTCACACACTGTTGGTGGGATTGTAAATTGGTACACCCACTATGGAAAACAAAATGGAGATTCCTCAAAAAATTAGAAATAGAACTAGCATATGATCCAACAATACCACTCCTGGGTATTTATCCAAAAAAAATAACCAAAAACACGAATTTGAAAAGATATCTTCCCCCTCATGTTAATTGCATCATTATTTACAATAACCAAGATATGGAAGCAACCTAAGTGCCCATCAATAGATGAATGTATGTGTATATATATATATATATATATATATATATATATATATATATCACGTCTTCCATATAATATATAAAATGGGATATAACTCAGCTACAAAAAAGAAGGAAATCTTGCCATTTATGACAACAGGGATGGACCTAGAGGGTATTATGCTTAGTGAAATAAGTCAGATAGGGAAAGGCAAATACTGAATGGTTTCATTTATATGTGGAGTCTCAAAAAGCAAAACAAATGAACAAACGTAAAAAATTATAAACAGAATTATAGATACAAATAAACAGGTGCTTACCAGAGAAGAGGAAGGGAAGGGAAGGAAAGAAATAGGAGAGGGAGATTAAGTGTTACAAACTTCCTGTGGCAAAATAAATGAGTCATGGGTATGAAATGTACAGTGTGGGGAATATAATCAATAATGGTGTAATATCTTTGTATGGTGACATATTGTAACTAAACATCATGGTGATCAGTTTGAAAAGTATAAAAGTATCAAATCACTATGCTGTGTAACAAGAACTAACATAATGTTGTAGGTAAATTATACTTCAAAAACAAACAAACTCATAGAAAAACAGATCAGATTTGTGGTTACCAGAGGCAGGGTTGGGCATGGGGGGAATTGGATGAAGGCAGTCAGAAGGTACAAACTTCCAGTTATAAGATAAATATTAGGAATGTAATGTACAACATGATAAATATAACGAACACTTGATGTATGTTATATATGAAAGTTGTTAAGAGAGTAAATCCTAAGACTTCTCATTACAAGAAAAAAAACTTTTTTTCTATTTCTTTAATTTTGTATCTGTAGGAGATGATGGATGTTCACTAAACTTATGGTGGTAATCACCTCATGATGTATGCAAATCAAATCATTATGCTACACACCTTAAACTTATACAGTGCTGTATGTCAACTATATCTCAATAAAACGGGAAGAAAAAAATAATTTATCTAAGTTTAGAGAGCAAGTATGTGGTGGTCCTGGAATTTATACAACTTTCAAAACTATGCTGCAAAATCAAAATTTAGAAGTCAACTTTGACTTTATATGTTGGGGCTTTGATGTCTTTCTTCCTATTTTTTGAAAAATCAGAATGAATTATTCAAGCATGAAGAGAGGTAGATTTGTTATGACATTAATAAAGTTTGGGTTTCAGAATGTCTTTGTACTCCCTAATATAAAGTCTCCTAAACTAGACACAGTTTTCCAGATGACCCACCAGATTTTATTTCTCTTGTACTTCAAAACCCCCACTTGTAGGTTCTCCATGTCGTCATATGAACACAATCATCTACAGGGCTTTACTTTAGCCTTGTGCTTTAGAAGAACTTATGGCCATCTTGAAAAAAAATACTGAACACTGTGTGGTTGTAACCATAGATTCTCTCCCTCAGAATAATACACTTTACATCCCTTTTCAAGTGGTTCTTAAACTTCAGCTCTATAGAACTTTTCAGAACCTTGGCCTTGAGTGTAAGAGACTTGAGAGCAGAGATCCTGTGTTACTCATCATTTTACTCCTAGTACCTAGAATAGTGCTCATCAGTAAGTACCTTGATAAGTTGAAATATTCCTCTTATTACAGATGTAGTTATTTCAGGCAAGAATAAAAAGGTTAGTGTACTGAGAGCTATATACATTTATGAATAAATAAAAACTCTTCAGAAACAGTAAATATTTCCAGCAGGAATTAGCAAAGAATGAAAGGTGTGGGCTTTCTCAAATATAGGCGATCAATATGGGTGGGCTTTAGATAAGAGGGAAAAAATGCTCTGCTTATCTCTGACTCCAAAATAAAATTCAAGTTGAACATGTATCCTCTTTATGGATGATGACTGAGAGCAGAGAAACTAAACCTCAGAGTAAATTATAACCTGGAGATGTAACGAATAGGCTAAATTACATGATGCCATGCTATTGTCTGTGTATATTTCTAGCTATCTAGATATATGTATACAGCTTTCATCCTTGGGTTTTACTGTATCATACAACAGTAATTTTTTCCCCACATTTCTTTGTTTACTGATGTAATACTTTTACTGGCAACAAATATGCAATTGCACACCCATACCTAATAGACAGCTGCACACACACACACTTTTTTTTTTTTTTTTTGCGGTACGCGGACCTCTCACCATTGTGGCCTCTCCCGTTGTGGAGCACAGGCTCTGGACGCGCAGGCTCAGTGGCCATGGCTCACGGGCCCAGCCGCTCCGAGGCATGTGGGATCTTCCCGGACCGGGGCATGAACCTGTGTTCCCTGCATTCCCTGCATCAGCAGGTGGACTCTCAACCACTGCACCACCAGGGAAGACCATATACACTATTAAAAAAAAAAAAAATTTGGCACTAGGTCTTTTACCTATTGGGGTCTTTATGTCTTTCTTTTATTTTTTAGGAGTTTTCAGAATTATTAGAATTGCATTAAAATAACATTAAAAACCTTATTAAATTTGTAAGTTCAATTAAAGAACAGCAATTTTTGAAGGGAAAACTTCTCAAATGTATTACTTTTAAAAATTCCTCACTCATCAACTTTCTTAAAAGAAAATTCAGGGAAGAGCCCAGTCAACTATGCAAAAATTGATGAGCTCAAGGGCAGGGCGGGTCAGAAGAATTAGAGCCCTAATGGAAAATCTAATATCATATACACACACAAAATGACCCTTATATTTCAAGAATCTAAAACATGTTCAATTATATTGGTGAGGTTGACAGAAATAATAGAGTCTGAAGCCAGAATTATATCACTAAGTATATTAAAACATAAAACAGTATGTGGCAAAGCAAAGGTAATTCTTATAGCAAAAATTAGTGGTTTGGATATATGCAGCAGATGCCATTTTGTCATAATGTTACTCCCTGCTACCAACTGAGTAAAGTCTAAATGGTGTTGGAAGATGTAAAGTCCTCCATGAGCTGACCTTGACCAACCAACGTCCTTAGACTCAACAGCTGACCAAACCTGCATGCTTTCTCATCCTCTGACTTTGTACAAGATGTTCTCTATAGCAAATAACTGCCTAACTCCAACCTATCTTGCTCATCCCTCAAACACATGAGAAAACACCAGTGTCAGTATCTCCCGAGAAACATTTTATGGCCCCTTGCTGAGCTAAATACTTCCCAATCTCCACTACTAGAGCATGAGTTTCATGGTGTCATAGGTTATTTCTTTCTTCCATTCACCAGGGACAAGGTGAAGAGAGAAGCACCCTTTCTTACCTATCAATGTAAACATTTTTTCTTCTGTGTTCAGGACCCGCCTCTTTCCAACATAAAGTTTCTTTCCTACAGGGAAACAATACCTCTTGATGTGACTTTGCAAGCCCAGCACAGGGTATGCACAATGCATAATTAGTCAATGTACAAATCAATTATGGCTTTTATTTCCTTATTTGACAAAAAGAGAAGAAAAACTAGGTTATAAGAAAATGATGAAGAAGAGATAGAAGATGGCAGTGTGGGAAGATGTCAAATTAGCATCTCCCCACAACTAGGGTGCCTGCAGGCCACTGGTGGGGGACCCTGACACCTAAGGAGATGGGAGGAACCCCAAGTGAACTGGTAGGAAATGGGGGAACTGAAGGAGGAGAAGTGAAGGCCAGATCAGATCAGTGTCCCTGAGGCCAGGGAGATCAGGACAGGCAGTCAGGAGAAGCCCTCCGGCAGGAGCAGGAGAGGAGTGGAGAGTATTTGCCCTGTCCACTCGAGCCAGGAAAGACTGCTGGGCTCCCAGGTGAGGTTCCCCGCCCTCTGAGAACAGTGGTGGGGGACACGCCTGGAACCCTTCTGTTCTGTTGAGTCTAAGCCCCACCCCCCACAGCCCCCAGGGCATTTTACAGCTCTGTGGGTTCTAAGCATAGGCCCTACCCACTGCCCTTGCTTAGGCCCCACCGTCCTCAGCCAAGGCCTTTACCTCCCTTTCTTTTTTTTCCCTCGTCTTTTTTACTATTGTGGTATAGTTGACCTTCTGGTTATTGGTTCATCTATAATTTTATTTTTTTATTCTTTCAAACATGTTTGTTACTTTCCTAGTCTAATTTTATTTTTTACTTTGTTCCCTTCTTTTTTTTTTGCCACCCCCACATGGGTTGTGGGATTTGGGCTCACAAGCCAGAGTCAGGCTGAAGCTCCTTCAGTGGAGCTCTGAGTCTGAACCACTAGACTAAACAGGAAACCTCAGACCCCAGGGAATATTCATTGGAGTGAGGTGTCACGGAGGTCATCATCTCAGCACCCAGACCCAGCTCTACCTAACAGCCTACAAACTCGAGTGTCAGAAGCCTCAGGCCAAACAACCAGTAAGACAGGAACACAATCTCACTCATTAAAAAAAAAAAAAAAAAAAAAAAAAATTAGATGGCAAAAAGTACATCACAGATGAAGGAACTGGGTAAAAACCAACAAGAACAAATAAATGAAAAGGAAATAGGCAATCTACCTGAAAAAGAATTTAGAGTAATGATAGTAAAGATGATACTGAAATTCAGAAATAGAGCGGAGGCACAGATAGAGAAAAATACAAGAAATGTTTAACAAAGATCTAGAATAACTAAAGAACAAACAGATGAACAACACAATAACTGAAATTAAAAATACACTAGAAGGAATAAATAACATAATAACTGAGGCAGAAGAAAAATAAGTGACTTGGAAGACAAAATGGTAGAAATAACTGCTGAGGAGCAGAATAAAGAAAAAAGAATGAAAAGAATTGAAGACACTCTCAGAGACCTCTGGGACAACAGTAAACACACCAACATTTGAATTATAGGGGTCCCAGAAGAAGAATAGAAAAAGAAAGGGTCTGAGAAAATATTTGAACAGATTATAATGGAAAACTTCACTAACATGAGACAGGAAATAGTTACCCAAATGCAGGAAGCACAGAGAGCCCCATACAGGATAAACCCTAGGAGAAATACACCAAGACACACATTAATCAAAGTAACAAAAATTAAATTCAAGGAAAAAATATTAAAAGCAGCAAGGGAAAAACAAAAAATAACACACAAAGGAATCCCCATAATGTTATCAGCTTAATTTTCAGGAGAAACTCTGCAGGCCAGAAGGGAGTGACAGGATATACTTAAAGTGATGAAAGAGAAAATCCTACAACCAGATTACTCGACCCAGCAAGTATCTCTTTCAGATTCAATGGAGAAATCATAAGCCTTTCAGACAAGTAAAATCTAAGAGAATTCAGCACCACAAAACCAGTTTTACAAAAAATGTTAAAGAAGCTTCTCTAGGTGGCAAACACAAGAGAAGAAAAAGACCCATAAAAACAAACCCAAAACAATTATGACAATGGTAATAGGAACATACAAATCAATAATAACCTAGTTTTGGAAATTTTAACCACAGAAATCAGAGATGAAAAAAAAAAAAATAAAAGGAATCCAAATTGGAAAAGAAGAAGTAAAACTGTCACTGTTTACAGATGACATGATACTATACATAGAAAATCCTAAAGATGCCACCAGTAAACTAGTAGAGACAATCAATGAATTTGGTAAGGTTGCAGGTGCAGGATACAAAATCAATGCACAGAAATCTCTGGCATTCCTATACACCAACAATGAAAAATTAGAAAGAGAAATTAAGGAAACACTCCAATTTACCATCACAACAAAAAGAATAAAATACCTAGGAATAAACCTGCCTAAGGAGGTGAAAGACTTGTACTCAGAAATCTGATGAAAGAAATCAAAGATGACCCAAACAAATGGAGAGATACACCATGTTCTTGGATTGGAAGAATCAATATTGTGAAAATGATTATACTACCCAAAGCAATCTACAGATTCAGTGCATTCCCTATCAAACTACCAAAGACATTCCTCTCAGAATTAGAACAAAAAATTTTACAATTTGTATGGAAACACAAAAGACCCCAAATAGCCAAAGGAATCTTGAGAAAGAAAAATGGAGTTGGAGGAACCATGCTCCCCAACTTCAAACTATACCAGAAAGCTACAGTAATCAAGACAGCATGTTACTAGCACAAAAACAGAAATATAGATCAATGGTATAGGATAGAATGCCCAGAGATAAACCCGCACACATATGGTCACCTAATTAATGACAATGGAGGCAAGAACGTACAATGGAGAAAAGACAGCCTCTTCAATAAGTGGTGTGGGGAAAACTGGACAGCTACATGTAAAAGATTGAAATTGGAACATTATCTGATACCATAAACAAAAATAAACTTCACATGGCTTAAAGTCCTAAATGTAAGACTGGACACTATAAAACTCTTAGAGGAAAACAGGAAAAACACTCTTTGACATAAACGACACCAAGATCTTTTTTGACCCACCTCTTAGAGTAACAGAAATAAAAACAAAAATAAACAAATAGGACTTAATTAAACTTAAAAGCTTTTGCACAGCAATGGAAACTATAAACAAGACAAAAAGACAACCCTCAGAATGGGAGAAAATATTTGCAAATGAAACAAGAGACAAAGGATTAATCTCCAAAATAAAAAATAGCATATGAATCTCAATATCAAAAAAAAAAAGATCCAATTAAAAACTGGGAGGAAAACCTAAATAGACATTTCATCAAGGAAGACATACAGATGGCCAAGAGGCACGTGAAAAGATGCTCAACATCACTATATTTTAGAGAAATACAAATCAAAACTACAATGAGATAATCACCTCACACCAGTCAGAATGGCAATTATCAAAAAATCTAGAAATGGTGTGGTGAAAACAGAACCCTCCAGCACTGTTAGTGGGTATGTAAATTGATACAACCACTGTGGGAAACAGTATGGAGGTTCCTTAAAAAACTAAAAATAGAACTACCATATGACCCAGCAATCCCACTACTGGGCATATACCCTGAGAAAACCATAATTCAGAAAGAGACATGTACCACAATGTTCACTGCAGCACTATTTACAATAGCCAGGTCATGGAACCAACCTAAATGTCCATCGACAGATGAATGGATAAAGAAGATGTGGCACATATATATACAATGAAGTATTACTCAGCCATAAAAAGAAACGAGACTGAGTTATCTATAGTGAGATAGATGGACAAAGAGTCTGTCATACAGAGTGAAGTAAGTCAGAATGAGAGAAACAAATACCATATGCTAATGCATATATATGGAATCTAAAAAAAAAAAAATGGTACTGATGAACATATTTGCAGGGCAGGAATAAAGACGTAGACATAGAGAATGGACTTGAGGACATGGGATGGGAGGGGGAAGCTGATGCGAAGTGAGAGTAGCATTGACATATATACATTAGTGAATGTAAAATAGTTAGCTAGTGGGAAGCAGCCACATAGCACAGGGAGATCAGCTCAGTGCTTTGCTATGACCTAGAGGGGTGGGATAGAGAGGATGGGAGGGAGGCTCCAGAGGGGGGGACGTGGGGACATATGTATATATATAGCTGATTCACTTTGGTGTACAACAGAAACTAACACAGTATTGTGAAGCAGTTATACTACAATAAAGATCCATTAAAATAAAAAAAAAAAAAAGGGCAGAGATAAATTTCAAAAAGAAAGAGACTGATGAGAATTTTGAAGTGCATTTAAAGATAATATTTTATAATATGCTAAAAATTCACCATGAATAATCAAATGAATTAATGAAAAATAAATTATTCATGTTTTAGGGATATAGAGTATTTTCTGAGTCTATTTGTTTTCATTTCCCTCTCTCATTTGCTATTTTAGCAAATTTTCTAACAAATATATTTGAATTTAAGAATTCTTACTCAAAAATCATGTGGCTTCTTTACTTTTTAAAAACTATTAGTGAGTAAGAATACTGCTAGTTGAACTTATTTAAAGCACTGAAATACTTGGTTTTGGTAGAATTATGTAGAAGAAATAAAATAATTAAGCAGTGAAGAGAAGTGGCCAGGAAATCAAGGTCTGAAATCAGATTCGTGCTCAAATCTCATTTCTGATGCTTGCTAACTTATGACTTTGGACAAGATCATACTGAATTTTCCTGCTTATAAAGAGGAAATAATAAGAGTTTTTCCACTTGGGGTTGTTGGAGGGATTGAACAAAATAAGAATTATAAAAAAAATTTCACAGTGCCTGGAACGTAGTAGATGTTAAATAAATATTAGCTATTCTACACTTTAATAATAAGAGGAAACTAGCATAATCAATAATACAGGAAACAATGTGAAAAATGAAACCAACCCAAACTATCCAGGCTCTCTAGTTGAGGATCCCAGGAAATACACAGATACTAGGATTATGAATTGTAAGACAGATGAAAGTCTATGTGAAAATTGGAGACTGAGATAGGAGGGTCCCACTAACGACCTTGGTGAGAAAAAACAATCAGCAGAATCACAGATCCATAAAACATGCTGCAAGGTAGCCTAGAAGAGATCTTTGAAAAGAGAAAATCAGCACAGAATAAAGAGGCACAGAATTACAGAACCAATTTGGAGAAAACCATTTTGAGAAGTTTTGAATTGTTTTTTATTTTTACTTTCAAAGACATCTTGAAGAAAGTTCTTTAAATGTTTTTTGCAATTATTCTTTTAAAGTCTAAAGGAAAGAAAACAAACGGAATAGGTGTTGACTGCAAAAGAAATTCTAAATAAACCATAAAGAAAAAATATCCTATTTTTATTAACATTTTTGATATCATAAAGTATATAAGTAGCAATATGCTTTCTTTGTTGTATCAATGAAATATTGTAACAGACATTTTTTTAAGGAAAGGTTAGTTGTTTATTTATTTCATGATTTTAAAATGTACTAACTTTTAATTGGTATCATTCTCTAAGGAACTGATTCAAAACTATATTATTTTTAAAAAATCAGCAATGTGATAGTGGATTGAAGAACACATATAGCTACATATTGCATAAAAGGAAAATATTAAATCAATATACTGTAATACAACTGTAATCCTGTTACCTATAACCCAAGTTTTCAGTAAGTCTGCAACATAGTTATATTTCTGTCTGGGATTTTTTTCTTTCTTTCTTTCTTTTTCTTAATGACATGAGTATAAGTTCCAGCTAAAGGAACCCTAAACCATTCTTCTTTAAGATATCTGCCTTTTAATATAGTAGAGAAGTAAGATGATCCAGAATTTGGTAATTTCAGTGAATTCTGAAAGAAAGACCAAGGTGAATTGTTTGGTTCAACATTGTGATAACCTCATTCTTCAATAATTTCTCTCACTATGCCTTGGGTCTCAGGTAGTACTGATACCCCTCTATCCTATAAGAGATATGACTGAAATACTTCTTAATGCCAAGATGTTAGAAATGATTGAAGAAAAAAACTTGATATAATCTAGAAAAACAATTTTGAACAAAAAAGTTGCATAAGCAGATATGTAGCAAGCAGAAAAATCTAGGTATCAATTACAAACTAGTTTTAATTTCAAACCAAACAAAAAAAAAGAGAGAGAGGTGAATTTTTAAAACCTTTTATTTTGAATGTTTTGGAATTAAAGTAAGATTACCCACTCCCCCTCAAAAAAAAAGTACAGAATTCTTTTATACTCCTCACTCTGTTACCCAGGAGCCAAAAGTGTGAGGAGAAATGGGATTTGCAAAATCTCAGTATCTCTCCCAAGATGCTTATCATCTACGACAAGAGAAATGGTAACTCATGCTGCCGTTGAGAAACAGGGCAGACATCGACTAAATCACGTGATTAAGGTAAACATCTAATGAGAATCTCTATCATCAATGCCTGAAAAGAAATGTTTATTTTTAACAAAAGGAAATCTATCAGAAAATGTTCCATAGCATACCTTGGATATTATACAATGAGAATCTCAATCACTTTTCAGTAATAAATTCTGTATCAGACAACCCTAAGGAAAAAACCCTAAATACTATTTAAAAGAAATGATTCTACTTAGAAATGTGTTTATGTATTCTTCATAGAGTTTTAAAAATGAGGACATTTTATAGTAAATTAAGAGACTTTTTTTTTTTTGGTTTGTTTTTTGTTTGTTTTTTTTGTTTGCTTGTTTGTTTGGTTTTGGTCTTTTGAAAAGCTGGAAGATCTTGCAAACCTAGGTTTACGTTCCCACATGGTAACTGCCTTCTTCAGACAGAGAGAAACTCTTCCGTTAGCCCCTGTCCCCACCACTTCCATGGCCTTACTTCAGAAAAACTTCACTTTTCTACGTTACCCGGTTAACATAGGTAAACCAGGTAAATGCCTGGTTATGTAGACATTTGATTCTGTGCTCCCCAATGTGTAATATTGTGCCACGTTTAACCCTACCCTCACCTTCATTGTGGGTATGTGTGTGTATGCATGTGTGTGGAGATTATATATATATATATATATGTATATATATATATTAGTTAATTATTTATTAACTTAGAGGAGGATAGGAGAGGAACTACAACAGACTTAATATTTATCTTAGAGTTTATATAATTAGAATGGGATGGTGAGGTTACTTACTTTTATTTTTGTGCTTCTCTGTATTTGAATTTTTAAAATAAATAGGTATTACTTTTGAATTCAAAACAAATCTCATAACAAAGATGCTATTAAAGACAAAAAAGAATGAAAGACATAAGATAGACATAAGGAAAAAGATAGAAGCAAATTATCACTGGGATCAAGAAGTATGGCCATTTACATTCTACCAGGATCTAAGTATGGGAAAGAATTCAGCATAAACAGGTCTAGTTTTGCCAAATCTCAGCATATAGTCAATAGTAAAAACTTATAGTTAACATGTACTGAAATAAAATAAATTTCAGGAGGCTGAAGAGTCTAAATCCCTTTCCTTGAGGGATTCACAGTCCATTGGGAGAATATGAACAATAACAACAAATTAACCAAAAAACAAAACAAAACAAAAATAGCAAACAAATAGATCAGAGCATAGTTTAAACCTTAAAAAATTGAGTTCAATTTTCTAAATATGTATAATATATATGTTTGCAAGTCTATTTTCCAGTCCAATAATTTATGTTCATAACATATTTAGGAAATAAGGAGGTATGTATCATCTTGTATTTCAGGTGAAAAAAAATGCTCAGAAAGGAATTTAAATCATCATGTTTACACCAAGCTGGAAGAAAAAGCAAAATTTTCCTTAGACAACTTTTACTACAATATTCCATCTTAGAAAATATTTTAAAAAGGTCATATGATTGAGTATTTAATTTCATCTTCATAAAATGGAGATAGATTCCTACAAAGTTGATGATTGAACTTCATTTTGAGTGGAGGCCTATTAAGTTATCTTTAGAACATTTTCCCTTAATAGCTGTCTGGCATTGGTCAGCCTCATTAGAATCTTCTGATGGTGATAAAACCTCAAATTTTCAGTTGATAAAATACAGATTTTTAGCACCAGTCCCATATATGAATTAATAGCTTTGGGCTTGGTATAAAAAATGTGCATTTTTAAACAAACTTACAAAGTTTTCATGATAAAGAAACTTCTGATGTTTATACAAATGTGAGACCTCTGGTTGCTAAAATGAAAAGGAAAGAGAAGAGAGTTCATATATGTTGAAAATGTGAGGGAAAAAAATAAGGACTCTGAATAGGTTTTGTTGTAAAAGAAGAAAAATATGCAGACAAACTTGGCTTGGGTGGAACATTTAAAAGTTTAATCAGGACAACTAGTGGATTTGAAAGGTTTTGTCATCTGGGCTCCATCTGGCCTTGATTCTGCAATTTTGAGAGTAGCTTCTCTTTCAACTGAAGGTCAGCATCAATGTAGTCTTAAAACATCAATGGGAGTAAATTTGATTCTTCAGGAGCCTGGGGCTATTGCTTGTATTTCTCTGGTTCTGTGTCTTTAACTGAATGACCATTCAAATAATCATTCACATGATATATTAATAACAGAACTTTTAGGTTAGATACAATGTTTCTAACAAAAGTGCCCTGAGAAAAGGTATCCTGAATTGATTCTATAAACTTTTAATAAATTGAAACTCTTTAATCAGTGCTTAACATTTACATTGCTTTGTTTTGGGTCGAAGAGTTTTGCAAGGTGGAGGGACAGTTAAAGGAGGGAATGACCAAAGACTGGGTGAACAGGAAGAAAATTATTTAATAATCCCCATAAAATATGATAAAGATTTGAACTAATGTTAAATGGGAATGGAATAAAAAGGAATTTGTGAAAGAATTCAGCAAGAAAGATTTGAAAATATTTGATGACAGAATAAACATGGAGGTAGATAATTAGATAAATATCAAGAATGTTGTTGAGTTCAGTTTCCTAACAAAATTATGATGCTCTTTTTTTTCTAAAAAAATAAAAAGAAGGTCCAGAGAATAATTTGGATTTTAAAAAATATTGATGAGTTTTCTTTTCAGCATGTTGAGGAATTTAAGGTGAGAGGAATGCTAGATGGAGATTAAAATAATTTATAAACTTGAATGTTCAAAACTGATTCTAAACTTAAGAAGTTATGCATAAACTCTTAGACATAGGAAGAACAAAAGTAGTTCTTTATATTTTGTATCAAATTGTGTGGTGGTTTAAAAATATTTCCCCTGAAATTTTGGACATTCTCCCATTGATGGAGTGTATGGCCATCTCCTTGAATCTTTCCTGTTTTATGACTGCTTTGAAAGATAGAGCCCAGCAGAAGACACAGTATGTGACTGCCAAGTCCACTTGGTCCTTTCGGGATGCTCTCCATCAACCCCCTCTCATACTGTCCCTCTAAAACACAGCCACCATTATGCAAAAGCATAAGCCAATGACAAAGCCATCTGTTCCCTCTTTGGTTTGTAGTCCCAGCTGAGCCCACCCCACGGTCATTCCAGACCTGGTTCCAGACATATGAATGACAAAAACATCTTAGAAATGGATCCTCCAGGCTTAATTCTTCTACTCCTTAGCCATTTGATTCTTTCCAGCTGTAGTTCCATCTTTAAATTCCCAGTACGCAGAACCTGTGAGCTTAATAAAAATTTGTGCTGTTTTACACAAAAAGATTAAGACGCTGTGTTGCATAGTAATAGTATCAGAGCAACCTCAGTTGGTCACCCTCAGTCAGTCAGATCGTCCCAGCTGAGGCCTAGGCATTATGGTACAAACACAAGCCATACTTGCTGTGCCCTGTCAGAACTCCTGATCCACAGAATCCATGAACATTATGAAACTTTTTTTTACTACCACTACATTTCATTAGTTCATTATCCAGCACTAATAAAAACATATAGCCTTTTGAAAATGTGATGAAATTCATGTGTGACTTTCTTATACTGCACCCAAAATGTTGCTTACAACTGAGGAGTTCTCAAATGTTCTTGTTTTTATGGCACTAATAAAAACAGTTATCATTGAACAGATGCTTATGGGAAAACCTACCAGACAATTTCTCTGAAGAAATTGATCTGTCTTTCATAACAAACTGTGGAGGTATGTACTCTAGTGATCTTTATTTAACATATACAGATCACTTCCCCATAATCTATAAGGTAATTATTACTATTAGTTCAATATTACATATAAAAAAACTGAAGCTCAAAGAGAGTAAGTAATTTTTCTAAATTTATGTGACGATTTAGCTATGGGGAAAGGGTATAAATTCACAGTCTAGCTTGAGACTCTATGCTCTTAACCTCTATATTATGATGGATCTCAACTAACCTTAGAGAGTACACATACCTCAGCTAAGATTAAACCCTTAGTTACAGATTGTATCTAAATTACATTTTTGTTTCTTAACTCTAATTCCATGCTCCTTCATTCAGTCTGCCTCAACAAATCACTAATTAATAATTCTACTTTTCCATGTGAATTGAACAGTGATTAAGTTAAGATGTCTTTAACTAAAAATATAAGGCTGAAAACCTACACACGAAGTATGTACATTGAGCATAGCAGGATACCAATCAGGGTCATTAAATAAGAGTAAGTTAATTAAGGTCATTAAACTGTTTCTAGGCATGGTGATCTGACCTAGAACTATACAACCTTTTTCTGCTTTATTAAATTTGAATTGTGCCATTGTAGATCTCTCCCTTTTGGAAAAATCTAAAGTATATCTGGAAGAAAATCAGCACATTGGGGAATACTTACAATATCATAAGAATCTCTTATTATTTGAACTTGTCACAAATTGTTTTCATTATGGATGTTTTAACAAGAGATGAATGCTCATCGTGAAGGAAGAGTAATTTTTTTTTTCAAGGTTGATATTCTTTTAAGTAGGAGGGATACATGTGAACTGGGGAATGACAGAAAGGAAAGAGGTATGTCAGCTAAATCAAGTGATTCACATTCTGTTAATAGAGAGACAGCTGTTCATCTTAATCACTCTCAGGCCCTCTTTCACTGCTCTGTAGTTCCATACTGTTATCTTCACAGTTCCCCTGGGCATGTGCTATCGCTTCTGCACCAACATGCTAACAGGGGTTAGCTATAGAAGACAATGTGCACATGACATTGGTGTGGCACGGTTCTCTAGCAAGCATCTTCAACATAATGTTGATTCTATTATTTGTGGTCCTGTTCATTTCAATCATGCAGATATAGATAAGCTTGGATAAAATGACACAACTCTCCTCTATTTAATGACCTTTGATGTCACACCTCTACTAAGTTTTTGGTTTTGTTTTGTGATAATATAGTTCTTCAGTGCAATCAGTTCTCTATTTCTACAGTTAAACTTTGAAATTTTCTCCATCACTCTCCTTATTAATGGCTTCCTTCTTGATATCTTATTTATTTTTTAAATTTATTTGATATTACTCATTTTGTGCCTCCTTTCTTACAGGAAATGATAGACAAACTGATTTCTGATTGTTTCCTAAATTGTTGCTTAGATTTAGAATAATATTTCCTTTTCCATCAAATCACATGTAAGTCATATTCAAGAAAAGTGGCATCAGAGGCAGCTTTTCCAAACTTGTTTTCTAGTTATTTTAAATGATTTCCCACTTCCACAGTTTAGTTTTACTCTCTTCATTCTTTACATTAAATTGTTTTTATTATTGGATTTTATGTCACTACAAAGTGAACAGTAAGAATTCTCTCTAATCCACTCTTTATTTTTATAACTTTGGTAGCGTGAATTTCTCCTTGACACCATTTATTTTTAAATAAAGACTCATTTCCATGTGACCTTTTGATTTATTTTCTTGATTTTCTGATGATGATGTATATTATATACTATACATATATATGTATAATTTGTTATTTATAATAATGTAAGTATTGAATTTATCTTATATATTATAATATAAACTGTTTTAAACTGTTTTATTTACTGTTTTATATTAAACTGTTATATTTAACTGTTTTATTTATTTAAAATATTACATTAATATTACATTAATTCCTGTCTATGCTAGTGATTAATTCAAAGTTAATATCCCTTTTTGATCCTTAGCAAAATATCTTTTAATTATAACATATTTCTTCTTATGATCAAGGGTACATCATTTATAGAAGTAATAAGATGCACATCAAGATCTTTTCATTTTATACAAAACCTTTCATTATAGAGTTATTGCTCATCTATCTGGTCCCAGCCTTTGTCACGACCCTTTCCTCTCTATACTACAGCAATAATAAACTATTTGTAATTTCTGAGATATCACAGTTACACCATAGGATAAAATGTTGTTATCAAAGGAGCTCTTGTGGAAAAGAAAGGGAAATGAAGAAGGACTGGGAAGAAGTTATCCTGAAATGAAAGCCCTGCAAACCCTCAGTCAGTCCCATCAAGAGACCTGTAACAATATGGCTTTTCAGAGGTGTCCTGCAGAGGCTCAAAATAGCTGCATTTTTATACCTCTGGCTGATGCAGGCTGTTTAGGGAAGGGACCCATTAGTAAAAGTTGTTCTATGAAGTTGAGACAAACCTTGAAATAGATAACGGCTGGAAAATGTATTGGTACCTGGCACAATTTCTTCCCTTTGACAGGGATCTAGGGGGCAAATCCTCATGTTCCCTTGAACTTGGAAGATATAGTGAACTAGGGTCTTCCTCTGAATTAATATGATTAAAAAATATGAATGCTTTATAAATGAACTGGCTATGAAAGAAGGAGAGGTGGCTGGGTTAGGAGTGGTCCCATATCCCATGGTTTGTCAGAGCAAAGGATGCTTAGAACACATACCCCATGTGCCAGATAAAAGCTATTAACTGTAGGGAGTTAGCATGCATAGAACTCTTCAAGACAGCTTGCTAAGGGGATGAGAAACCTCAATAGAAAGCAACTAGAGGTGTACCTCCAGATATCTAGGCGTCAACCAAGGAGTTGAAAACAACAAGCCAGAATAAAGATGCATGTTAATTATTGAAGTCAAGTTGTCTTTATGACTAGAAGTGCCTAAAAAATCTCTTTTATTATTTGAGAATCATCAGAAGAATATAGAATGCATCCTAGTTTTCTTCTAGAAAGATAGGGAAACATTCATCTTACAGAATAAGATAAATGGAGAGTGATAGAAAAGTTTCAGGTTCTTTTCTCATTATTTTCTGTACACCCTACTTGTTCAACAAAATAGTGTACTCATATTGAACTTCATATTTTTATGCTTGCTTAGATCATTTTGCTTAAATTTTGTGTAAAAAATATACTTTCTAAAATAGGAAGTACGGTTAAATTTATGATATGAAGTTATCATGATTCATTTCTTCTTTATATATACTTAACCCTTTCATATTTTGGGGTATTTTTTTTAAAATTCGGTAAACAAAACTTCTATAGAACTTGTAAAACCACTGGAAACGTCAAAATTAGGAGGAATCAAAGTATCATATTAAGCAATTTCAAGTGGAAGAACTTGGACTGAGTGCTTGGTCCCTATAATTATTCCCTTATCACTTGATAAAATTTGCCATTTTGCTCAGAGAATAGAACAGCAAGCCTAGTCTTTGATAATGACATAGCTTTGTTTAGACCAAATTAGGAGAGACTTTAAAAAATAATGGGTCTTAATACATAATAATTACTGGAAAGAATGGCTCTGTAACTACAGTTTTTCTTTTCCCTTTTACACACAGTTTTACCTATTAGAACACATAGTGGTCATTTAATCCTTACTTGACTAACCTGTCATACTCTATAATCAGTAAAATAACTCAGCTGTAGTTTTAACTTGGAGTGTTTTCATTGACAAATTACAATACAGTGTAATCAGAAACTCAAAAAGGAAATGACTGCATATTGCTTTTTTCACCCACTTAATGTAAGTTACCATACTTCATAGTTAGTGAGTGACATTATTGCTGGGAATATTCACCTTGTGTAAAAATAGAAATCAATCACTGGAGTAATCATATCCTCCAGGAATAATAGCATAATAGAGCTAGAAGGATCTTAGCAATTATCTAATCCATTGGAGAGCTGGATGTGTGAGAATTTGTTTCTCCCAGGGATGCCACAAAAACTGCCTTGGGAAAAGGGGACCGATTTCTGGGTTTCTTTCTGTTATCTCACCTAAAATGCATCAACTTTTTATCTGTTCAATAGATTGGGGGAAAAAACAATTTGATTTACTTAAAAAAATATTCAAAATCACATAGTTCAAAACACTTGTCCTGCATATAAGAAAACCAAAGCTCAGGAGAAGTTTCCCAAACATGGATAAAATGAAGCAGTAGAAGAGGACAGGTTACAGTGATATAGATATGGTTTAGCTGTCTGTGACTTACTTAAGCAAAATTTATACTTTGAATTATTTCTTTATCACCATAGAAGATTCCTACAGCTCATGTCTACAATTCATGTCCCCCTTTAACTCTTAGTATAATCTTTTAATTATTTTTCTTTGTGACAATTGTAAGTTTCCTAACTTGCCTTATTCCCTGTATCCTCTCCAGCTCTAGTCAATAACCTTATGCTACTTCCTCTACTAAATTTCCTTTATTGGCTCCATCACTGAAAAGATGCATTTTAAATGCCATAACAAAATTGACTAATTATTTTATAACTAGAATCCACCACTCATTCCAATCTCAGCTTTAACCATTCTATCCTATACACCCTGTGCTACACTCCCACTGTTCCCTGTTCATACAATGTTTTTCCACATGATCCCCAGGCATATTATTTCTACTTCCTGGAATAATGATCAGATGTCTTTGCCTATTAATTTTTTTTTTTTTCCAGAATCTAGTGTAAACTCCTCCATGAGGCTATCTCAGGCAGGTCTAGCCACTGTTGCTTCTGTCTTTACCGATGTTTTTCATGTATCCTTTGTGATGTGGATTATATTATTTAATCAAAGTGTGTGTGTATACACACACACACACACACACACACACACACACACACACATATGTATATACACATTACCTCATATTTGTAAAAGAGATGCAAGCCTCCAAGAATAGGAGATCCTTTCTCTGATCATTTGCCAACTAATTAGCACATTGTTTTCCATCCAACTCCTTTCCTGGATACTGTCTTTTGCCATTCCAGTGCAACAGCAAAGAGGCATTTTTATTCTTAAGAAGACTAACCTTAATAGAACTAAACATGGTTTGGAGAGACAGTCCATTTTTCCTGGCTATGAGATCTGGTATCTGTAGTCCAGTGAGGTGCTCCACTGAGCTGGCTGGATACATACTACCAGTGTTTAATTCCTAATGTTCCCTTGGTGTCTATGACAAATCACAACTATTGCAGAGCTAGCTTTACCCCATACCAGTCTTTCTTCTTTTATTATTTATAGCTCCATTTTTGAATGTTCCATGGTCTCAGGCAGCCATGTTAATGCATCTTTGTAACTGTCACTGTCCCTGGTGTCACATTTCCCAGTGGCAATTATACAAAATTGTAACAGACTCATAGACATAGAAAACAAACTTATGGTTACCAAAGGAGGAAGAGGGGTAGGGAGAGGTAAATTAGGAATTTGGGATTAAGGTATACACACTACTATGTATAAAATAGATAACCAACAAAGAACTACTGTATAGCACAGGGAACTATACTCAATATCTTGTAATAACCTATAATGGAAGAGAATGTTAAAAAAGAATATATACATTTATGAATCACTTTGTTGTACATCTGAAACTAGCACAACATTGTAAATCAACTATACTTCAATAAAAAATTTTTAAAACAAGAAAGAAAATAACAATATGTACAGAGACATGGAAAATTCCTGGCACTTTCTGGGAATGCCGTAACTGATTTTGACTAAAGCAAACTATCTGAAGGGTGAAACAGCAGGGGCTGAACCTAGGGAGAGAGGGCTGTGACCAGATAGGGAAACCCTGTTTATATAGGAATAAAGCTGCAGTCTCCATCTGTGACATGAAGAATACTGAAATTTGCCACAGTACTGGTATATAGGGACTAGTGTCATATCTTAGAAAATCAGCTTAAATTCAGGAAAGATTGGTTTGGTACAAAGAATAGAGACAACAAGACAAGTTAAGAAAATTTTGAAAAATTCAAGGTGATGAGGAACTGAATAAATGTGGTGACCAACTTGATGAAGAGAAATGAGTGTATTAGAAATCTCTTTGGAATGTTGATTATAGAACTTCATTGACTATCGTGAGTGAGAGAGAATTGTTAATTACAATTGGATTTAATGCATTGGACGTATCAGTCTCTAGTCTGTCTGATATCACAGTAATATGTTCATGGAGAATTTGAAGCTGAAATTGTTGAGATGCATAAAGCTAGTGTGAGCACTAAAAATAAAAGTTTTAATGCACTTTTAATTCTATGCAATTAGAGTTGAGAAGAATTTGTGTATGTGGACTGAAAAACACCACTATTCTCTGTTAATATTCTGATCTTTATCAAAAAACTTTTTAGCAGGGTCTAAAAGTTTTTGACTCTGAGGCAGAGTTAAAGCATAATAATTAGTCTCTGATTAGTCTCGTTTGCCTCTCAACATGATTTTTAGTTTTAGCAAGAACTGATTTACTGAGAA
Organism: Aethalodelphis obliquidens; assembly: GCF_003676395.1. NCBI lineage: Eukaryota > Metazoa > Chordata > Mammalia > Artiodactyla > Delphinidae > Aethalodelphis > Aethalodelphis obliquidens. Next base: position 2,545,986 of record NW_020838020.1, on the reverse strand, counting down.
ACCTCAATAATCAGAAATTGGCATGCTTATTTACTCTCCTGAAAGTGAAACCCAGACTCTGAAGGATAGATTTCTGGAAATAACAGTTTAGGAAACTCATAGGCAATCTTTACAGCAAGCTAGCTAATTAGCCATGACTTTAATCTCCTAAAACAAAAACTTTTTATTGTGGTTCTGCTTTACTAAGAGCATTATAAATAAAATGAATCATAGGGTGACACAGCTTTAAAAATGATCAATTTGTATGAGATTGAAAACCAAAACTGATTATATTTTGTTATTCTGTGAATGAATTAAATCATACATAATAATAGCTAGTAGTTCTTGGGTCTTAAAAATCAGTGATAGTAGAAAGAGCAAGTGCCATTCCCTAACGGTGGAGATTCTTGCCAAAGGCTATTTACTATTGCCCTTTTATGATAAATACAAGCACAGATATTTATAAATACTAATTTTGAATGATCTGGGTATTGCTTGGCAGAAAGCACACAAAGTTGATTGGAAAAACTAGGAGTGGACAAGGTAGGAAAATATTTGGTTAAGAAATGTTTGTGAAAAAACACCTACAAAAGTAAAAATGAAGTAACTAAGAGGTTATGCAAGTGTGGAATTAGGGAGAACTTTTGAGGGGGCTCTATTTTCTTGTCTAGGAAAAGAAAACAGCAATTCCTTTCTGTAGAAACTAGAAGGAAAAATAATGTTTAGTCCACGCTGACAGAGAGATACCTTCTGGAAAGAGAGAAATTTCAGTGAAAACATGAGAGTTCTTTCTATGAGAAGCCAGGAATAACAAAACAAAACAAAATAAACAAGTAATACACAAAATATTCTATCTTGTTAGTGATAAATTATCTTACAGTCAACCTTGTTATTTCTGAAGCATAAGCAGGGGGAGACTAACCCAATAAATCAAACTTTCAATTTGGACATTGTAAAGCTATCTATACTGACTGTCCTTCATCAGAAGTTTGTTTGAATTTTTGAAATTGTCCAGAAGAAGAAATGCCTGCACACTGAGTGACTATAGCATCTGAAAAAGTACTGTGGCTTTTGCTGAGTACCATTTTGCTTCTGCTTATTTGCACCTGTTACAATATCAAAAGTTCCTCAAATTGAACTTGTTTTGTTTGTGTAATTCCTGTGCTCAGATTAACTTTTTACCTTTAGTCATTCCTGATTTGAATCACTTTTATTTTATTTTTTAAATTCATTCTTCCTCAATTGATGTCTGAATAATTTCAGCTTCTATATTCCCATCACCTATCTTCATTCTGTGATTGATCCAAGCTTGGGAAATCTCCAGTTTTACTCAGCTTTACCACAAACAGCAGGTCCCTATTTATGGCATGTGTCACAGTAGTTGGCAGCATTTCATCTGGGCACAGTAGGGTAATTTACTTACAGACTGCAAGTCACATCATTATTAGCAGTCTCTTAACTGCTCTGAGGCCAAGGCTGAAATACTAAAAAGGCCTGAAGAGAATCTCCAGGTATACTTGTGGAATTACCATTTTACATGACGTGGTAAAAACTAGTAGGCAACACTTTATAAAATTCCCTGAGAATGAGTTGATTACATTTTTATAAGCCAGCTGACAAGCTAGGCAGAGAAGTGGGTTAGGCCAGGTATAGGACTAAAGTTTGCTTAAATCAGTTTGAAAAAGTCATGGTTGAAATATGACAAGGTTTTGGAAACTCCTACATGCTACAAGATTTATAATCACAAGCACACAGTTACATCATGGGACCAGGAATCAATCTAACAGGAGGCAGCACCTTCTTCCTCCCAGCTCTGGAGATGATTGAAACAAATCAATAGCTACCACCTACTCTTAGTGAAGAAAGTTTCTGAGAATTCTCTTGAAATGATTTTCTCTTAATATGCATAATAAATAAACTCCCCAACCTCATAATTCATGCATCTTGGTGGAGGTAATGTTCATATCTTAGATATAAGTCTAAGCCATCATCCTGTGTTAGCAATATTGTCCAATGGGGCCGATTTCAGAGATTGCATTGATATAGCTGTGCATGTTTGATTAGCATGAGAGAAACCTAGCTTCTAATATAAACACAATACCAGTTAGCTGAAGACCAAACTTTGTTTTTAGTGTTGCCAAACTGATCATTATATTTGGGTCTTATTTGAAACTTTGTTTCTCTGCAACATAGAATTAATACAATTAACCCTTTCTGAATAAATTCCTACATCCCTACTTGTTTTGCCTACTATAATATCCTGAGTCCTATCTAGCTCTTGAAATTTCTCCAGGAACTTTTCCTTAATAATCAGAAACTCTCCTTTCTATATGCCACACACGCCCTGCCCTGGTTCAGCCTGTAACAAAAGCAGAGCATCTATGAATTGCTTATGATAGCTAATGGGTCAGTGTGGCCTGTTCCAAGATTGCACTCACAACCACTGGCCACTGACATTCTGAACACATAGTAAGAAAACCTAGATTATGCAATTCATGTTGTCACAGCCTTGTGAGGCTTTAAAAGTGTGATGAATTAAAGAATCTCCCAGATACAGTTCATGCTAATCTAGACTGGCTGAGAATGCACTTCTGAAAAACTATTGAATTAACGGATTATACTACTTAGAAGTTACAATATCCATGTGACCCAGAAATGAAAGACCAACTAATGCAAACTCTTGTGGGTTCTTTTTAATGGAATCACTTTCCATATACTGAGATAAAGAAATGCAAATTTGTCTTCCAAGGCTTCAGCATGGAGACATCTGCTCACACACTACATTACCTCCATCTATTTCTATTTTCCTTCTTGCACAAACCACTGACCCTGGAGAGGGGAGTGTTCTCCTATGTTACAGGTCACTTTCCATAGGTAATAAACCCTTCTTGTTTCCCCATTTTTCTGAACTATAATTTTAGACAAACTGAGGAGAGATGCATTTTAGCTTGTAAAGGAATATAATTCTGAAAATATTTTTAAATAGTATACATTCATATTATCAAAAAAATATTTGACCATATGTCAAAACATATCCAGAATCTGATCATGTACTGCCATTTGTGCTGCCACAGACCTGGTCCAAGCCACTGGCATATTTAGCCTGGATTATTAGAACAGTTTCAAAACTGTTTTTCAGGCCATTGTCCCTGCCCCAGTCTAGCGTATTCTCAAACTAAGCAGCCAGAGGGATTCTTTTAAAATATAAATCAGACAGTATTGTTTCTATGTTCAGATTTCCCACCACAATCAGTATAAGGGCAAAGCTTTTACTGTGGCTTGTATTACCATGGCCTCTTTTACCAAGGAGCTTCACACCTGCTTTTTTCTGACTTTATTTCCTACTAGCTCACCCAGCACCCGATCCCTGTCTTGTACATCCTTCTTGGGTTATACTAACCATCTCCTTCTTTGATCTCTGTTAGCACATTCCTTCCTCAGAGTCTTTATCCTTGCTATGAAACTCTCTTTGCTCAAATATCTCATCCACCAGGCTTACTCTTTCACATTCTTTGCATCTCTCCTCACGTATTACCTTAGAGAGCAGTCCTTCTCTGACAACACAAAATAAAACAGCACATGCTCCAACCCACTACAGAGCATGTCTTTACTCATCCATGACTATATTTTTCTCCATAATACTAATGTGAATGTTGTCTTAGCTTTGTCTGAATTCATTACTAGACTGAAGGCAACAATTCTGTCCATACTACTCATTTATGTTCTTATAGCACCTGGAATGATGCTTAGCATCTGATAGGTACTAAATTAATGAATAACATTTGTTAAATAAATGACTGGGAACATTGGTTAATGATAGAATTTCACAACTATTGGATTTAATAACTGGTTTTAAAACAACCTTAGATGTGTTAGGGCAACTTCTTTACTTCTAGTCACTTTATTTTTTTAACATCTTTATTGGAGTATAATTGCTTTAAAATGGTGTGTTAGTTTCTGCTTTATCACAAAGTGAATCAACTATACGTATACATATATCCAGATATCCCCTCCTTCTGTGTCTCCCTCTAGGTGGTCAAAAAGCACCAAGTTGATCTCCCTGTGCTACGTGGCTATGCGGCTGCTTTCCACTAGCTATCTATTTTACACTTGGTAGTGTATATATGTCCATGCCACTCTCTCACTTTGTCTCAGCTTACCCTTCCCCCTTCCTGTGTCCTCAAGTGCATTCTCTACATCTGTGTCTTTATTCCTGTCCTGCCTTTATGTTCTTCAGAACCACTTTTTTTTTTTTTTAGATTCCATATATATGTGTTAGCATATGGTAGTTGTTTTTCTCTTTCTGACTTACTTCACTCTGTATGACAGTCTCTAGGTCAATCCACCTCACTACAAATAACTCAATTTCCTTTCTTTTTATGTTTGAGAAATATTCCATCGTATATACGTGCCACATCTTCTTTATCCATTCATCTGTCGATGGACACTTAGGTTGCTTCAAAGTCCTGGCTATTGTAAATAGTGTTGCAATGAACATTGTGGCACATGACTATTTTTGAATTATGGTTTTCTCAGGGTATATGCCCAGTAGAGGGATTGTGGGGTCTTTTTTTAGGTTTTTAAGAAACTTCCATACTGTTCTCCATAGTGGCTCTATCAATTTACATTCCTAGCAACAGTGCAAGAGGATCCCCTTTTCTCTACACCCTCTCCAGCATTTATTGTTTGTAGACTTTTTGATGATGGCCATTCTGACCAGTGTGAGGTGATACATCATTGTAGTTTTGATTTGGATTTCTCTAATAATTAGTGATGTTGAGCATCCTTTCATGTGTTTGTTGGCAATCTGTATATCTTTTTTGGAGAAATGTCTATTATGTCTTCTGCCCATTTTTGGATTGGGTTTTTTGTTTGTTTGATATTGAACTGCATGAGTTGCTTGTATATTTTGGAGATTAATCCTTTGTCAGTTTCTTTGTTAACAAATATTTGCTTCCATTCTGAGGGGGGTTCTCTTTTCATCTTGTTTATGGTTTCCTTTGCTGTGCAAAAGCTTTTAAGTTTCATTAAGTCCCATTTTTTAATTTATTTTTTTATTTCCATTTCTCTAGGAGGTGGGTCAAAAAGGATCTTGCTGTGATTTATGTCATAAAGTGTTCTGCCTATGTTTTCCTCTAAGAGTTTGATAGTGTCTGGCCTTACGTTTAGGTCTCTAACCCATTTTGAGTTTATTTTTGTGTATGGTGTTAGGGAGTGTTCTAATTTCATTCTTTTACATGTAGCTGTCCAGTTTTCCCAGAATCACTTATTGAAGACAGTGTCTTTTCTCCCTTGTATATTCTTAACTCCTTTATCAAAGATAAAGTGATCATATGTGTGTGGGTTTATCTCTGGGCTAACTTGTTCCATTGATTTACATTTCTGTTTTTGTGCCAGTACCATACTCTCTTGATTACTGTAGCTTTGCAGTATAGTTTGAAGTCACAGAGCTTCATTTTCCCTCCAGTTCCATTTTTCTTTCTCAAGATTACTTTGGCTATTCAGAGTCTTTTGTGTTTCCTTACAGATTGTGAATTTTTTTGTTCTAGTTCTTTGAAAACTACCATTAGTTGTTTGATAAGAATTGCATTGAATCTGTAGATTACTTTGGGTAGTATAGTCATTTTCACAATATTGATTCTTCCAATCCAAGAAAATGGATATCTCTCCATCTGTTTGTATCACACTTAATTTCTTTCATCAGTGTCTTATAGTTTTCTGAGTACAGGTCTTTTATCTCCTTAGGTAGGGTTATTCCTAGGTATTTTATTCTTTTTGTTGCAATGGTAAAAGAGAGTGTTTCTTTAATTTTCTTTCAGAATTTTCATCATTGGTGTATAGGATTGCAAGAGATTTCTGTGCATTAATTTTGTATCCTGCCACTTTACCAAATTCATTGATTAGCTCCAGTAGTTCTCTGGTAGCATCTTTAAGATTCTCTACGCATAGTATCATGTCATCTGCAAACAGTGACAGTTTTACTTCTTCTTTTCTTATTTGGATTCATTTTATTTTTTTTGTCTTGGATTTCTGTGGCTAAAACTTCCAAAACTACGTTAAAAAATAGTGGTGAGGACTCCCCTGGTGGCACAGTGGTTGAGTGTCCGCCTGCCGATGCAGGGGACACAGGTGTGTGCCCCGGTCTGGGAAGATCCCACATGCCACGGAGCAGCTAGGCCCATGAGCCATGGCCGCTGAGCCTGCGTGTCTGGAGCCTGTGTGCTGCAACGGGAGAGGACAAAACAGCGAGAGGTCCACATACTGCAAAAAAAAATAGTGGTGAGAGTGAGCAACCTTGTCTTGTTCCTGGTCTTAGTGGAAATGATTTCAGTTTTTCACCATTGACAGTGATGTTGGCTGTGGGTTTGTCATATATGACCTTTATTATGTTGAGGTAAGTTCCCTCAATGCCTACATTCTGGAGGGTTTTTAACATAAATCAATGTTGAATTTTGTCAAAAGCTTTCTCTGCATCTATTGAGATGATCATGTGGATTTTATCCTTCAGTTTGTTAATATGGTGTGTCACATTGATTGATTTGTGTATACTGAAGAATCATTGCATCCCTGGGATAAACCACACTTGATCATGGTGTATGATCCTTTTAATGTGCTGTTGGATTATGTTTGATAGCATTTTGTTGAGGATTTTTGCAACCATATTCATCAGTGACATTGGCATGTAGTTTTCTTTTTTTGTGACATCTTCTCTGGTTGTGGTATCAGGGTGATGGTGGCCTCGTAGAATGAGTTTGGGAGTGTTACTCCCTCTGGTATATTTGGAACAGTTTGAGAAGGGTAGGTGTTGCTCTTCTCTACATGTTTGATAGAATTCGCCTGTGAAGCCATCTGTTCCTGGTCTTTTGTTTGTTGGAAGATTTTTAATCACAGTCTCATTTCAGTACTTGTGATTTGTCTGTTTATATTGTCTATTTCTTCCTGGTTCAGCCTCTGAAAGTTGTGCTTTCCAAGGAATTTTTCCCATTTCTTCCAGGTTATCCATTTTATTGGCATACAGTTGCTTGTAGTAATCTCTCATGATCCTTTGTATTTCTGCAGTGTCAGTAGTTACTTCTGCCTTTTCATTTCTAATTCTATTGATATGTCTTTTCCCTTTTTCTTGATGATCTGGCTAATGGTTTATCAATTTAGTTTTTCTTCTCAAAGAACCAGCTTTCAGTTTTGTTGATCTTTGCTATCATTTTCTTCATTTCTTTTTCACTTATTTCTGATCTGATGTTTATGATTTTTTCCTTCTGCTAACTTTGTTTTTGTTTTTTTTTTGTTCTTCTTTCTCTAATTGTTTTAGGTGTAAGATTAAGTTGTTTATTTGAGATTTTTCTTGTTTTCTGGTAGGATTGTATTGCTATAACCTTCCCTCTTACAATGGCTTTTGCTGTATCCCATAAGTTTTGGTTTATCATGTTTTCTTTGATTTCCTCTTTGATTTCTTCATTGATCTCTTGGTTATTTAGTAGTGTATCATTTAACCTTCATGTGTTTTTTTTTTTTTTTTTACAGTTTTTTATCCTGTGATTGATATCTAGTCTCATAGCGTGTTGTTGGAAAATATACTTGATTATGATTTCAATTTTCTTAAATTTACCAAGGTTTGATTTGTGACCCAAGATATGATCTCTCCTGGAGAATGTTCCTTGAGCACTTGAGAAGAAAATGTATTCTGTTGGTTTTGGATGGAATGTCCTATAAATATCAATTATGTCCATCTTGTTTAATGTGTCACTTAAAGTTTGTGTTTCCTTCTTTATTTTCATTTTTGATGATCTGTCCATTGGTGAAAGTGGGGTGTTAATGCCCCCTACTATGATTGTGTTATTGTCAATTTCCCCTTTTATGGCTGTTATTATTTGCCTTATGTATTGCGGTGCTCCTATGTTGGGTGCATAAATATTTACAATTGTTATATCTTCTTCTTGGATTAATCCCTTAATCATTATGTAGTGTCATTCTTTGCCTCTTGTAATAGTCCTTATTTTAAGGTCTATTTTGTCTGATATGACACTTGCTACTCCAGCTGTCTTTTGATTTCCAAATTCATGGAACATCTTTCTCCATCCCCTCACATTAAGTCAGTATGTTTCCCTACATCTGAAGTGGGTCTCTTGTAGACAGCTTATATACAGTCTTGTTTTTGTATCCATTCAGCCTGTCTATGTCTTTTGGTTGGAGCATTTAATCCATATACATTTAAGGTAATTATCAATATGTATGTTCCTATTACCATTTTCTTATTTTTGGGGGGTTTGTTATTGTAGTTCTTTTCCTTTTCTTGTGTTTCCTGCCTAGAGAAGTTCCTTTAGCATTTGTTGTAAAACTGGCTTGGTGGTGTTGAATTCTCTTACCTTTTGCTTGTTTGTAAAGGTTTTAATTTCTCTGTCAAATCTGAATGAGATCCTTGCTGGGTAGAGTAATCTTGGTTGCAGGTTTTTCCCTTTCATCACTTTAAATATGTCCTGCCACTCCTTTCCGGCTTGCAGAGTTTCTGCTGAAAGATGAGCTGTTAACCTTGTGGGGATGCCCTTTTATGTTATTTGTTGCTTTTCCCTTGCTGCTTTTAATATTGTTTCTTTGTATTTAATTTTTGATAGTTCGCTTAATATGTGTCTTGGCATGTTTCTCCTTGGTTTTATCCTATATGGGACTCTCTGTGCTTCTTGGGTTTGAGGAGCTATTTCTTTTCCCATATTAGGGAAGTTTTCAACTATAATCTCTTCAAATATTTTCTCATCCCTTTATTTTCCTCTTCTTCTTCTGGGCCTCCTATAATTCAAATGTTGGTGCATTTAATATTGTCCCAGAGGTCTCTGTGACTGTCCTCAATTCTTTTCATTATTTTTTTTATTTTGCTCTGCAGTAGTTATTTCCACTATTTTATCTTCCAGGTCACTTACCTGTTCTTCTGCCTCAGTTATTCTGCTATCAATTCCTTCTAGAGAATTTTTAATTTCATTTATTGTGTTGTTCATCATTGTTTGTTTGCTCTTTAGTTCTTCCAGGTCCTTGTTAAACTTTTCTTGTATTTTCTCCATGCTATTTCTAAGATTTGGGATCATCTTTACTATCATTACTCTGAAATCTTTTTCATGTAGACTGACTATTTTCTCTTCATTTGTTTGGTCTGGTGAGTTTTTACCTTGCTCCTTCATCTGCTGTATATTTCTCTGTCTTCTCATTTTGCTTAACTTACTGTTTTGGTGTCTGCTTTTCACAGGCTGCAAGTTCATAGCTCCTGTTGTTTTTGGAGTCTGCCCCCAGTGGGTAAGTTTTGTTCATTGGGTTGTGTAGGCTTCCTGGTGGGGGGGACTGGTGCCTGTGTTCTGATGGTTGAGTCTGGATCTTTTCTTTCTGGTGGGCAACACCATGTCTGGTGGTGTGTTTTGGGGTGATCTTATTATGATTTTAGTCAGTCTCTCTGCTAATGGGTGAGGTTAAATTCCTGTCTTGCTAGTTGTTTGGCATGTGGTGTTCAGCACTGGGGCTTGCTGGTCATTGAGTGGAGTTGAGTCTTAGCATTGAGATGGAGATCTTTGGCAGAGCTCTCACCGATTGATATTACATGGGGCCAGGAGGTCTCTGGTGGTCCTATGTCCTGAGCTCAGCTCTCCCACTTCAGAGGCTCAGGCCTGACATCTGGCCAGAGCCCCAAGACCCTGTAAGCCACACAGTTCAGAAGAAAAGGGAAAAAAAAATAATAAAATAAAGTTATTAACCTAAAAAATCTAAAGGTAAGATAAAAAAAAAAAAAGAAGAGAACGACCAAACCCACAAACAAATCCACCAGTAATAACAAGCACTAAAATCTACACTTAAAAAAATCGACAGACATAACTCTAGGACAAATGGTAAAAGCAAACCTATACAGACAAAAATCACACAAAGAAGCAAGCATACACAGACACACTCACAAAAAGAGAAAAAAACTATATATATATAATAAAGGAAGAGAGCAACCAAGTCAATAAACAAATCTACCAGTGATAATAAGCTCTAAATATTAAACTAAGGTAAACATAAAACTAGAAACAAATTAGATGCAGAAAGCAAACCCCAAGTCTACAGGTGCTCCCAAAGTCCACCACCTCAATTTTGGGATGATTAATTTTCTATTCAGGTATTCCACTGATGCAGCATACATCAAGTTGATTGTGGAGATTTAATCTACTACTCCTGTGACTGCATAGAGAGTTTCCCTTTCTCTTCTTTGTTTGCACAGCTCCTGGGGTTCAGCTTTAGATATGGTGCTGCCTCTGTGTATAGGTCACCTGAGGGTGTCTGTTCTTTGCTCAGAGAGGATGGGGTTAAAGTAGCAGCTGATTAGTGGACTCTGGCCCACTCAGGTTGGGAGGAGGGCAGGGTATGGAATGCGGGGCGAGCCTGCAATGGCAGAGGCTGGCATGACTTTGCAGCAGCCTGAGGCACACTTTGTATTCTCCCAGGGAAGTTGTCCCTGGATCACAGGACCCTGGCAGTGGCGGGCTGCACAAGCTCCCAGGAGGAGATCTGTGGAGAGTGACCTGTGCTTGTGCACAGGATTCCTGGTGGCTGCAGCAGCCTTAACATTTCATGCCCATCTCTGGTGTCTGTGCCAATAGCCATGGCTTGCCCCCATCTCTGGAGCTCGATTGGGCATTGTTCTGAATCCCTTCTCCTTGTGCACCCCAAAACAATGGTCTCTTGACTCTTAGGCAATTCCAAACTATTTCCTGGACTCTCTCCCAGCTACCTGTGGTGCACTAACCCCCTTTAGCCTGTGTTCATGCAACCAACCCCAGTCTTCTCCCTGGGATCCGACCTCCAAAGCCTGAGCCTCAGCTCCCAGCCCCACTTGCCCCGGCAGGTGAGCAGACAAGCCTCTCAGGCTGGTGAGTGTTGGTCAACACTGATCCTCTGTGTGGGAATCTCTCTTCTTTGCCCTCTGCATCCTGTTGCTGCACTATCCTCTGTGGCTCTGAAACTTCACCCCCACCCACCCCCAGTCTCCTCCAGTGAAGGGGCTTCCTAGTGTGTGGAAACTTTTCCTCCTTCACAGCTCCCTCCCAGAAGTGCAGGTTCCATCCCTATTTTTCTGTGTCTGTTTTTTCTTTTTCCCTAACCAGGTACATGGAGTGTTTCTTGCCTTTTGAGAAGTCTTCTGCCAGCATTCAGTAGCTGTTCTTTAGGAGTTGTTCCACATGTAGCTGTATTTTTTACGTATTTGTGGGGAGGAAAGTGATCTCCACGTCTTACTCTTCTGCCATCTTGAAACCTCCTCTCTAATCACTTTAAAACCAATTTAATCCCTAAATATTAAAATTATCTGAAGAGAAATCCAAATATATATTTATGTGAAGGCATATTTTTTCAAAAGTGTTTCTCTACCCATATTATTTGCTTCTTATAAATGTAGACTGCAGAATATTCAGTTCATTGACATAATGTGTGTGATACCCAGTAGTTTTTCATCAGCAGATGATCACATTCTATGCCTCTTTTTCAATATGCTAAAGAAGTGTTTCTGAGAAGTACATTATAAACGGAGTCTGATTAGGATGTAAAGGAACCTTCAAGGATACCTAATCATTCCTTGAAAGGTTATATGTGTTATAAGGTTAACTCAAAATCTGTAGCATCTGTGACAAAAAATTAATGTAGAGGACATTGGGGCTTCTCCTTCTACTGAACCCTAGATGGCTCTGTGATACCGAATTCATTCTATAGTCCTGGCCACAGATGAAATTGTGACACATTTTATTTAGAATCTCTTCAGACCCTATTTCCTCACAGATGCCGTACATTTGTATAAAGAAAGTCAAAATTTGATGGTCTTTAAGAATCAAGTTATGTCAATTTTTCACCATGGACTGTATTCCCAAGGCCTTGATAAATGCTGACACATCTGTGTGGTGATACTGAAAATGCTCTATTTGTAGGAAAGCAAGGTGTCTGCCATACAGTTCTAGCGGAATTACTTTCAATTTATACTAGAACCTGAAGTATCAAGGGATGTCTTCTGGGTCCTGCTGTCATTTTGGGTGCTAAAAATATTGATATGTCCACTAATTTCATGAGTAGGCAGAACAAAATTAGTGTGAGCTTGAGTGAGAACTTGTTTTTTTTTTGTCTTTCTTGGCACTTCCCAAAAGTGATGGTGTCATTCTCACACTATAGAATGTCACCTCAAAAGTGATGAAAACCTTTGTAATAGCTTTTAGCTCATTTTTTCATCCATGTAATTTATCCTGATATTAATTCATATTCATATACATAGCAATTTAGCTTAAAAAAAAATGAGGACTCCATTTCTCAAAAATGTGATTGTGAGGAGTTGTATTCCCAAGACTTGGTGGAAAAATTTTCAGGATGATAAATAATAAATATTTTTGTGTTTTCTTCATTGAAAAATTATGGCTACTCCTTTATAACTTTCATAAAGTTGTGAGGATACCTGTATTATCAATTCAATAAAGCTAAATAAAAGCTTAAAATATTATTTATTTAAACCTTAATTTTTCACTGGAAATGGTGATCAAAATAATAAAATTAAAAACACATTTGCAGTGAGAAGTTGTCTTGAGCAGATCCTGATTCTCCTCTCCTGAAACTTTGTCTGATTTTCCCTAGTGCCCTGGCTCCACCCTCTGAGATTTTTTTCTTTGCGATTATATACTTTGGGCTCATCTGAAAAGGTGTTGGAAAACATGCTTTCCTTGCAGGGGAACAATCAAGATGGTGGAGTAGTAGGACATGGAGCTCACCTCCTGCCACAAATACATCAAAAATACATCTACATGTGGAACAATTCTCATGGAATATCTACTGAACGCTGGCAGAAGACCACAGACTTTTGAAAGGGCAGGAAAATCTCCATGTAAATCTCCACGTAATCTCTTTTGTCCTGTGCAGGACAAAAGAAAAAAGAAGAAAAAGAAAAAACACGCTCTCCATGGCTCATCTGTCTTTGAATGAAGCCTTTCTCTCACCCACAGTTTGGTGGCCTGAAAGCTGCTTTACAGCTCAAAGAGGTAAAGGGCATTTTTAGTCTTGGCTCATTATTTCTTAGGTAATATGGGTCTTTAATTGGCTTCTGATTTATTCACTCTCAGTTAGTTTCTTGCACAGGTAATTGTTCTCAAATTTTCTTCTCTTGCTGTGGTTCTCAAATGCATTTGATTCCTTTCTTTAACATCCACATGTTTCTCTCCCATCTTGATGTGGCTGCCTTGAGACCAAGAGTCTTATGTGGGAAGATTGTACCTTGTTTGACACCAGTCAGTTTTTCTGTTTGCCACAGTGTTTCATTTATGAGAGAAACACCAAGAAAAAAGAGAAAAAGCAACTGTAGCTAAAGATGCATGGTAAACTGATTATTGAATACATTGATTATAAGGTGTTTCTGAGATGCAAGAAGTTAAATAAAAGATGAACATAGGGGGACTGCCCTGGTGGTCCAGTGGTTAAGACTTCACACTCACACTTCCAGTGCAGCGGGTGTGGGTTTGATCCCTGGTCAGGGTACTAAGAACCCATTTGCTGTGCAGCCAAAAAAAAAAAAAAAAAAAGAAGATGAACATAGGTTTGAAGAAAAGAACAAACAAGCAAACAAGCTGTTCTAGAACAGAAGTCTAAGGAGCCTATGACAGAGACTCACAACCTCAAAGCCACAAATATACATGAAATATAAGGAATTCTTAAGCCTTCAGAATAATAAAGAAAAAACATTGTGAAAGTACAGCAAGCTGAACAAGTCATATACCAAAACGTGGAAGAAGGACTATTTAGAAAATATAAATGGAAAATTTAGCAAGATTTTAAGAGATACAGCTATTATGACCAAAATATGCATTTATTATATTTAAGAAAATGTATTTCTTGTTTTAGAAATCATTTAGAAAACAATTTTCAACACTAACTATTTTGCAAAAGTGATGTTTCACCATTTTACTAATGGCAAAGTCAGTACATTTAGGAATATTCAATAAAAATTTTAAATCTCATTTTAAAAGGCCATCATTGCAATTAAGAGTAAAAAATCTCTCAGAAAGAAAAAAAAATTATACTTGTTTATAATGACAGATGAAAGATTCCTTTTTTACTATATAATAATCTTGAATATATTATATAGACCATCATGTTAGGAAATTTGGATTGTAAAAGTATAACATATTTCACAAAAATATATTTGTACAATTATTCTGTGTTGGTTTATAAAACAGAAATTATCTTTTAAGAATACCCAAAATTTAAGAGAGAAGAAAGGAGTGATATTCAATCTAGTTTTTGGGATATTTGTAAATGCTGTGCTTATACCCAAGACCAACTTTAAGAAAGGTACCGTGAAATTTGCCGTGAAACAAAGAGATTGCTGAGCAGTAATTTGCAGATCATGTGTCATCTATCATTTTCTTGAAGGATATTTTGACATGAAGTTTAATTTGAGACATCAGTTACCATCGTTAAAAAGTCCCACTGTGCTGTTTTCTACCATCCCTTTTTATCAATTGTCAGGAATGAAACTAATCCAAAGTGCTTTTATGACCTATGTTTTCAAAAGTAATGCTCATCCACCAAACTCAAATATGCACATGTATCTCTCTGACTTGCTTAAAAAATAGTTTTTATTATTAAATTAAAAGGCCAACATTTCTTTCGCAGTTAAAGTATGAGAATAAATACATTAGCTCTTAGCTATTTCAGACAATGTGGAGAATGTAGAAAATGATATTTTCTAGGATGTGATGGGAAAGGGATGATGAGAGTAGTTTATATTCAGGATCAAGAATGATATTTAAAAGAATCAAGAACATGTCACAATTTTACCTTTGAAAATTAAAATAAGTTTAGTTCTGATAAAAATGACATTGTGCTATATTACATAAAAGATTAGAATTTATGGACTGAATGTAGATAAAGAATTGATGCTTTGAGGGATACACATAGGTTTTTGTTTAAGAAAACTGATATTTGAAATTTTAATTAGCAGTAAAATAATTCAATTTTATTATCAAATAAAATACAATATTTTACAGAGGGAGTGTATAAGCTAATTTTGAAAGTAGGGAAACAGATCTAAACACAGTTTGAAAACTCATAGATGCCTTATATTTCCCCAAGTGAAGCTAATATTTAAACACTGCAGAATAATTTTTACTGAACAGATGTATAAGTGATAATAATCTTAGATTCTTCTCTGGGAATTTTAAATAGTATGGAAATCACTGTATTCCTGAAATGATAAGTTACATAATATCCAACTACTCAGTTAACTGATTTATGTTAATATAAATGATTAATGGCCCCTATGTCAAGATTATCAAAATTGTTCTCCTCATATTTCCATAGTGATACCCCATTTCTTGAGCATATCAATATAACACATTCAAGTGGAAAATAAGCCATTAGCAACAGTAATTTGAATTCAAAATTTCTTTAAAATTCCAGCAGTGAGATACAGACTCCCAAGAAACAAATTAGAGAAGGCATGAAACACAGTTTATCATTTGTTCATCACAGCAAACATTATCAAATGCCTATTTACACAGGTAGGAATATGATTTTGAATTTCTATTGCTTTCTATATTAATAGCAATATCATAGAAAACTAGAAAAATCATTGGGTTATAAGTTACAAGACCTAAAATCTAGTAATGATTCTGTTAACCAACACTATAGTTTCTGGTAAGTAACTTAATCCATTTGGACAGACTATAAATGGATTGGTTCATTTATTTTTTATTTTTTTTGCGGTACGCGGACCTCTCACTTCTGTAGCCTCTCCCGTCGTGGAGCACAGGCTCCGGACGCGCAGGCCCAGCGGCCATGGCCCACGGGCCCAGCCGCTCCGTGGCATGCGGGATCCTCCCGGACCGGGGCACGAACCCGCGTCCCCTGCATCGGCAGGTGGACCCTCAACCACTGCGCCACCAGGGAAGCCCTGGATTAGTTCATTTTAAAGTTTCTTTGTATTTTATGAAGTAGTGATTCTTTTACCAGATAACTTATAACATATATGGACCACTAGATAATTGTTAAATGAAAAATCATTTAAGAATTTAAACTACCTATATCTAGCTGAATAGAATGATTAAATGCATTTTGTGCAGTATCAAAAGAAGAATCATATTTAACAAAATAGTTGTAGCTTACTTTCTTAACATTGTAGCTTTATTTATATTGTGTTGATATAGAGACAATAAAATGGCAACACAGAGCAGAGGTTAAGAGCATGTACTCAGGGAGCTGGGGTAATGAGGTTCGAATCCCAGCTCTGAAACATATTAGTTCTGTCACCTTGAGAAAGTTATTAAACCTCTATCCTTAGAGTTTTCTCACCTGTGAAGGGAAAACAACACATTTAACTCATAATGTTGATGTAAATAGTAGATAATAGAGCCTTTTCGAACTTATGCTGTTTTGTTTCTATGATTACTATATATATTTCCCCCACATTTTTAAGAGCTATTAAAAAAATGGTTTTTGTCTTAAACAGTTATAATCTGAAGACAATTTTCAATGTGGTTTCATAGAAGTTGACTTATGTATATTTAGTTGTTTTGTTTTGTTTTTTCCATCTTAGAAAGCCTAGAGTATAGAATTGTGTGAATTTTAGAATGTCTTAATTTTTATGTAAGTTCCATTTATTTCTACTTCTTTTTGCCCTCCATGATATCTAGAGAATGCTGTGCAAAAAGTAATCACACTGTGAATATTTATTACTTTTTATTGTATTACACTGATTTCAGTGAAATTAAAATGTCTATAGATGATGATTACATTTATGTGTTTTGAGAAGCAAAGGTATACAGGGGTCCTGAAATTTAGCTAGATGAATTGGATAATATGGAACGGTTATCTCATACTTACCTAACTCACCCACATGGCTTCAACGAAGCAGAGACAAGTGCCAGAAGCCTGCTTCAGTGAAGTTGACAAAAAAGGAATGTAGTGTCAATGGCTGTCATTCTTTGCCTTGTAGTCTTAGGATAAGATTCTCTTAATTCTTTGTGTATATCTGGCTGACGATACATGAGGTAGTAATGACTTATTTTGGACCAGGCCTCAACTTTATTTCGTTTGTCCTGCTTTAGCTATCTGTTCAAGGGAGAAGCTGAGTAAATGATTAAGTCTTAAGAATTATATAAAAAGCCTTATCACAGCAACCTCTTGTTTCCTAATGCCTGCCATAGTGAAACACTATTACTGATTGAGAGTTTCTCTATTTATCTTTTTACATATATCCTAAAATATAAAGAGGCTAGCAAAGATGTCTATTGTTTAATGAAAATTAAAATGACTGTTTAACTGGTGGAACATGTAATAATAAAAGTGTCAAATATCAAATTGCCCCATTTGATCCCTTCTTCTGTACCTGCAGATAGGACTAGCTTCCCTAATTTTCTTTTGGAAATGTGGACTCCCTAAGAAACAGAAGCTTTAGCTGTAAAGACTATGTCAAAACTGATTCTGGGTGTTACCCATGTTTTAATGTCAATCTGAATATATTTAGTTGTGGCTTAATTGCTCAAGACATGGTCTAGTCTGAAAAAATTATACTGATAAAGGACTATGGACACACTCTCCCTTTAGAATTTCACTAAACACTTTTATTTTAAGGGTAATCATTTCCTTGATCATCCATTTCCTGGGAGAGTTCTTCAAGTGAGAACATGTGAGATTATTTTAGGTTGACAGCTCTCCAGTGGCAGCTTACTTAAACCAGTAATAAGCTCATTAAATCTAAAGATTTCACAGAAACTGTGATAAGAGACACAATCAACTTCAGGGCTATTCAGGGGGAAAAAATCATAAAAATATACTTCAAAAACACTGAATAAGAGCTATTTGATTGTCACCTTCCCAAGTACCACCAAGTCACTCTGAGATTAAAGGATAAAGAATACCAGAAATTCACCAGGCCCACTACTCATTTCAGCAATGTTTACCTTGCTTGGAATGCTCTTCATTCCTTTCATCTATCAAAATCCTGTCCACTTATCAAGATTGAGCTCAATATTTCTGTTCCATAAAAATCTCTCTGAATCTGACAGCCTTCAATACTTTTTTCCTTCTCTGAATTTCTATGTCAATTTTAGTCTACATGATCTTGTTTAGCATTTAATCATAGAATTTTGTTTTCAAGTTCTATTTTTAGTGCTATAATCTCACTTAATATAATTATTTACTAGCTACGTCTATTTAGCAGTACATGCCAAATTATCCGAGCTCCTCAAATATGAAAATATTTTGATCTTTTGTAGGTTGAATTCCCTGGGAAGCAAACTCAGATTCAGAGATTATTATACAGGATATTTATTAGAAACATATATATTTTAGGACTAACATCTGTGGAAGAGGGGTAGGGGAGACTAGAGAAAAACACATAGGGTTGTGATTTAGTCTTACAGTGATCTTATATAACCCTACAGGGAGCTCTGAAATTGGGAGCTCTCTCTTCAGAGGTGTCTTACATTGGGACAAGAGAGGTGTCTTCATATTCTGTCACTGAACAGTCACTAGAAATAGTCTATCAAAAGAAGGTGTGTGAGGCGGCTCTCTCTAGTCATGAGCAATTTATGAAAATCGAGTGTTGTCTGCTGACAGTACCAACAACTGGGGAATTAAATCCTTCAGTTTTGAATAGAAATTTAGGTGGCATGTAAAAATATCTACCATATATCCTCAAATAAAAACTGGAAAAAGAAAAAGTCAGGAAACAACTCAACAGAAAAGTAGATTTTGGACTGCTAGGTCTTTCCTTAATGCAATGCCAGCTACTATTAATAGGACAATAGGAGGCTACAACCACATGGTGCATGTTTCTAGAGCATAGGCTACCTGATCAGTATCACTTTAATGAAGTGTCAACACAGAGATATGCTGCAGGTAGAAGCCTGGTAGAGATCTGAGATTTTGAGGTGGTCTGAAGCAGCAATGCATCATGAGAGGGGTGTGTGGGAAATGGTAGGTCAAGGCATGAAAGTAAAAGTTGTTATCAGACAGCAGAAGAATTTAGAAGGGGAGAGGAACACTTAAAAGAGAATTTAGCAGTGTAGAGGTCATATTAAATGTTCAAGGGAACACTGTATCACAGACAGGGGAAGAAGTGGATAAAGGCATTGAGAATATAAGGGAAATGAGAAATTTGTTTTGACACATCATGTTAAATAAAAGGACCAAACAGTAAATTTATTAACATAGGTAATAGAATGGTATTCTCAATTTAGTTTTAAAATTGTGTATGTGTATGTGTTGGGTGTATGTTTCCTATGGATTATGGGAAATTAACAAAAAACGTGGTAAAAAGCAACGTTAATGCTAAATATTTAGTGAGTATGTGCCATATAATGTACTAGACATTGGGGATTCAACAAAATAATCACTAATTCAACAAATATTTATTGAGTGTCTACTATGAGCCAGTGAGTGTTCTTGAGGTTGAGGATATAAAATGTACAAAAGAGGTAAAAATTCCTGCCCTTATGCCCTTTACATTCTAGAGGATAAGTAATTACATTCTTGTGGATCTCTTATTCAATTATTTTCTAAGGTGTCATCACATACTGCAAAAGGTAAAATATTAAAAACTGAATGCAAGACTCTGTAGCTTGGATTCTAGGTGAAAACTCATGTTTCCACTTAGATGAAATCTCATGAGGTGTGGAATCAGAAATGAAATGAAAGCCATCTTCCACTCCCTTCTTTATTTTAGCTCTTTTTCTTCTGTTAAGCAAGTTGATGAAAGTTTTCTCTACAGAGTTTGAGTTCAAAATTGGAGTCTGAGAGGCAATTGCAGCAGCAGCAGAAGGAAAGATTCCTTTTTTTCTTTCAGTTTTATTGAGATATAATTGACATACAACACTGTATACGTTTATGGTGTACAGTATAATGATTTGACTTACATATATCATGAAATACAAACCACAATAATTTTAGTGAATATCCATAATCTCATATAGATGCAAAATTAAAGAAATAGAAAATTTTTCTTGTGATGAAAAAGCTTAGGATTTATTCTCTTACCAACTTCATATGTAACATACAGCAGTGTTAATTATATTTATCATGTTTTACAATGTATCCCTAGTACTTATTTATCTTATAAATGGAAATTTCTACCTTTAATCACCACCATCCAATTCTCCCTGTCCCCATCCCCTGCCTCTGGTAAACACAAATCTGATCTCTTTTTTATTTGTTTTTGAAGTATAATTTACCTACAACACTATGTTAGTTCGTTACACAACAAAGTGATTTGATATTTCTATACATTTCAAAATGATCACCATGATAAATCTAGTTACAATATGTCACCATACAAAGATATTACATGGTTATTGACTATATTTCCACAGACTGTTCATAGCAATCTATATGTAATGTGATTATTTTAAGTTGCTGTTCTCTTAAGTTCAAACACATTTTAACAATTTTAACTCCCCCACCCCCAACATTTACTGTTTTTGACATCATATTTTATATATTTTTATTTTGTGTATATGTTAAATACTTATTGTGGGTATATTGAGTCAGCCAAAAAGATCGTTCGGGTTTTCCCGTAAGACGTTGTGGAAAAACCCAAACAAATTTTTGGCCGACCCAGTACATGATTTTACCACTTTTATCTTTTAGCCTTCCTACTAACTTTATACATGACTGATTTACCATCTTTACTGTATATTTGTCTTTGTCAATGAGATTTCTCCTTTTGTAATTTTTTATGTTTCCAGTTGTGACCTTTTCTTTCTTACTTAGAGAAGTTCCTTTAACATTTCTTGTAAAGCTGGTTCGGTGACGCTGAACATTTTTAGCTTTTGCTTGTCTGTATAACTTTTGATCTCTCCATCAAATTTGAATGAAAGCCTTACCGGACAGAGTATTTTTGGTTGTAGTTTTTTCCCTTTTATCACTTTGAATATATCATGCCACTCCCTTCCAGCCTGCAGACTTTCTGCTGAAAAATCAGCTGATAGATTTATGGAAATTCCCTTGTATGTAACTTGTTGCTTTTCCTTTGCTGATTTTAACATTCTACATTTATCTTTAATTTTTGCCATTTTAATCACAAGGTATCTTGGTGTGGTCCTCTTTGGGTTGATCCTGTTTGGGACCAGAAGGAAAGATTCTTGATTCCAGCTTTGGGATTGCAGCTAAAGATGTATGTTCTTGATTTCACGACTTGTGTTGCAGTCTCATAGATCATAGATTCCTAGGTGAGTCTGTTGTTTTGATTTTACAGAACTCATCCTGGATACATAGTTTTCACTGCTCTTACAGATACTGAAACAATTTTATTAGTGCCTAATTGCCTGTATAAAATCTCTTTTTACTCAAAATACCAAGAGTGATTGTTTCTCTCACTGAACTTGTACTCATAGTGTAAGTACAGCATTATCCTATCATTCAAGATTTTTATAGTATAGAGAAATAGGTCAGCATATACCTCTCATTAGAGGTTGAATATATTCTTTTTACTTTATTAATTTAATTAAACTGAATCAATCTACATGTCAGTAAAATTAACCAAAATACGTAGCAATGGTAATCTAATTTGCTTTGCTAGATAAATGCAAATAAAACATAGTATAGTTATAACTATACTCAACTAGTTTCAGTGATAACAAAACCATACTGAAAAATTCCTTTTCTTATTGTCAGTGGACTTTATTTTTCCAGTGTAACCAAATAATACAACTGCTCCCCAGTTCCTCAGTAAGAGGGATTCTTTCTCATATGCTATTCGACTTTGACTAAGACATCATGCTGAAGAGTACCTTATATGTGAACATGCTAAAGAATCTTACATTCTTCAACTGTCTTTAAGCAATGTCTCTATAACTTTATCAATCCTATCTTCATTTATTCCTAGTTCAAATGAATTTCATTTCTCTTTCAAAGTTAAATTTCATTTATAAGTAAATAAAATCAACTAGACTTCATGAACCTTTGTAAATAAATGAGATCTCTTTGGTCATAAAACTTTTTAAATTTCTGCATGGTTCAGGCTTTATTATTGAATGTCAGACATGAAATTTACTTAAATTCTAAAGTTATGGACCCAGAGACAACTTTCTTATCTCCTTTTTAGCCATTTGCTTATATTCCAAGGTATAGATCTTCCCCATCCTTCCCTAGAAGAGATGTGTTTATCTTAGAGAATAAAAGTTTATTTGTCTCTCTCTGGTGGAAGAACCACAGATGTGACAATTGCCTTATTTAAACTGCAAGTCTCATAATTTTGTCCTTTTCTGTTGTGTAATTTTTCCTATCAGCTCAGGTACATCTGACCTACATCCTGTCACCCAGTGTAGAACTGGGGCAAGGGGAACCAGTGATGTTAAGATAATCTGTGAGTAAATAAAATAACTCTCCACTGATCTAGAGATGTTGTATTCTCTGCTAGAATAAATGAATAAATATAGACATGGAAAAACTTAACCATGTCATATTTTCATGAAGGCTTAAATTATGATGACTATTTCCCACATCAAAGTATTTAGAATTCAGCAACCCTCCGGAGACTCATATACATTTTCCCTACTCTTGTATTTTAAAATGCTTTTTAAAAAAATTGAATTTCATATCTATCTAAGATATAATATCATTATAAAAGAAATATAATGTAAGCCGGGTCTTTAAAAACTCATAATTCTGCACTTAAGTTCAAAGTTTTAACCCTGCTTAGCATGTGCTATGTGCTATGTGTTACTCTGAACATATAAACAGACTATGTCTACTTCCTGCAACATATTCCTATAAAACTCTACAATGACATAAATGTTTCTGGATACTTTAATATTTACATATACTTTTATTCAATTCTCTGCTTCTCTTGTGTTATCTTCTGCAACTTGTTTTTCAACAATATTCCCTTTTGGTCACCTTTCCTATCATGTTAATGATGATCATTTATATATATATTAATGGATAAATAATCTCCATAGTTTGTCATTTAAAATTATCATTTATATATGAATGCGTTAATTATCTCATTCATAAGCATCCTCTGAGCCACAAATATCTTAAAATTTGTCATATAGTTCAGGAAATGTTTTGATTAAGATACCTATGCTATGGACCATCCTTGCTATAAATATATGCCTCAGTTAAATATTGAATTATACAAGATTTTTTTTAAGATGATAGAGTATAGGAAAATGTGGCAGCCTCTAGTAAACAATGGCAGATTGAGGGTGGTTTATGATCAAGGTGGTGCTTTGAGTTTCACATATTGGAACAATCTCTCTGCTACAAACACCTCATGATAATTACAGCTCCTTGTCCTGTAATGGAGGACTAGTTGACCTTGCAATATGGTGGAACTGGAAGCAAAATGGCTGGATTAATTACTAGACTAGTCCATTTAAAAGACCTGTGTATCATTCTGATTTGTCACCTATGAAGTGCCCACTTTGGGGGCCATACAATCTGTGAATGAGCTACAGTTTGAGGGCCCATCAGTTTTTAGGAGGCAAAAGGGTGTTTGAAGAATTAATGTGTGCTTTCTTTGGTAGTAGAGTCCTTTCGATAACTGCTATCTTTCGATGAGTCTATCTGCTTCTTGCCTATTAATCTTAGTGAATGACATTGACTGGACATTGCTTTTAAGCACCTAAACTCTGCCTATCACTATCTTTTACTGAAGGGAGTCTATCTTGAGTCTAAATGGAACTACTGACTTTGATTGGAAGCCTATACTTTTAATCCTGAATCTGTCAGAAATGTCTTAACCTTTGGTAGGGCAGCACAAAATTTTAATATCCTGCTACTGCTGCTGCTTCAATGCTATTTCTTATAAGTAATCCATTGAGAGAATCAAAAGCTTCTGGATTTTAAAACATTCAGGGCTGCAAATTATGGTGGTCTCAATTATCTTAGTTTTCAGACCTCAGGCAGATATTGTTGTAAGAAGAGATGTGTTGTTTTTTATGGTTACTTACACACTGGTATTTCTCACATAAATTTGTCTAGTTTTAGGAGCTTTGCTAAAAGTATCAATAAGCATCCAACACACAGTAATATTCTAAATCTTTCCTTTTATTATTCCAAATGTTAAAAATTTGTTGGCTTCAAATTTGCTTTCAATACTATGTGTCAATTTTACCTAATATTTTACCTTAGCCTAACAAGGATCATTAGCTGTCTAGCCTCCCATACTGAATTTTTGATACTTACTTTTTAACCACTAAGCCCATACTAAAGTACAATACCTTAAGGAGGATAAAAGCTCAAGTAAAATTCCAGCTGTAGGCAGTTCAGGCCTAGTACGGCAATTTTCAGTCATCAAGGACCCATATGCTTACAGCTTTCTACTACTTCATCCATAGGATCTGACAATCTTCTTAATGCATCAAGATGCACATCCATAATTCAAAGCAACACACACACAAGCATGCACACCCACACCCACACACGTAAAGTGTGTATTTTAGTAGTTCACACAGAAGATGTTTCAACAATTGAAAAGAGAAAATTCCTTAAAAGACCACTTTAATAGATGAAAGGACAAAAATATTGGGTTGGCCAAAAGTTCATTTGGGTTTTTCTATAATACCTTATGGAGAAACCCAAACAAACTTTTTGGCCAAACCAATACATACGAATATTTCAATAAATGGAAAACAAAACATTAAATAAAATTTAAAAGTATTTAATCAATCAACATCTATATATTATGGGTCAGTGTTATATGAGGTCGTAAAAATTCTAGGCATTATATGTAATAAGAATTAAAAATTCTGCCTGTTCTCATGGATACTTAAATTCTAATTAAAAAAAAAACTCTCAGGAAAATAAGAATAAAAGAGAATTGCTTAACCTGCCAGATTATCAAAAGCATTTGATAAAAGGTTAACCACCAAAATATAAGGAACTCCTACAACTCAATAGCACAAAAATTTAATAAACTGATTTAAAAATGAACTAATAAATTGAATAGAAATTTTTCCAAATAAGATTTACAGATGGCCAACAGGTATATCAAAAAAATGTTCAATGTCACTAATTGTCAGAAAAATGAAAATCAAAACCACAATAATCACCTCAAATCTGTTAAAAAAAAACAAAAGACAACAAATGTTGATAAGAATGTGGAGAAATCAGGACTCTTGTACACTATTGAATGTAAAATGGTGCAACCATTATGGAAAACAGCATGGAGGTTCTTCAAAAAATTAAAAAAATAGAATTATCACATGCTCCAGCAATCCCACTTCTGATTACTCATCCAAAAGAATTGCAACTATGTTTCAAAGAGATATTTGCACACCTATATTCACTGAAGCATTATTCACAATAGCCAAGATGTGGAAACACCTAAATATTCACCAACAGATGAATGGATAAAGAAAATATAGTATATACATAACAAAATAATATTATTCAGCGCTACAAAAAGAAGAAAATTCTGCAAAACATGATATCACATAAGAACATTGAGGATATTATGCTAAGAGAAGTAAGCCAGTCCACAGAAAGACAAATACTCCATGATTCTA
Source organism: Aethalodelphis obliquidens (assembly GCF_003676395.1). Lineage (NCBI taxonomy): Eukaryota > Metazoa > Chordata > Mammalia > Artiodactyla > Delphinidae > Aethalodelphis > Aethalodelphis obliquidens. The sequence continues at coordinate 2,520,517 of NW_020838020.1, read as the reverse complement.
CTTATATGAGCTAATTGAAATAGTCAAATCCATAGATTAAAAGAGTAGAATGGTGGTTTCCAGGGGCTGAGGGCAGGGGAAAATTGAGAAGGCATAAAATTTCATTTAAGTAGGATGAGTAAGCCCTAGAAAGCTATTGAACAACATTGCACCTATAGTCAACTATAATGTAAACTTAGAAAAAAAAATGTTAAAAGGTTAGATCTCATGTTAACTGTTTTCACCAAAATAAAATATTTTTTAAAAAGCAGATTAGCTATAATACTTACTAATGACACTTTGTAAGCTTTCAAGTCAAAATAATGAAAAAGTATAAATGTCTTCTATGACTGCTATCTTATACATTATCAAAGATGTCCTGACAAGTACAATGAGAAAAGAAAATGACTTGGAGGGAGCACTTTTAGGAAGGAACAGATTACAGATTCTTCTCCTCTTACAAAATTGAAACAGAAGAGTAGAGTGAAATGGCTAAAACATGATTGTCCATAAATATTTTCTAATAAAATCTACTACACAGAATGAATGGGTGAATATATCAGAGAGTACTTTCAAATCAGTGGAGAAAGGATAGCTTTTTAAAAATATGATACTGGTACAATTGACTCTTTTTATAGAAAATAATTACATTAAATATATGCCCTACACAAATAGAGCCTGAAGTATAAAGACCAAATCTTGGAAACTAACAAAATTTACAGAAGACCACCTTATATCCTCAATAATAGTATAGAGAAAAACACAACTCATTGAGATGAGAATGGATTAATTTGAATACACTAACTTTTTTCATGTAAGAAAAGTGAAATTACAAGCCTTGTAATTTAACAATTTATTTTGCCACACATTAATACAAGTAAAAAAGGGAAAAAATTCAAGATATTGATGAAGGAAATGAACAAGCATTTCACCCCAAAGACAAAGTTTTATGTGAAAATACTCAGCCTCATAAACAATTAGAAAAGCACAAATCAAAATCTTGAGAAATCATTCCACATAATTTTAATTAACAATAGTTAAAACGTATGATGAAAGTATTTGAGATATGCTTAAATAATACTGGTGGAATTCAGAATTTGTACAAATTGTTTTGGATAGAAAGCTAGAAGTTGATGATGATGAACCAACATATCCCCTTGTGAGTAAAAACCCTAAAGAAATTCTCAGTCACCTGCCCAAACTGCAAGTATGATCATCATAGCATTGTTTGTAACAGCAAAAGTGGTAAATAACTTAGTACAATAAAAAAATTGATGAATAAAGTATATATTTTATAGCAAATCATATACAGAAATTAAGAGACATACCATATAAATCAGAATAGATAAATTCTAAAAAGCATGATGGTGAATGGAAAATTACACTGTGGAGTGATAAGTATTCTGCAAAATTCAGTTTTTAAAAACTATTCAGATGTAGAAATAGTATAAAGGCATGCAAGGAAATGTTAAATATCAAATTTACTCTAGTAATTAGATATAGAAAGAAAACTAGGGTAATGTCTGATTGTTTCTATTATCTTGTAGTATTAAAAAACTAGAAAGGAAAATATTGAATATCATGCTTTTTTCTCTCTTTGAAGATTATTTTAATGAAGATGATTTCAGCAGAAAACAGTAATTACAGTTTTAAGATAGGCAGTTAGTTACTGGCATTTTCTGTGATGTAAAGTTCTCTAAAAGCAATAAACACTTGCTTCCAGTTAATTTTAAAGACGTTTGGTTCATTGTTACTATTTAATTTCAAAGGTAATTTCCATGCTAATTAAAACATTTAGTACCTGCAATGAAGGATCCTATGTGAAGCAACTTAAATTTTTATGAATCTAGAAAATAAATCTAACCTTTAGAAAATTTGAAGTAACAAAATGTGATATTGGGGTAAGCATTGGATTACAGGGATAAGAGCAGTTTTCTCATAAGCCACTTCCTCATCCTGACCTTTCCCCTCAGGTAAAGTTAATTACCAAGAATCCATTAAAACAATATGTGAATTTAGAAGAACAAATGTTTGGAAACAAGCTCTCATGATCTTTCCTTATTTTCAAAGTAATCATGAGCTTTTTTTCAAAAGAGATATTTATAACTGATTACAAATTCCCATATTAAAAAGAAGTTAAATGATTTGTATCTAAAATGTATTCAATCAAATAGTTTTGAGTAACAAATAGATGCACAGGTTGTGCTGGAATCTGAGGCTAAAAACAGGTGAAAAGGTATAGTCCTTGCCTTCAGGCACTCAATTAAGTTTAATTTATTTGATGGAGGTTGATATTAGAATAATTAAGGAAATGTATGCATAGGAAAAGAATCCATTCTGTAGCTACTTCAACTAAAGCATCAAATCTAGCCCAGTGTAACATCATGATTTGAACCATCAACTTTGGGCTCTGCCACACACTAATTATGTGACCTTGAAAATTATATAAGTCCTTTAAGTCATGATTTCCTTATTGGCAAAATGAAGCCAATAATATCTCACAGGATCGTTGTTGGAATGAAATGATGTGATCCATTAGTGTACATAGTACAGTGATGGAAACAATGGTAACATTTTTATTATTATTAAGTTCTCAACTCAAAATTTTACAATGCCAGCAAAATTATTTTATAAGCTGATTATTTTCCATATAATATATTATAGGTTGATTATAAAATGAAAGCTCAGTTTGTGAATAAATAACTTACTTCTAATTATGACTTAAAAAAAAAAAAGTTAACATATGCAGCTCATCCCACCAATGTGGTCCTCATAAATGAACTGCATTTTGAATTAAGCTCTGAGCCAACTGCAGTTTTGAAATATCATACTGTGCAATATAGGTCATACAGGTGGAAAAATTCAGTCCTAATGTTTACACTGAAGTAAAAAGAAGATCAAAAGTATAAATAAAAGAGAAAACAACCCATTCACAGTGTTCTAAAGCAGAATAAAGGTAACTTTTAACAAAAATAAATGAATTATAGGCACAAAGAATTATGTTTTGATTAAATACTTGATTATCAGACTTCAGAGTTGATATTACCAGATGAACATTTACATAAGATAATAAGCTAAGGAGCAAAACCTACAAAAATAGGAAGTAAGCGAGTTTTGAATCACAGTAAAACTGGAAAAGAATCTCCAACTGTGAAATAACATATTTACTGCTAAGAAAGCCATGAGTTTTGGAAGATCTCATGGTTAAAATGTTTGTTGCTATATAGCACACTGTACATTCCTTTGTGTAATATGTATAGCTGTCTTTGTAAATCCTTGTCTAACTCTTGAAGACATGGACTGTATACTTGTACATTTACTCATTTATGAATTCAGTAAATGTTCATTAGGTGCCCACTAGGTACCTGACATTCTAATAGATAATTTAATAAATTCTTAGATTTATTTTGAATCTTCTGTAACTGCTACAGTTATTGATGCATAGTAGATACTCAGCAAATACTTGTGATTGGCCAAAAATGAGTGAAGGTGATGTGTGCTAGACTGAAAGGTAAAAAACAAATCCAACACTGCCAGAGTAATTCAATTATCAGTCAGAAATACTTTACAGAAAAAAATTGGAAAAAAATATAATAGAATTCTACCTGTTAAAAAATACAGATCTGGAAAAGTATGAAATCTCAAATATAATATTATGCAGATAAAAGAGCAAATAGGTTGTTGAATAATGGTGCAATGAACACTTGTGCAAACGTTTTGCGTTGACATTATTTATTTCTTTTGGGTATATACCTAGGAATAGATTTGTTGAATAATACCACCCTATGTTGGAAAACTGCCAAACTGTTTTCCAAAGAGTTTCCCTTTGGAAAACTGCCAAACTGTTTTCCAAAGAGTCTACATCATTGTATACTCCCACCAGCAACATAAGAGGGTTCTAATTTCTCCACATCTGCACCAAAACTTGTTATTCTGTCTTTTTCATTATAGACATTCTGATGGGTCTGAAGAATGATCTAATTGTAGTTTGATTTTTGTATCTCTCAAATGTCCATCAACTGAAGAATGGATAAATAAAATGCAGCATATCCATATAATGGGAAACTATTCAGCAATAAAAAAGGAATTAAGTAATGCCACAACTTGGATGAACCTCAAAAGTATTACCCTAAATGAAAGAAAGAGGCCAATCACAAAAGGCCATAATGTGATTCCATTTATATGAAGTGCCCAAATAGCAAATCTAGGGTGACAGAAAAGAGGTTACTGATTGACTAGGGTTGGGGGAGGGGTGGGTGTTGATGGGAGTGAGTAAGGAGTGACTGCTAAGGGGTACAAGATCTGTTTTGAGAGTGATGAAAATGTTCTAAAATTAGATTATGGTGATGGTTACACAACTCTGTAAATATAGTAAAATACAATGAATTGCACATTTTAAAAAGATGAACTTTATGATATGTAAGGTACACATCAATAAAGCATGTAAAAATAAGATTTTTTAAAATTAAATAAAATTTTAATAGAAAAACAATTAAATTGAATACCATAAAGTATTTCAAAATTGATTTGTGGATACTACAATATGATTGCAAATTTCCTGAGTAATCCATTCATTGACTCAATGAATATTGATTGAGAACCTATAACATGCCAGTTACCATGGTAGATATTAGAACAACAATAATAAAATAGATCTTTTCCTGTCATTATGCAGCTTAGAAATTCTCAACATCTTTGTAAACATCATTGATTTTTATATTTTTCAGCAGAAGAACCCTTTCTTCAAAGGTACTTTTATGTGTATGAACATGTAAAGGAAGTGCTATTTTTATTGAATCAAGGGAACCTTATCCATTCATCTTACCCCTTCCTTGTGGGCCCTGTGAAACCTTGAACACTTATGCCACAAGTGAGAATTACTACATATAGTCATATAGTTCTTGGTCCAGTTTTATCTAAACATTTATGATATCCCACAGAGAATGCTATTGTAATTGTAAATAATAAGCTTTACAATTCTTCAATTTATTCTTTTGGAGTTAGCTTTAAAATCTAATTCAGGACTTCTGCTAATATCAAAGTAGGTAATTCTGAGGAAAACTTTGAGTAGACCAGTAATTAAAAATCCCTTTGACAACTCTGGAAAACTTCACCTCACAGGGCAATGAAGAAATATTAGGCAGGATCTAGAAGATGGAAACCCAGAGATATGAGCTCTGATTTGGGGGACACTTTTGCACCATACACATCTGCAAATACCCTAAGAGACAGTAGAGAAGCAGAGATACTGGGCAGAGCTTTCAACATTAAGCTATGTTAGGAGGAGACCGTCAAAGAGAGGCCTAATAACCTCCACTCTCCATACGCTCATACACACACATTCACACAATTGTAATTTTAACCCTGAAAAGTTATACCCTGGACATGAGGGTGAATTGGAAATGAAGCAGCTGTGCAGAAACTGAGTCTGAGGTTTAAACCTCTTTAATATATGATTTAATTTGAGCATTAAGTTGATTCAGTATGGTAACAGCCCTTTGATGCCTGCTAGAAAGCAAACATATACCTGCTTTGGAGACTGAAAACCTTGTCTTAGTTTTCAAACTATGCCTAGATTTATTGATTTTAAGATGACTGTTTACTGTCTTCAAGGAAATAATGACTGGTTTGAGACTTTCTTCAGTGAACTGGAATCAATGCTACACAACCAAGTGTACATTCTAGAACTGAGAAATACTTAAAACTCAATGGATGTATTTAACAGCAGATTCATTTAAAATGAAAACTAATAAGAACAAGTAAACTGGAAAATAGGGCAATAGGTGCACTGAACCATAGAGAGACAAAAGAATGGAAAATATGTGCATGAAACATAGGTGTTAACAGTGAAAATGTTTAATGTGTATAATTGAAATTTCAGAAGGAATTTTTTGTTCCTAGTCATACTTGTTTATAATGTGATTAATGTCTTTCTTTTAAATAATAAATAAACCATTCTTAACTACTGAAAACAACTCTGTTTTAACTCGACTTTTTTTTACCTTGTTTTGCCTCATATTCTTTATTTTTTATTTAAGTTTTAAAGTAAAAACTTTGTTTACATACTCCAGCCCTCATAGAATATGTCATTCAGTAATCTTAAATATTCCATCCTAAATATTTCTGGGAAGGAAAGAGAAAATAATTTATGTAACTGGAAATTTGAGAATACTGCTTGTACATTTGGATACTTTTGGTCTAAAACTACCAAGACTCCTAATTCATCTAAATCTTTTCATCCCAAGATTTGGTCTTTAAACAAAAACCATCAATGCTTCCCTGGTGGCACAGTTGTTAAGAATCCTTCTGCCAATGCAGGGGACATGAGGTCGATCCCTGGCCTGGGAAGATCTCTCATGCTGTGGAGCAACAAAGCTTGTGTACCACAGCTACTGAGCCTGCACTCTAGAGCCTGTGAGCTACAACTACTGAGCCTGTGTGCTACAACTACTGAGCCTGTGTGTTCTCGGGCCTGTGTGCTGCAATTACTGAAGCCCACGTGCCTAGAGCTCATACTCCACAACAAGAGAAGCCACCACAAGGAGAAGCCTGTGCGCCACAATGAAGAGTAGCCCTTGCTCACCACAACTAGAGAAAGCCCGCGCAGAGCAGCAAAGAACAAACGCAGCCAAAAAAACCACAAAAAACAATCTAAGAATAATAAAACTGGAACATAAAAGAAATAAGAACATATGTATATTATAGTATATTGCAAAATAAGGTTTAGGAAATACATAGATGAATAACTTACAGATATTGAAAATATACAAATAATTATAGTTTTTAAGTTCTTGTAAAACTAAAGTAGTAGGTTTTAGCTTTTCAAAAATATGAAATTTTATTATTAGAAAAATTAGCATGTGTTAAGAGCCATCTTATTTCCTAATTCTAACCTAACAAGGTATTTTAGTCTCTGAATCCCATGATTTGTGCATATGACAGAATTTTAAGAATCAGGGAATTATGATGTAGACCAATAATTATGAATTATAGTTTCATTCAGATCCTTAAAGGTTTTAGTTCAGTATAAAGTTTTTTTGGAAAATTGGTTATGGAAATTTAATAATAAATTGAATATACTTTATTAATTTTTGCCTCATGGTCTTAGTTAAAGTTCCCTCAAGCCTAGTTTTCTTTGTTAAGAACAAAGGGTCTGCTGAATCCTGCCTGCTGAGTGAGCTGGGAGAAACTAATTGTTACACTGCTAAGTCTTTGGCTAAGCTCAGTGATAGGCATGGGCTAATTTTGCCCACTCCAAATCAGACTCCTCTGAAGCTTTCTCTAAAAGGCAGAGGTATTTCTGCATTTATGAATATTCTAATCTTGAGTGGTCAACAGCAAATATTAACTGTTTTGTATCACCTCCATTCTCTTCATCTCAAATATGATTGAATATATTGCTTCAGTCCTTCAGTTTAAATTTTGATTCTTGTGGCTCTTGGTTTTAACTTTCTGGTTGGAGTGGGAATAGAAAAGACTATGGATTTTTTGTTTGTTTGTTTTTATTTGCTGGTTGGTTTGCTTTTGTCTTTTTTTTTTTTTTTTTTTTTTTTTTTTTTTGCTGTTGCTGTCAGTCTTTCCCTCTGATTATGACTTTGTGTATCCACAGCAAATCTTCTGGGAAACATTGTTTCCAGCTCAACATGGCTATGAGACTCCATCTTCATTTTGTCCTACAGCATCCTTCTCTGTCCAATCTGGCCTCCTGGACAGAAACTGTACAATGTCAGTGCAATCACTAAGGATAAAACAAGTTATAGCTCTCTAAAATCAAGACTTCTTTCATTTATAAAACATTCCTCAAGTTTCTAACTGGACTTGAAATAAAAAAGCAAAAGAAATATATACTGTTTGTTTTCAAGACAATTTCTGTCAAGGACAGCAAAGCAATAAGTAAATAAATTATAACACAGTAAAGTGTTTTCTTTGGATTGAATGATGGACAGGATATCATGAAAGTGTATGCAGTACAAAAGTCATCTTTCATTTTTAATCTTAAAAGTACAGGAAGTACAGGAAGACTTTTGTATATGTTGATGTTTCATGTTCTTCCAGGCAATATTGATTTAGGAAAAATGAAAGCTTGACAACAAAACATTCCCTGCCTCTAAATTTCCCCTTCCAGGGCATCTAAAGGGATAAAACTGTCTTTCACCCTTGCTACATCTAAGATGATTTAATGGCTAAATCCTAGAAATACATGCCTTTGTTAGGAGCTCTGCTGTCCAACTACAAGACAGAACCTATAGTCACTATCTTTTATATGGTCATCCTGTCCTGGTAGCAGCATTTAATTTGGAACAATTTCATTACTGTAGCAAATTGGCAGTCAACCAAGAAAAATGACAATTTCTATGAAACAAAATATGTGGACTGTGGGGAGGTGAAGGAGGAGGATATACTGCAGATGGGGGTAATGAGACTCATTACATTCCTGATACTAATCAGTTCCATAATGGGTTCGAGGCAGCAAAGCTTTCCAGGCCCAAGCAGCCTGTTCCTAATGAATCTTTGGCTGGCTTAAAACTTGACCTTCATTTTAATAGAACTGTATAAATACCAACGTTATCCCTCTCTTGGGAATTTCCACCAGGTTGTTTTAACTTGAGAAATCTTCTAATATTAAATGAAGTTTCCTGGGGAAAGATTGAAGATTATTATTAACATTCAGTCTTAACAAAGTAACTAAATATTATGTCACCATATAAGGGTAATTAATGGGTTTTTTTGTTATTGCTGATGGATGGACCTAGAATTTTGAAAGCATCCTGTAACTTTTGAACTCACAGTCTGACAATGCTATCATTCTTTTTATATTTATGCACACACACACACACACACACACATATACACACAGAGTTTTAAGAGATTCTCAACATAAAATATATTTACATATTCAGTAAAGGAATGATTTAATCATGTTATTTCTCAAGATAAATTTGTAGCCTACAAATGGTCCCAGGGTGTCAAGAATTGTGAAAGACCTGAGAATTTACCCTGGGTGCACACTAATGTCATAGTCTGTGACATTTTCATGGATGTTGGCTGAAGATAGGAGACTCCTGGTCTGAGACCAAGGACTTTCTTATACACGGCACAGAAAGCAGCACAAGCATATTTACATGAGTTCACCTTGCCCCCTAGTCCTGAAGGGGCAAAGGGATGGGCACAGATGGATACCAGCCCATGTATTGGACTGTGTTACAGGAAAGGAATATTGAGCTTAGGGAACCTGGCTCTTTTAATGGGTAGTAAACATGCTTGCCCTCTTCTCTAAAGAAGCATATCATCATCATCAGGCTAGAGAGTAAGCATGCTTGTATTTTCCTCTGAAGGAAGACACTGTATCTTCCAAGACTGTGCACTATGGAAACATTTTTGAAAAGACGATCTAAAAAAAGGAGGTAACTACTTAAAGTCTTGCTCACAAGAATGAATAAACATGAAATACGATAAACATGTGGAGCATTGTCTCATGAGCATGCTGCTTGGTCAACCATTCTGATTAATCTATCCTACAGAGACTGGGACCATATCTGCTCAATTGTCTCATTTAACATTTAATTAAGGCTACTGTCAACAGGTCCCCAAGTAGCAGGATGAGACCAACTTGAGTACTGACCTCAAGCATCCCCTCAATGTCGTGGACAAAATCAGCTGAACAAATACCATAATGCATCAGAGCCCACCTTAAAAAGCCATATGACTTTCTTGTTAAATTTCTGTACTGATCTTTCCACCTTCCCCAAGACATTAATCCACATTTAGAAGGTTGAATCAGGCCAGAGGCACTGTAGTCACAACCACACTTCCCAGAGGAAGGCTGATCTTGTGGGATCTCTATCTACAGGGTCCAGCAGGTAAGTCCTGGGATGAGAAATGCCTCAGTCCCCCTATGCTTAAGGCTTCTCCTCCTGGACTCATAAGTAAGGAGTTTGTCTCACACCACCCATCATGCAATCTTACCACTCATGGGTTCCTCAACTTTCCACAGTCAGAGTCATGGTGCTGTGGTGTCCCCTGAAGAAGTCTGCACAGGACCCTCTCTGCCCCAGATGCTGGGAACCTGGAAGGACCTTCTGAAGCCAGACAAGGGAGTGAATTATTCATATGCAGGCCACAAACTTATAGCTTTCCAGGAACCCTCAATCAGTCCAACAGTCCTGTTTATCTATACCTCTAGCTAAATGGGACTCATCCATCCACGGTCTGACTCTGCTATGGCTGTGGAATCAGCACAGGAAAAACATCAGGAAATGCTGACGTATGTGTTGTGTGGAAGCCCTGCTGTTTCTGACATCTCAGTAAGATCAAGATGGTGATCAAATCATGGTCAGTGAAATCTGTCAGGGGATGGAAAACTCAGCAGTCAGTTAAACAATGTGCTGCAACATTTGGGACACTTGCTCCATAGTGCTTTTCCATTTTGAGGAAGACTTTGGGGTGAATTGTAAAGAGATAGATAATTAATGTTCTTTCTTTAGACTTTCTTGGATCTAAAACACCTCAGAGAGGTGTTTGCCATAAAAGTCAGAAGTCCCATTCTAATAGGTATAACCTCACCTTTTTTCCATGTGTTTCCTACTCATATGAAGACCTTTCATCTGGAAAAGTCAGTTCAAGGACAAGGAATTTTTTTTTTAAAAGTTGCAGAGTTCCATGATGATCTCACTTTGGCCTATTGTAGAGGGACTTGTCAAGCAGTGTGCTTGACTAAGTAGTCATTATTCTTGTGATCTGGGACTCTTTTTTTTTGCTTTCGTGGACCTCTCACTGTTGTGGCCTCTCTCATTGCAGAGCACAGGTTCTGGACGTGCAGGCTCAGCGGCCATGGCTCATGGGCCTAGCCGCTCCGTGGCATGTGGGATCTTCCTGGACTGGGGCACGAGCCCATGTCCCCTGCATTGGCAGGCAGACTCTCAACCACTGCGCCACCAGGGAAGCCCCAAGGACTCTTTTAATCAAACAAAATAATCTAGATGACTGAATCAAAAATTAAATTTGAATGCTCTGGGACCTCTTCTGTCCAGCCTGACACCTGGATTGTAGGTATTTTAGGTAAGGAAAGGAAAGAAGCAGTATGTCCCAGAATGAACAGATAGACTCCTGAATTTTTAAAATAGGTCTATATAAATTTCCCAATCCTTTTGTTCTGAGCATTAACCATGAAGCAGTGGAGGTGGGTAATCCCATTCTGGGGATAGGTGCATAGAGTAACAAAATTTCCTTACTACATTTACCTGAGGAAAATATTGTCTTTGGGGAAAATAGCATAGTTACAAAATTAAAAAAATATATATATATAATTTTGCTATTTGTTTGCTTTAGTCAAATAACCCAGCAGGTCTAAAATAAATTTCATGTAATCTTTTTCTCTTTTACAGTTCAATGAAAAGAGATTTTGAACACTGTTTTAAAAACTAAAACACTTTTTTTTTTATATGCTATGGAGAACATTATAGCATCTACCATAAATAAAGAGGCTGTGTATTATACTGAGAAGAACATTGAACCTGGTTCTAGCTGTGTTTTAGGAAAATTTATTTGCTTCTCTATATACATGATTCCCTGCTTGTAAAATGAAAGGACTGGGCAAGCTGGTCAGTAACATTTCTTAAGATCTAAAAATTAGAGATAGCTTCTGGAGAGTTTGACTGGGTTTACATTTGCTTTCCTGTAACAGATATAAATAATTTATAAATAATTGGGAGATTTTTTCTATTCAAATTATTTGACTAGAAATCCAGAAGTATCTCTATTATTTTTTGTATCCTACACTTTTCCATTATGCCTGTCTCTTCCGTGATTCCTGCTCTCAATGGTAGCACAATATCAGTATATTTTTACCAACATCCTCAAGATATAATTAATTAACATATAACATTGTATAAGTTTAGGTGTACAATAAGGTGATCTGAATTTATATTTTCAGAAATGTGAAATGATTACCACAATAAGGTTAGTTATTGCATCCATCACCTCACATAATTACCTGTCCTTTTTTTTCTTTTGATGGGATTTCAGATGTACTCTCTTAACTTCCAAGTATATAATAAATATTGTTAACTATAGTCACCAAGCTATACATTAGATACCCAGAACTAATTCATCTTATTACTAGAAGTTTGTACCCTTTGACCATTTCCCCATTTCTCTCATCCCTCAGACCCTGGCAACCACCATTCTACTCTTTGTTTCTCTGAGTTTAATTTTTTTTAGATTCCATGTATAAGTGAGATCATACAGTATTTGTCTTTCTCTGTCTGAATTATTTTACTTAGTATAATGCCTCAATATTTATCCATGCTGTCACAAATAGCAGGATTTCCTACATTTTTATGGATGGCTAAATAATATAATCTAATAATATATGTAAATATAACTATATATATATAATTTGATATATATATATGTATATTTATTTATTTACATCACATTTTCTTTCCATTCATTCATTGATGGACTTTTAGGATTTTTCCATGTCCTGGCTATTCTGAACAAAGCTGCAGTGAACATGGGGGTACATATATCTCTTTGAGAGAGTGACTTTGTTTCCTTTGAATATATATCCAGAAGTGGAATTGCTGGATCATATGGTAGCTCTATTTTTAAATTTTTGAGGACTCTTTATACTGTTTTACATGGTGGCTGAATAAATGTACATTCCCATCAATAGTGCACACATGTTCTGTTTTCTCCCTATCTTTGCCAACTCTTGTTATTGTTGTCTTTCTGATAATAGCCACTCTAACAAGTGTGAGGTGGTATCTCATTGTGGCTTGCATTTGCGTTTCCCTGATGATCAGTGATGTTGGGCATTTTTATTTTGTGCTTTTGTTGTCATATCCAAAAAAATTGTTGACTAGACTAATGTCAAGAAAAAAATTCCCTATGTTTTTGTCTAGAAGTTTTATGGTTTCAGCTCTTACATTTAATTCTTTAGTCTATTTTGAGTTAATTTTGAGAATGGTATAAGATAGGGGTAAAATTTCATTCTTTTCATGTGGCTATCTGGTTTTCCCAAGACGATTTATTGCCTTTCCCCATTAAATATTCTTGGCTCCCTTGTCAAATAGCAGTTGGTATTTTTGATGAATTAATTAATAAATATAAGCCCACACTTCTACTAAAGTAGTTATAGAATGAAGGGAAAAGATACACAGTGGGAAAAATATGGTAAAGGGAATATTAGAAGTAAATTTTCTTTGTTTCCTGTGAGTGCAAAGCATCTATCTACTCCATTGTACACCAATTCATCTTTCTAGAAATCTAGTCATAGTACTGATACAAATCCGTTGGTATTTCATTTACCCCCAGTGGTTTCCTTAGGTCGACTCAAGTCTTTGAAAATAATCCCTTTATTAAAGTATCTTTAATTACCCTTTGAAGGTGCCATCTGTTTTCCCCCAGGCTTATGATTGATTTAGGTAGCTTGGCATGATTATCATTATTTAACAGTAGAGAAGTCAAACACACAGAACTATATGGCTCGCTTAGAAGCCCATGGCTAATAAGTCATGAAAAAAGGACTATAACTAAGATCTTCTCATTCTAGTGACCTTCCATTGAACCATGGTGGCTTTTTAATTTAATTCTCTTGGCATCAGTTTGCTTATCTAAAATTTTTAAATGTGAATTTATTGAAGTAAATACTGCTGAGGATGCTCCCTCTTCTAAAATTCAATGATTTACTAATGCTAATCAACATAATATTTTGCACTATGGATCTACAAGAGGACCCTGTCCTCTGCAAGAGTACCTCTGGACACCCAGAGGTGTCTAAGTACATCATTGAACATAAGACTCCTACCTTAAATTGTGTTCCTAAATCCTCTGTCTCCTGACTAAAGATAAGTATTCTTACAATGTTGACTTTATTGGTTAATTTGAAGGTAGCGTTTATGACAACAACCCAATTCCAAATATTTTTAATGAATTCTAATATTTAAAATAATTTCTCCTACCAGAAATTTTTACACATTTAAAAAGTTATACCAACATTTAGTTGCTTAACATTTTACATATGATTAGGACCCAAACACTTACACTTAGTTACTCTAGTCTAGGCATGCTCTAAGTGTTACTACATTTATTCATTCATTGAATCCCCATAACAAATTTATGAGGATAGTGAAGCTACTTATTACCATTTTCATAGATGAAGAAATTGAGGTGCAGAGATACAATTTAATTTGCCCAAGCTCACATAGCTAATTTAATTCCTACTCAGAGATGAAATCACTGCAACCCAGATAGCTGAGCTGAGCTGTCGAAAGTAGCACAGCTGCGCAACCGATCAGTGCCAATGCTAAGGCTAAAATCTATTTTATACAATCTCCACCTACCTATGCTGGCCCTCCTTCCCATTCCATGGTAATTTATTAAAGCAAGGCAATCCAAGTTAATATTAAGCTAGTTATATCTTCAAGAAAATATATGTTAACAAGTCTAAAATTCAATAGTGGATCTATTCTTTAATTATTAATATATTGGTGCCATTCTTCTCTGAATGCCTTATAGACACACAAGAGTTATCATTGCTTTGGCATATACGATGTCTAGTGTTTCTTTCACCTTAGTTTCGATCATGATCAAGCAATTTTGAAATACAAGACACAACTTTTGGTTAAAGAAATGCTACAACATCTATTGACAAAATGGGGAAAATGAAGAAATTTCTGGGGCAAGATTGGTCTTAGAAATGTACTTCAGGCAGAGTGAGAACTTGCCTTATATGAGAGGAAATGAGATTTCTTTTTCAGCTCTAAAGATACCAAAGTATAGAACAAATTTTTCTTCCATTAAATTTAAAAAGAACATCGTTCACTAATAACTAAACTCTAAAAATAAAAGCTTTAATAAAAAATAAATTGGAATAGAAATTATTAAAACAAACTTGTGTTGACTTTCTAATTGGGGGTTTATCCAACATTAATTGTGTAAGGGAATAAAACTTGCCACCCCAAAATATATTCTTGGTATAAGAATTATTTTGAGCAGAAAACAATAAAAACCCAAATGACTTGGGAAGAAATTTTGACCTTCCCTCTAACTGCCTAAAAGAATGTACATAGAGGACCTGTTCCAGGAAAAGAACTGCTGTCAGCATAGATAACTATAGTATGAACTAAGTGTGTAGACAGGGAGGAACCTAGCAAAGTCTGTTAAAATTGCTTTTTGTGTCCCATCATCTCTGGACAGCAAATGTTTGTTTACCAAACATTTGTTTTTCCATCTCTGTGTAAATTGGCTTCCTCCCCTTTGAAGTCCCAAACCAGTACCCTCAACATCTTCTTGTTTTTAGCTGAAGATGGTATTTAAGGTGAGGGCTTCAGCTATTTTGGAGAGTTACTCAGTTCTCCTGGGTCTCTCCCATGTAATTAAATTTTTGTTTGATTTTCCCTGTTAACCTGTCTCATATCAATTAAATTTTTAGGCCACCCAGAAGAACCTAGAAGGGTAGAGGAAAATTGCTTTCTCCCCAATAATTGTAAACTTCTTGATACAACATTTATGGGTATTATTATTATTATTATTTGGTCTCGATCTACACTCCAGCTGAAATTTCTGGTATTCCATTTATTTATCTTATATTCAGAGACCTCAGATTCAAATTCCCACAGGGTTAGTCAATAATGTAATAAGTGAAGCATGCTGTATTTGTTTCATAATGGTGATTCAAGTGCATATTAAAGCTGAATAAAGAGAGATATATTTTACTTCCCTAAAGTAATATGTCTTCTGTGTTTTCTTACAAATATTTCCATATATTGATACAAAACATACTTGAATTTCTTCTTAACTTATTGTTTGAAAAATAAAATAAAAAAGAGTAGTGCGAGGTTGGTGATAAACCATGACTCCAAGCTTTATTGTCAGGGATACAAAAGGGAATACTGGAGATTATATTAAACATAAGAATGAATGCTTCATATAAAAGATGCATGTGCTCCTGGGATTCAGACAAATTTTCTTTTTTTTTTTTTTTGTGGTACGCAGGCCTCTCACTGTTGTGGCCTCATCCATTGCGGAGCACAGGCGCTGGATGTGCAGGCTCAGCGGCCATGGCTCACGGGCCCAGCCGCTCCGCGGCATGTGGGATCTTCTCGGACCGGGGCACAAACCCGTGTCCCCTGCATCGGCAGGCGGACTCTCAACCACTGTGCCACCAGGGAAGCCCAGACAAATTTTTTATGAGGTAGTAGAGTTCTGGTGTTATAGGATCTTCCAAAACTTTAGAAACATATAGAGACTCATAGTCTACAGGGGAAAGTACCAGCAATATACATACTAAATGAGTGAATTATATAATCTCTTAACATATGATAATTGCTCTGGAGAAAGAATAATGTGTGGGGTTGCAATTTTTTTTTTTTTTTTTTTTTTGCGGTACGCGGACCTCTCACTGTTGTGGCCTCTCCCGTTGCGGAGCACAGTCTCCGGATGCGCAGGCTCAGCGGCCATGGCTCACGGGCCCAGCCGCTCCGCAGCATGTGGGATCCTCCCAGACTAGGGCACGAACCCGCGTCCCCTGCATTGGCAGGCAGACTCTCAACCACTGCCACACCAAGGAAGCCCGGGGTTGCAATTTTAAAGAGAACAGTCAGTGTGATTTTAACTTGTAGGAAATTGGGGAAGAAGTCATGCTGGTATCTGGGGACAAGAGGCAGAAGAAGCTGTTATTGTACAAGATGGTATGTTGAAAGAAGGATAAGGAAGCCAGTGTGGCTACGGCAAAGGGAGAGAAATAGGCAGTGAAGTCAGAGAGGTAAGGCTACAGTGTGGGCAATTCTAGGTTTCTATACAGAATTGTAAGGAATTTTATATGTTTCTGAATGAAACATGGATCCATTGAAGAGTGTAATTTTTTTTTTCCATGTGACATCTCAAGCTTTTAAAAGTTGGCAACTATTTACTCTTTTTTTTTCTTTTTTAACACTGTGAGGGTCAATCTGAATGCACTTATGTGCAGCCAAATGCATGTGGCAGGCAGCCAGTCTGCCATTCTGCCACTGAAATGTTTTTATTGCCTCATCCTTTCATAATTATATCTTGCCTTTTAAATATTCTTTGTCTTGCATTTAAAATATTCTTTCTTAATATCTTAAGCCTAATTGTTACGTAGCTTGTTTCTTTTCTTAATTAATTTAGAGGATTCTCGAGTCCTACCTACTGTGCCCTGTCTAAATTTCGTTTCCTGCCATGTCATGCATCCTTGGGCCAAACCTTGCTCTTCTGTGTGACTATGACTCCTAATTAGACTGCTAGCCACTGTCCTTTCCCCTGCTTATTTGCAGTTCATGTTGAGTGGAACATGCTCATTGATATCGAATAAATCTGTACTACTGTCAGAGGTAGCCTCTTCTCCTGACACCTCTTTGTCCTTCTGATTCCTCCCATTATAAATGTTAGCTCTTCAATCAACTTCTCACAGGTTTGGCACTCTTACATGAAGTCAAAGAAATTAATCCACCCTGTTTCATTGAAAAACTCAACTGACCCAAAGTAGACTTACTGAAATATTTTTAAACAGAAGACAGTAGAGGTGGCTTTGGAATAGTTATCAGCAATGTTATATTCTTTTTCACTGACAAAATTTTGCCTGTAGAAAATGGAACAGCTACACATTTAGATGAGACACTTTTATAAGTAATGAGATCTTAGAATTTAAATGAGAGAGACATTTAAGCTCTATTGCTTCTAAATTTTCAAGTTAAATGGTCAAAAGAGTCATCACATATATAGCTCTGCTTAGGGCAATCAACCTGCCCCAGGCCATCAGAGCCTGAGCTAGAGTCTGAACTTTGCTAATAATTAATTTTGCTGCTGAAAAGACAATACCTCATTCTCAATTAACATGAATAAATTACTACTTTCCAACTTCATTTGAAAAGGAATTAGATTAAATGAAATTGTTTATATTTGCTAAATAAGGTATTTTAAAATTGGTAGTATTTTGGAGATAAAATAATAGTGGATCCCACCTTTGCAGAAATGAGATCTTGACCATTTAGATAAGAAATATAGTCTAAAGGAAATCCTGAGTCAACATAAAGCAGTAGGTTTTCTCCCCACCTATAGAGGTGAAACCACATAACAGGTGAATTACATATCATTATGTAAAACATGAATTAAAGAAATAATATAATGAACAATTTTTAGTAGAGTTTTGGCTTTAGTAAAATACAAATTTTTCTGCAGGATTTTTAAATTAATTCCATGGAGACTTCTTTTAAACATGTCTTTCTGAACATAATTCTCCATGATATAATGACAATAGATGTTCTGGAATTATTCACTTTGGAATCAAGAAATATTCTATGGAAATCCAAAAACTATTTTTAAAAATAATAAAGTATCATAATAAAATGCATTCACCAGATTATATATGAAGATACACAAACTTTAAAAAACAGACAAGCATACTGAAATGTTTTCAACATTACTTTTGGATCATTTCTTCTGTGATCATTTAAAATGCTATCAGTAACTCTGTTTTATTATTGTTGTTCTGTTTGTTTTTATGCACATAGACTAAAAGTTTTACACTTAAAAAAGAAGATGCCTACTTCAGTCACTTATGCCTCCTAAAGTAAAACCATGAAATCTGAGCTTGTGTAACATGGAAAAGCTAATAAATGTAAAAAACTAATCCCAGTGGCAATAAATCACATTATTACTAACAAGAAATAATGCTAGATGAATGTTCATAGCCTAGAAAACACACATTAGAAGTTAATTTATAACTCATTATCCAGTAAGAATGATAGAGAGATTCACTTCTTCAGAGATGTGTCTGTATTTCAAAGGAGGATGCTACCCGGGAGAAGGAGACATTCCATGGCTTATAAAGTTGGAAACACTAGTCTTATATCTCCGCTGAAGAGGTTTACTTGCATTCCAAAGAGTGAGGGCCCAGCATCCTTCTTACATTTCTCAAAAGACTCTCTCTGAAGGGAATGGGAGACTTTCCTATATAAAGTCCAGATTTTTGTGCTTGGTCCCTCACCTACAGTACAGACCCTGTATTTGTAGGATGACATCTGGTTTTCATCGTACCACTGCAGTGGTAAAGAATGGGGCACAAGGCTTCCCTGGTGGCACAGTGGTTGAGAGTCCACCTGCTGATGCAAGGGACACGGGTTCGTGTTCCAGTCTGGGAGGATCCCACATGCCGCGGAGCGGCTGGGCCCGTGAGCCATGGACGCTGAGCCTGCGCGTCCGGAGCCTGTGCTCCACAACGGGAGAGACCACAACAGTGAGAGGCCCGCGTACCACAAAAAAAAAAAAAAAAAAAATGGGGCACAGAGGAATCACACAGTTCTTATTTACTGTAAGTAGATAATAATCTGTTCTACTCCAGAAACTTTGTACATATATTTAGGATAATAATAATAAATATAGATATTATAAAGCTAACAGTGAGAAAAATACTTTCTACTTAAAATTAGAAATCATGATCTTGAAACACAACATAATTACTAGTTATATTATCTTGTACAGTTTTGTTTTTGTTTTAACTTCCTTGGGACTTTGTTGTTCTGTGTAAGTTGGTCATTTTTACAGTGCCATTGTAAGGTTAAATGAAGAATACCTTGTTAAAAATGGTAATTTCTCAAGAACTATATGGAAAAAGGAAAGATGATGATGATGAGGAGGAGGAGGATATTGATGGTGATAGATAATAACTGGAAATTGGTAAATTATATTAATATTTCCAAAAAGATTAGTTGGGTTAAACAAAATCATTAATATTGCCTTTCTTTTTCCTCTTGTCCTTCCTTCAAAATCCAGTTCTTGAAGTTAGATTATTTTACATGCTAAACTGCTAAATTATTGCCAAGCCAAAGTCCTGGACATGATAATCTATAAATGGTTTAGTCTATTATCATGACGTGATGCATAGATGGGACAAGAAGGAAAAAAAGTCACAACTTTTTTCAAATGATATTTGAAGATAAGGCGTTTGAGCAGAGAGTTATGAGAAGTCAGTGTCAGATGGCTGGTGTTTGAGAAAAGCATCATTTAGAAGGTAAGGAGCAGATTGCTACCCTTCTAGTCTAGCCACTCTAAAGGAACTTTATTAGAAATGTTTGGTTTGGTATTATGATGACTTCAATAGTGAAGAAACTTTACATTGACTGACAAAATAAGAAAATGGATTTAATTGCAACTGAGAATATGTATACATGTGAGAGGTATGTGAAAAAGTAAAGCAATAATCCTAATAATTTGACAGAAAAATAAAGCTTTTTTTTCCAGCATATAGACATTTTACAGACAAATATGTTTATTTTTCCCTTTTGCTGTATTTTATATTTAGCTTAATTTATATTATTTCTCCATTTTAGTCTCATTGTAATTCTAATCTCTATAGGAAGATAGTATCCTGGCAAGCAATTCATGCAAAATAAAAAAGAATTCAGTTTATTTAATTTTAAATACAGATGACAAATTTTAAGAGTGCAATAAAAGATTTCCACTAATATCTTTAAACATATCCACATACCTAACTGCACAGACTAACAGAAATGCAATGCATAATGCTTTAAAAATCACTGTTAGACCCATTTTTCAAAAAAAAATCTGGTGAAAAGGAAAGAAAATATTTGATTTTTCAACTTGTATCATAGGATGAATAAATTAAGATCTACAAATGAGAGAAAAGAGAGATCAGGAAGGTACCCGGGAAATTAAGAAAGCAGTCCATCTGAAGATGCTGGGAGAATGGGAAATGTGGGAGATTGAAACTAAAGTCTGCTTCCATTTCACATATATCTAGGTACTGCTTAATATTTTATGCAGTTTACGAGGTTATAAATTGGATTATATCTGTTAGGTATAAAATAAAACCTAAGATTAGATACTTTGGGTTTCTTTTTTTTAAGAAAATATTCCAGATAAACATGTTAATTTTGGTCTACTGAAATTAATTCGTTGTCCACAGAAATATTCTGTAAATATTTCCCTTGAAAATGAAACACTTCAGAATAATTACGTACGTCTCTTCCGCTGAAATCAGTCAAAAAACCTCCTAAAACACCAACAGATATTTACATACTAAAAGCCAATGGAAAACTTCCCTTTTTCCTTCCCATTTTTGGCTTAAATTTCCACATCCTAATGTATCATAATATCTGGGTCTTATTGACTGGAAAGCTAAAGAGTTTTTTTATCCTCTCATTTTCACTTACTTCAAGTAGCATAACAAGCTAGCATCATCAAGTATAATAGTCCACTGGACGTGGTCTAAAGAGATTCATATATATCCCAACGGCACAACACTTTTACTTCAGGTGCCAAAAGTAGGCTAGATTAAATTGCTACATATCTAATCAGTTTTCAGAGTTTTGTGGTTCTAAAAGTTTTAAGAAACAGTGGTGTCATGAATTATGTTATTTACAGGTACATATTTTATACTAATCAGACTGGATCGCTTGCAGCTCCATAGACCAAAAATTAATGCTAATCATAAACCCATTTGTCCAGTTACTACTACTGCAGACAGATACTAAATTAGACATGGCATAGGTAAACCAACAAAGTCTATTAGTCCAGAAAAATTGTGCCATATAATGTCCATCTGCTCAAAGCAGGGACTCGTTTGAGACAAAGTCCTCAAGACCTAAACTTTCAGGGCTGACTATACCATTGGAATATATATTGTGGTTTACCAGATGCTTAACTGCTTTTTATCAGTGTGGTTCCTCTTGATATTTAGACTTGGGGTTGCTTGGTGATTTATTGATTTCAGTATCTTACTCTAAATAAATCTGGTTTCAAAATATTCTGAGAACTGTGTCACGATATCATAATATATATCATGGAAACAATACATATATCATGATATGTGAAGAAAAGCAATTCAATGCTTGAATGTAATTACTGCTATATAGTAAAAGTAATGACAAGTGGGGAACCATATTTTGAATGAGTGCTATATGTCATACAAGAGCTACATTACTGCCTTAGTCTGTTCAAGCTGCTATAACAAACTACACTAGATTGGGTAGCTTATAACCAATAGAAATTGTCTTGAACAATAGCTGGTAGCTTTAGTTGAGATGAGTGACTAATCTCTTTATCAAATGGTTGTTTGACCACACCCTCATTTTTTACAATATGAATAGGCTGAGAATTTTCCAAATCTTTAAATTCTGCTTCCTTATTGATGAACAATTTTATCTTCAAGTAATTTCTCCCCTCTCATTTTATTATAAGCCATCCAGAGGAAGCAGGCCATCCCTTAAACATTTAGCTTAGAAATTTCTTCAGCTAAATATTCAGTTTCATTGCTCATAAGTTCTACTTTCCACAAAACCCTAGAACATGACAATTCATCCAAGTTCTTTGTCACTTTACAAGAAAAATGGCCTTTCCTCCATTGCCCAATAACATTTTCATCATTGTACCTGAGACCACATCGGAATGGCCTTTACCATTCATATTCCTACAGATATTTTGTTCAGGATTACTTAGATATTATCTAACATCAAGGCTATCTCTATAGCTCTTTCCTTTTGCAACTGAACTCTCACCAGAATTACACCTAATGGTTCATTCATAGCAATGTAGGTTTTTGCTAGCATGCACCTCCAAAATCTTCCAGTCTCTATCCATTACCCAGTTCCTCAGCTCTTCCACATTTTTAGGTTTTTGTTATAGTAACACCCCACTTCTGGTACTAATCTGTGTCTTAGTCCGTTTAGGCTATTATAACAAACTATCATACACTGAGTGGCTTATAAATAATAAAGTTGTTTTTCACAGTTCTGGAGGCTGGAAAGATGTAAATCGAGGCCCTGGCCAATTCAGACTTTGGTGAAGACAAACTTCCTAGTTCTTCACGTGGTAGAAGGGATAAAGCAACTCTCTGGAGCCTCTATTATAAGGGCCCTAATATCATTCTTGAGGACACTGTCCTCATTACCTAATCATCTGCCAAAGGCTTTAACGCCAGATACCATCACATTAAGAAATATTTCAATATATGAATTTTGATGAGACACAAACGTTTAGTCCACTATATTCATCATTATCATCCAAAAAATTTAAACATAGCTATGATTATTTAGAGTTAAGGAAATAGCCGTTAAGAGACTCACCAAGAGCCATACAGTTAGTAAATCACAGAGATAAAATTTCAATTCAAGTATGTCCAGCTACAGGCTTACAATATTTTCCAAATATTATCCTTCTTTCTTAAACTCTGAAGCAGGGCAAAAATGGATGGTGACTTTTAAATTTTCCTTTACTAAAATTAACAAGCTCTAATATAGAACACCTAACCTCCTCTGTACCTCCAGTTCTTCCATAGTAATTATCTCACCAAACTTCCCTTTTTCTCTGAAATTTTCTCCACAGAATTCTTCTCTGAACTTGTCAGGACCTGTCCTTTTAAAATTAATCTTCCTGAGTCTAAAAAACCCGAAAATTGGGTAGGACCTTCAAGATGGCAGAAGAGTAAGAGGTGGAGATCACCTGCCTACCCACAAATACATCTACATGTGGAACAACTCCTACAGAACACCTACTGAATGCTGGCAGAAGACCTCAGACTTCCAAAAATGCAAGACACTCTCCACGTACATGGCTGTGTGGCTGACAGGGTCTTGGTGCTCTGGCTGGGTGTCAGGCCTGAGCCTCTGAGGTGGGAGAGCCGAATTCAGGACATTGAACCACCAGAGACCTTCCAGCCCCACATAACATCAATTGGTGAGAGCTTTCCCAAAGATCACTGTCTCAATGCTAAGACTCAGTCCTACTCAACGTCCAGCAAGCTCCAGGGCTAGACACCCCATGACAAACAACTAACAAGATAGGAACACGATCACACCCATTAGCAGAGAGGCTACCTAAAATAATAATACGTTCACAGACACCTCAAAACACACCACCAGACGTGGTCCCACCTACCAGAAAGACAAGATCCAGCCTCATCTACCAGAACACAGGCACAAGTCCCCTCCACCAGGAAACCTACACAACCCACTAAACCAACCTTAGCCACTGTGGGAAAACACAAAAAACAATGGGAACTACAAACCTGAAGCCTGTGAAAAGGGGACTCCAAACACAGAAAGTTAAGCAAAGTAAGAAGACAGAGAAATACACAACAGATGAAGGAGCAAAGTAAAAATCCACTAGACCAAACAAATGAAGAGGAAATAGGCAGTCTACCTGAAAAAGAATTCAGAGAAATGATAGTAAAGATGATCCAAAATCTTGGAAATAGCATGGAGAAAATACAGGAAACATTTAACAAGGACCTAGAAGAACTAAAGTGCAAGCAAACAATGATGAAAAACACAGTAAATGAAATTAAAAATATTCTAGAAGGAATCAATAGCAGAATAACTGAGGCAGAAGAACAGATAAGTTACCTGGAAGAAAAAATAGTGGAAATAACTACTGCAGAGCAGAATAAAGAAGAATGAATGAAAAGAATTGAGGACAGTCTCAGAGACCTCTGGGACAACATTAAATACACCAACATATGAATTATAGGGGTCCCAGAACAAGAAGAGAAGAAGAAAGGGACTGAGAAAATATTTGAAGAGATTATAGTTGAAAACACCCCTAATATGGGAAAGGAAATAGTCAATTAAGTCCAGGAAGCACAGAGAATCCCATACAGGATAAAACCAAAGAGAAACACTCCAAGACACGTATTAATCACACTATGAAAAATTAAACACAAAGGAAAAAAATTAAAAGCAGCAAGGGAAAAGAAACAAATGACATACAAGAGAATCCCCATAAGGTTAACAGCTGACCTTTCAGCAGAAACTCTGCACGCAAGAAGGGAGTCGCAGGACATATTTAAAGTAATAAAAGGGAAAAACCTACAACCAAGATTACTCTACCCAGCAAGAATCTCATTCAGATTCAACGGAGAAATTAAAACTTTTACAGACAAGCAAAAGCTAAGAGAATTCAGCACAACCAAACCAGCTCTACAACAAAAGGTAAGGAATTTTCTAGGCAGGAAACAAAAGAGAAGGAAAAGACCTATAATAACAAACCCAAAACAATTAAGAAAATGGGAATAGGAACATACATATTGATAATTACCTTAAATGTAAATGGATTAAATGCTCAAACTGAAAGACAACTACTGGCTGAATGGATACAAAAAAAAGACCTGTATATGCTGTCTACAAGTGACCCACTTCAGACCTAGGGACACATACAGATTGAAAGTGAGGGGATAGAAAAAGACATTCCATGCAAATGGAAATCAAAAGAAAGCTGGAATAGCAATTCTCATATCAGACAAGATAGAACTTAAAATAAAGATTATTACAAGAGTCAAAGAAGGACACTACATAATGATCAAGAGATCAATTAAAGATGAAGATACCAAATGTAAATATTTATGCACCGAACATAGGAGCACCTCAATACATAAACCAAATGCTAATGCCATAAAAGGGGAAATTGACAGTAACACAGTAAGAGTAGGGGACTTTAACACTTCACTTTAAGAAGTGGACAGATGATCCAAAATGAAAATAACACAAGCTTTAAGTGACACATTACAGAAGAAAGACTTAACTGGTATTTATAGGACATTCCACCCACCCAAAACCAACAGAATATACTTTCTTCTTAAGTGCCCATAGAAGATTCTCCAGGAGAGAAAATATCTTGGTAAATTTAAGAAAATCAACCCTTGGTAAATTTAAGAATATTGAAATCATACCAATTATCATTTCCTACCACAATACTATGACACTGGAAATCAATTACAGGAAAAAAAAAAAACTGTAAAAAATACAAACACATGGAGGCTATACAATCCACTATATATAACCAAGAGATCACTGAAGAAATCAGTGGAGAAAAACAAAAATTGCCTAGAAACAAATGACAATGATAACAAGATGACCCAAAACCTATGGGATGCAGTAAAAGCAGTTCTAAGAAGGAAGTTTATAGCAATACACTCCTACCTCAAGAAACAAGAAAAATCACAAAGAAACAACGTAACTGTAACCTAAAGCAATTAGAAAAAGAAGAACAACAACGAAAACGTTAGCAGAAGGAAAGAAATAATAAAAATCAGATCAGAAATAAATGAAAAAGAAATGAAGGAAACAACAGGAAAGATCAGTAAAACTAAAAAGTTGTTCTCTGAGAAGATAAAAAAAAAATTGATAAACCATTATCTGGACCCACCAAGAAAAAAAGGGTGAATACTCAGATCAACAGAATTAGAAATGAAAAAGTAGAAGTAACAACTGACATGGCAGAAATACAAAGGATCATGAAAGATAACTACAGACAAGTATATGACTATAAAATGGAAAATCTGGAAGAAATGGACAAATTCTTACAAAAGCACAACTTTCTGAGGCTGAACCAAGAAGAAATAGAAAATAGAAGCAGAGGAATCACAAGCACTGAAACTAAAACTGTGATTAAAATCCTTCCAACAAAAAAAAGTCTAGGACCATATGGCTTCAAAGGCAATTTCTCTCAAACATTTAGAGAAGAGCTAACACTTATCCTTCTCAAATTCTTCAGAAATACAGCAGAGGGAAGAACACTCCCAAACTCATTCTACAAGACCACCATCACCATGATACCAAAACCAGACAAAGATGTCACAAAAAAAGAAAACTACAGGTCAATATCACTGATGAACATAGATGCAAGAATTCTCGACAAATTACTAGCAAACAGAATCCAACACCACATTAGAAAGATCATACACCATGATTGAGTGGGGTTCATCCCAGGAATGCAAAGAGTCTTCAATATATGCAAATCAATCAATATGATAAACCATATTAAAAAATTGAAGGATAAAAACCATGTGATCATCTCAATAGATGCAGAAAAAGCTTTCAACAAAATTCAACACCCATTTATGATAAAAACCCTCCAGAAAGTAGGCATAGAGGAAACTTACCTCAACATAATAAAGACCGTATATGACAAGCTCACAGCCAACATCATTCTCAATAGTGAAAAACTGAAACCATTTCCACTAAGATTAGGAACAAGACAAGGTTGTCCACAATCACCATTATTATTTGACATAGTTTTGGAAATTTTAGCTACCTTAATCAGAGAATAAAGAGAAATAAGAGGAATCCAAATCAGAAAAGAAGAAGTAAAATTGTCACTATTTGCAGATGACATGATACTATACATAGAGAATCCTAAAGATGCTACCAGAAAACTGCCAGAGCTAATCAATAAATTTGGTAAAGTAGCAGGATACAAAATTAATGCACAGAAATCTCTTGCATTCCTATACACAAATTATGAAAAATCTGAAAGAGAAATTTAAAAAAATGATCACATTTACCATTGCAACAAAAAGAATAAAATATATAGGAATAAACCTACCTAAGGAGATAAAAGAACTGTATGCAGAAAACAATGACACTGATGAAACAAATGAAAGATGATACAAACAGATGGAGAGACATACCATGTTCTTGGATTGGAAGAATCAACATTGTGAAAATGACTATACTATCCAAAACAATCTACAGATTCAATGCAATTCCTTTCAAAATATCAATGGCATTTTTCACAGAACTAGAACAAAATATTTCACAATTTGTATGGAAACACAAAAGACCCCAAATGGCCAAAGCAATCTTTTAAAAGAAAAATGGAGCTAGAGTAATCAGGCTCTCTGACTTTAGACTATACTATAAAGCTACAGTAATCAAGATAGTATGGAACTGGCACAGATACAGAAATATAGATCAAAGGAATAGGAGAGAAAGTCCAGAGATAAACCCATGTATATATGGTCACCTTATCTTTGATAAAGGAGGCAAGAACATACAATGGAGAAAAGAGAGCCTCTTCAATAATTGGTGCTGCGAAAATTGGACAGCTACATGTAAAAGAATATAATTAGAGCACTCCCTAACACCATGCACAAAAATAAATTCAAAATGGATTAAGGACTTAAATGTAAGGCAGACACTATCAAACTGTTACAGGAAAACATAGAACCCTCTATGACATAAATCACAGCAAGATCCTTTTTGACCCACCTCCTAGAGAAATGGAAATAACAACAAAAATAAACAAATGGGACCTAATGAATCTTAAAAGCTTTTACACAGCAAAGGAAACCATAAACAAGATGAAAAGACAACCCTTAGAATGGGAGAAAATATCTGCAAACGAAGCAACTAACAAAGGATTAATCTCCAAATATACAAGCAGCTCATGCAGCTCAATATCAAAAAAAAAAAACAGCCCAACTGAAAAATAGGCGGAAGAACTAAATAGACATGTCTCCAAAGAAGGTACACAGATTGCCAACAAATACATGAAAGAATGCTCAACATCACTAATCATTATAGAAATGCAAATCAAAACTACAAAGAGATATCATCTCACACCAGTCAGAATGGCCATCATCAAAAAGTCTACAAACAATAAATGCTGGAGAGGGTGTGGAAGAAAGGGAATCCTCTTGCACTGCTGGTGGGAATTTAAATTGATACAGCCACTATGGAGAACAGTATGGAGGTACCTCAAAAAGCTAAAAATAGAACCACCATATGATCCAGCAATCCCACTACTGGGCATATACCCTGAGACAACCATAATTCAAAGAGTCTTGTACCACAGTGTTCATTGCAGCTTTATTTACAATAGCCAGGACAAGGAAGCAACCTAAGTGTCCATCATCAGATGAATGGATAAAGAAGATGTGGCACATAT
Organism: Aethalodelphis obliquidens; assembly: GCF_003676395.1. Lineage (NCBI taxonomy): Eukaryota > Metazoa > Chordata > Mammalia > Artiodactyla > Delphinidae > Aethalodelphis > Aethalodelphis obliquidens. The sequence continues at coordinate 2,491,834 of NW_020838020.1, read as the reverse complement.
AAACAATGTAATATTACTCAGCCATAGAAAGTAGGGAAATTGAGTTCTTTGTAGTGAGGTGGATGGACCTATAGACTGTCATACAGAGTGAAGTAAGTCAGAAATTGCAAAACAAATACCATATGCTAACACATATATATGGAATCTAAAAAAAAAAAAATGGTTCTGCAGAACCTAGGGGCAGGACAGGAATAAAGACTCAGACATAGAGAATGGACTTGAGGACATGGGGAGGGGAAGGGTTAACTGGGACGATGTGAGAGAGTGGCATGGAAATATAGACACTACCAAATGTAAAATAGTTACTGGGAAGCAGCCGCATAGTACAGGGAGATCAGCTCGGTCCTTTGTGTCAGCCTAGACAGGTGGTTAGGGAGGGTGGGACGGAGACACAAGAGAGAGGGTATATGTATATGTATAGCTAATTCACTTTGTTATATAGCAGAAAGTAACACAACATTGTAAAGGAGTTATACTCCAATAAAGATGTTAAAAAAAATTTTTAAATAAAAAATAACCCTCCAAAAATAAATAAATAAATACACACACGTGCACAGACACACACACACACACACACACACACAAACATACTCTAGCATAATATCTCTCTGAAAAACAACCTAATAACCTATGCATAGCTTAGAAAAGCCCTATAGAAGTCAATTGCCTTATGGCATTCAGAACTAGAGCTGATCATCTCTATTTTCATAGAAAAAGTGAAATAAAAGCAATTGCTCTTCAATATCATAAATGGAAACCATTTTTGACATATTGTTCATCTTTCTTTTTCAAAGTAGTCCCTTATTCTCAAAGAAATATTCATTCATTTCATGATATAACATTTTATTAATAAAAATATATACCTCAGAATGGAAAAGTAATTGCACATTATTTTGTATTTGAGCATTTTGTACTGTAGGAAATGTGGCATTTATTCTGTTTAGTATGTATAAGACCTGCCAAGGAGTGGCTATATCAGGCCCATGAAAATATACTAGAAACTATTCTAAAAAAGCAATACTGTTTAGATAAGATATTCAAACTGGAAGACTCAGGGGTCCTTCAGATTTCAAAAGAAAAACATGTTTACAGGTGTTTGTGTCCTGGCTACTTCTCCTTGAAGCAGCATTTACTTAAAGGATTTAAGATCTAGAACTGCAGCCTTTTAGCCAGGTTACCATCATTCCTCTAGGTTAGCAGCAGCATATCTGCTTATATTTCTCTGCTCCCAGTGGGATTTTTCAGTAACAGAAAACCCCTGCACGAATCCTGATTATTCAACAGACCATGCTCTGGCTGCACACTCACATCTCCAAGACATGTATTAAACTCTTTTTTTCCTGAATGATTAGGGAAAGGGACAAAATAACCAGGAGGGAGGGTGAAGAGGATGGGAGTAAAGGGGCAAAAAAGAGGAAAAATATCTTTGGCCTCACAGCTGTGCCATATGAAGTTTAGTTTTTCCCAAACTGTTGGCAGCTTATCGGTGTTCAATATTTTTGGTAGAAAGTGTAGTCAGCTATTGATTTAATTAAGGAGAGTTGAGATAAAGTTCAGTTATGTAGAGGAAAAAGAAATCACAGGAGAGATTCAGATAAAATGAAAATACATTTCAAAGACACCACAAAGGAGAATCTGCAAAGGGAGTAGATGGAAGGCTTTAAAGTGAGAGAATGAGGAATTCACAGGAACGAATTCATATGCATTGCACAACTGGCTAAAATCTTAAGTGCTTCATCATGTAAGAAGAAAACTTTTAGTAAGTATATTAAATGTTTTTTCCCCCATTGGTGCTGCTTTGCCACTCCTTACATTAGACTCCTTAATAGAAGATATAGCTCCATGCAGTTTTCTTCTTCAAGGACACAAAGATCATGGTCACTGCATTGTAAGATTATAAAATATCAATGTAATATTATAATATAAATTTATATGGGGAGGAACTATTGTTTTCTTAATACAAAATAATTCAAATAAAGATTTATATTTCTGTATGATGATGTGGCATGAATTAAATATATGAGAGACAGCAGCATAGTGACAAACTTAAACAATTATGTGCTGTTAGAAAGCCACGTTTTTAATTCTCTGACTAGAGGGAAGCAATTTGACATTAAAAAATGTAACATGGGCTTCCCAGGTGGCGCAGTGGTTGAGAGTCCGTCTGCCGATGCAGGGGACACGGGTTCGTGCCCTGCTCCGGGAAGATCCCACATGGCGCGCAGCGGCTGGGCCCGTGGGCCATGGCTGCTGAGCCTACGCGTCCGGAGACTGTGCTCTGCAACGGGAGAGGCCGCAACAGTGAGAGGCCTGCGTACCGAAAAAAAAAAAAAAAAAAAAATATGTAACATAATTGGAAAAGGAAACTTTTAGTCAGGTCATCACTTGTTTGAATCATAGCTCTGTTACTTATTATTTGCAATCATGTGTTGATTACTCCAGCTCCAGATTTAATTTTCTTATTTTAAAATGGACACTAAATAGGAATTATCCCTTAGAGTCATTTCTGAGTGATAAATCAGATAATACATTAAAGGTTTCCAGCACAGAGGCTGGTCAGAAATTATATATAACTAAATACCTATAACCATAATTGCCTTTATCATTATTATAAATATCACCCATTTGACACACAAATCTTTATCTCTACCCTTAATATCTCCCTTAAGCTGTGTATAGACCTTGCTATCCAACTGTCTTTCCAACACACCCACTTGGGTACAAAGTGCACAACTCATATGAAATATATCCTAAATATTACATTTCAACTCCTACCTCATCTCCAGCTCCTTCCTTCTTCCCATTGTTCTGAACAACACTATAATTCCCACGTGTTGCCAACACCAAAACCTCAGAAGGATTCTTGATCTTTCTTTTTCTCATCACACACATCCAATCTATCAGCAAATCCTGTAAGCTCTGGTTCCAAAACATAGATTGTTTCAAACCAAACACTAGCCCAGGCCTCTATCATACTGGCTTATACAACAACTTTATAACTAGTATCCTTCTTTGCAGTTTTTCACAGCCACATTTTGTTCTCCATGTAGAAACCAGAGAATTTTCTAAAATGTGCATCTTATTGTGTCACTTCCCTTCCGGAATCTCTTCATTAGTTTTGACTGAAAAATAATGCACAGTCTAACAACTGAGAATTATGTTTTATTTGGCGTACATACTGAGAACTTAAGCCTGGGAGACAGCCTCTCAGCTAGCTCTTAAGGACTCTTCTGAAGAGGTAAGGGAGAAGCCAGGATATATAGGAGTTTCTGCAAAAACAAACAAACAAAAAAAACAAAAACAAAAAACAGATAGTTGGAACATCAAAAGATTACTGTTAATTAAAGAAACCAGACATTTCAAATTAATGAATTTAGCACTTTTCTATGTATGGGAAGATGTAAGAGTCTGGGTTTTTGAAATCATTCCTTTGATATGCACCTTGACTATGTAAGTGCATAAAAACAGTATCCTGTTTTTCTTCATCCTGAATTCCTTCAGGGTGCACCATTGGGGGTGGCTTCAGTGACTGATGGTTGATGGCCACATTGTCTTTTGTTTATTGATATGGCAGGTGACATTCTTCCATTCTTCATCCATATTAGTTTCCAATTACAATTACATTGAATTCCTAAACATTCATCATGATCAACAGAACCAGTCATTGTCATGTGTCTGCCTTCCTCCACTGCATTATCTTGTCCCACCCTTACCCTTGATCACAGTGTTCCTATTACATTAGCCTTCCTCCACCTCCTTTATTTCCCTTGTAGCTTATTTCCTCTTTTCTTGAGTAATGGTATCTTATGTTTCTTGGGTACTAAATATGTTCCAGACACTGCTCAAAATACTTTACATGATTTAATTCATTCAGTTATCACAACAATCTAACCTAATAAGGTAGCTACTATTTTTAGCACCATTTTATGTGAAATGAATTTGAGGCTGTGAGGGGTTAGTAATTTATCCAAGGTCATAAAATTAGTAAATGACAGAATCTAAATTCTAAATCTGGGCATTGTTTTCCAGAACCTGCATTGTTCACTTCTGCTTTATGCTATATTCCATATAATATTTATTTTTCAGACCCTTGTAGATCTTCTACTTTATATTATTTCAATTTTTAGTCATTTGTAGTCTTGATATATGGTAAGTAAAAGTACTCAGGTTTTGTTCTTGTTTTTCAAGGTTACCTAGACTTTTTAGCCTTATTAATTTCCATGTACATTTAAAAATCTATTTGTCAAATTTGACCAAAACTTCTTGAATTTTGGCTAGGACTGCAGTGAATCTACAGATTAATTGAGAAAAATGAGATATTTACTATTGAGTTTTCCAGAACATGAGCATGCTATATGAGTCTTCCTTCATTTGGGTCTTATAATATTTCTCTCACAAACATTTTCTAGTCTTCAATACAGAAAGCTTATATATCATTTTTAGATATATTGCTAAGCAGTCAATAACTTTGATGCTATATATGTTTAACATTCTATTTCAAGTTTATTATTGTATATAGAAATACAATTGATTTTTGTTTATTGATTATGTATTCAACAATATTGCTGAATTCACTTATTCATATAAAATGGGTTATTTCACTCTCTTACTTTCAATCTATTTCTGACAATAAATATGAGTGTTCTGGACCAGAAACAGATAATTATTTACTTATAGAGTATTTCAGTGTCAATTTTTCATATCCAGTTTTCATCAGAGGTTGACTTGGTATAAATCAGATGAGCTCTGCATGTGCAGGCTTGGTCTGCTTTATGGGAAAGGAACCCCAGAATTATGAAAGTTGGAGTTTATAGATAACATCTTGAATAGCTACACCTCTTCCCCTCAAGAGTAAAGGAGAAGAGAAAGAGAGAAGAGAGAGAGTGAGCTTGCAAGGGAATATGGGCACTCATCTTTCTAAGGTGTACAAATCTCTCTAGGAAGAGGAGGGAACAAAACATCCTTTATCCAATCACCCTTTGAAATGTAAATAAATGGCTCCAGGAGAGATAAACCTGCAATTTCTCTGACTTTATTCACTATCGCTAATTTCCAAGGTTTATTTGCCATTCAATGATCCTTTAAGCCATGGAGACAGTAATTTTTGCTCTGTAAGTTCTGACCATGAAGAGACTTGGAAATATTCACATTGTATCCCAAGAGGTATAGCTATAGATTTGCTTTTAGATTTTATTTGTGCACAGACTTTTATTTTTTCTATTCCAATCCTATGCTTTTAAAAGAATTTTCTTCTCTTATTGTACTGCCTTAGATTTCCAGTACAATGTTTAATAGCAGGGGCATCTTTTTCTCATTTATCATCTCAGGGAAAAGTGTTTAATATTGCACCATATAGTATGATGTTTCCGATAAGACTTCTATAGTTAGTTTTCATATGATTCAGTGAGTTACATTTTATTTCTCATTTGTTAAGGATTTATATATCACAAATAGTGTTAAATTTTGTTAAATTAAATACTTTTTCTTCATCTATTAAAATTCATATTATTACCTAATTTTCTTCTATAAATGTGATGATTCATATTGTTTGTTAATATTTGAATATTAACTACCCTTGCATTTCTACAATTAATCCCCCTTGGTCAAACTACTTTTTTATTTTATATATTGCCAAATTTAATGAGTTTATATTTTGTTTAGGATATTTATATGCAATTGATTAGAGAGTCTGTAATTTTCTTTTCCTGTGACATTTTTGTCTGTATTTTAAATCAAGGTTATGATAGACTCTGAAGAGCATTTGTGGAACATTTCTTCTATTAATAGTTTCTGGATGAGTTTGAGTAAGATTGATGTTATACTTCCTTAAATATTCAGAAGAAATTACCAGTGAAACCATGAAGACCTGGGTGGTTTCTGCTGTTATTTTGATTATGTTTTTCTTCTGTTTCTTTGAGTTTAAGGCTATCCTTTGTTTCAGGATAACCCTGAGATACAAATTAGGTCATTGCTTTTCAATCTTTCTTTTTTACCCTACTATATGCATTTAAGGCTGTACATTTCCTGACATTTAGCTGCATTTGTCGAAATTCTGATATTTTGTGTTTTTAATCATGTTCAAAATATTTTCTAATTGTTTTTAACCATGGGTTAACTCCCTGGTGGTTGAAAATTTTTAGTTATCTTCTTAACATTTTTAATTTTTAATTATACTGTGTTTAGAGAGCATATTTTAAGTGATTTAAATTCTTATAAAATTTGTTGAGGTTTTATATCATTATTGGTTATTTTTTTGTGTATCAACCTGCAGGCCACAGATTTTTATGTTTTTCTTTTTCTTTCTTTTTTTTTTTTTTGCTTATTATATTTAATAGTGGAGAACAAATCATAATGATTTGATTCATTATTAGAACATACTGTCAGGGAATACCAATATCATTTCTGATAGTTACTGATATAGAAAAATTCAAAAGTAAGAACTGAAAATCAAAAAGAAAACAATTAGAAAAGTATCACTGTTTGAAAGTAATACCAAAGCAGCCATTTATGAAAATGCCTAAGCATCATGTAACATAATGCTTATTATTTAATAGGTTTTAGATTATCTTTATTGTAAGCTTAATGAGAATGTCAAATTATGGGCTCATTTGTTCTAGTTGTTTCTCACAAATCTTGGACTTCCATTTATGATTTTAAACATGATTATGATTATTATTTGTATAATATGATCAATTCAATATAACTATTCTCTTACAATTTAAAAATACCTTTTAAAATTAAAAATTAACACGTGAATTAAATAAAAGAAATATGAACGTTAAAATTTGATGTTATTGGGCTTCCCTGGTGGCGCAGTGGTTGAGGGTCTGCCTGCCGATGCAGGGGACACGGGTTCGTGCCCCGGTCCGGGAGGATCCCACATGTCGCGGAGCGGCTGGGCCTGTGAGCCATGGCTGCTGAGCCTGCGCGTCCGGAGCCTGTGCTCCGCAATGCGAAAGCCCACAACAGTGAGAGGCCTGCGTACCGCAAAAAAAAAAAAAAAAAAAAAAAAAAAATTGATGTTATTAATTTAGGTTAAAAAAAGTTTCAAGAAGTAAACTGTCTCATTGGTAGAGCTTCTGTTGAGAGTGTACAACAGTATAAATATCTCTGAAATTCACTATTACTGAGCCATTAATATTATCACAAATTAATAATATCTTAATGTTGCAAAGTACTTTTCAATTTACAAAAATGTTTTCACTCATATTGCTGGATTTTACTTAAGCCACACAACAAGTCTCAGAGTCTGGCATGGCTAGTTGGAAGGAGCTGGTGATTTCAGTATTTTCCTGTGGTTTCTCAACTAAAAGGTGTAAGAATTACAATACAATGCATATATTGGAAATAAATGGATGCTTCAATTTGCTATTTCTGTTGACTGCTGAACTGATATTATGTTGACTGATATTTAAGTTCATACTCATTCATTTCATGAATATTTATTAAATGCCTATTATGTACATAAACAACTTTTTAATATTAGGTACTGATCATTATTTGTCATTTGTAATTTTGTGAAAGCTTAGGTTATATGCATTTTAAGAGCTGGATATTACTTCCGCTTTACTAATTTTCATTTGTTTATATTTTCATCTGTCAATTTTAACCCAAACTCATTGTATGCTGCTAATCCATGTTCACTGTAATATGATTAATAAGATACTAATGCAGTTTCTTCTTTGGTAGGATGTGTAAAATAAATACTATTATTGTTGTCTTAAAATAAGATGCCTATACATTACCTTTTGGGTTAAATCTGGATCTTTCAATAGGAAGTCTGGAATAAGAGGAATAAATTTTCTCTTTTTACTTCACTTCCTTCCTTTGGAATGATTTGGGGTATTTTTTTTTTTTTTTGCTTGGGAAATACTCAGTTAAGAGGATCACATGGCAGCAGGATTAGATGCCAAAGGAAGGGAAAGAGGAGGACCATTCTCTTCAGTACGCTTCTGGTGATTGAACTAAACTTAAGAGATAAAAAAAATGGCACAAGTTTGCTATCTCTGAGCTCCACACATTATTCAAATTATTTTACTAAGGATAGAAAAGCAAGTTTCTAGGATAAAGCCAAAGTAAGGAATGAAAAGGGCTCATTTTTCCTTAAATACAATTCTTATAAGTATTTAGGGAATTAGGATTAGTAACAAGCTAAAATCAAGAACAATGGTTTCCAACCTGGCTCCACATTAAAATCATTGACAGTCTTTCTTAGAAATAGTAATGCCTGAGTCCCACAAGAGACCAACTGAAACCAGCTCTCTGCGGGTAGAGCCAGTTCATTTATGGTTTTTAGATGTTTCCCAAGTGATAGAAACAACTATCCTATGCACTATGTAAAAAAAAGTTATGCACTCTCCCACCCAAAAAAATAAAGTTTAACAGCCTTGTGCACATGCAACTCTATTACTAGTGGAAACAATGCAAGATAAATAGACCATTGGTTGAGGGCCGGACTTCGTGTGTGTATGTGTGTGTGTGTGTGTGTGTGTGTGTATGCATATATAATATACTTATAGAGCAGTTCTGTACAATTGCAGATAAACATTTATGCCCTTTCAAGAAAAAAGCACATTGATATTTTAAAGAGGTTTATTACTGTTGTAACACAAGTGTCAAGGTACTTCTGGTATTTATTAGAAAAATAAACAAAACAATGAAGCCATTTCTTTGTATTTTAGAAAATTGTTTCTGTGAACTCTGCTTAGATGACTTTTAAAGCAAAGAAAGGTGCTTCTCACTTGGAAAGAGGCTCATTTATTCTATTTAACTAAACGTCAGAGCAAAATACCTAATGGTTTTCAATGAACCTAAATTGTTCTTTGAATTCAATATATGCATGACACAGTTTTTCTAATACATAAAATCTAAAGAGAAATTTCTTTTATTCCTCATTTGCAATGCTACCTGCTTAAATACTTAAGTCAAAATGTGAGAAAAACAACTTGGTGACACAAGCTACCAAGACACTAAGAAATTTACTGTGATCTCTGTAACTAAGTATATAAGAGACAATAGAATTTTCTTCTATAAATGGAAAACAGAAAGTTAAATCAAGTTGTTTTATTTTTTTCTTCCTATGAGGTATAATTTAAAACAGCATGGGCTTTTTGATAGAACTTCTTAATCTAAAACTATCTAAAAAGAATGAAATAAAGATTTCTCCCAATACACTCATGCTGTGTGACTTTGCCCCAGTAGTCTTTGAGAGATTTTGTAACGATCTACAGTTTTCTTGACCAGAAGCAGGATTTTCTAAACCTGCATCATTTCCCATTTAGACTCTGGAAAATATTGTTTCAATGTATTTGGGGACCAGACAATTTTATTTGATTAGAAAACTTAAAATCTAAAATGGAAAAATATTACCTTTTGCAGTCCTTCAAAATATTTAGTACTATATGAAAAACAGCTTAATGAAACAAAGCTAACAATTTTTCACCATTCTCATTTATATCCTGATGTATTAAGAAAAGTTCACTTCATTATTAATATTTCCATCAAAAATATTTCTTTGAAATTCTTTCTGAAAGTTCAGATTCATTGAACTATGAAACTGAAGAATAAATTTGAATGATGTTTAATTCATGAGTTCACGTGTATTACATATATAACTGCCTTTCCTTTAATTTTCAATTTTGTTCAAAATGTATTTTTATACTTTTCAAGTATACTTTTAAAGGATTATATGCAGAAATGACACATAAAGCTAAATCTTTTTAAGATGTTTTAATCAATTTTCACATATTTTATAGTAAGTTGAATCAGGACCACCTATGCCCCTATCTTCCTCATTTAATATTTTCTACTCAAGTCACAAATAACTCTTTTTTCCTTGACTACTATTTATTGAGAGTTTCTCTGTGTTGGGTATGCTGACAGGGGCAAGTTTGCAGTGGTGTTTCGTGGAAAGGTGAAAATCATTATCTAGTGGAAAAGGCAAACATTTTAGATCACCAATATGTATTGGTGCCAAATGTGAAACTTCTTATACAACAGGATGCAAGGAAAAAGATTCTCTATAGCACAAAAGAGGGGATATCAAGTATTTCAATGTTACCTTCATGGCCGAATTTTTTTTTTTTAATCTCCATTTCCTTAAATTCTAGAATTTTATCCTCTACCTCAAGGCTTCTGCTCTATCCAGGCAATACTTAGGATGTCCTAAAACTTGACCGAGGTAAAGGTTGATAAGAATAAAAATGTGTCTATTCTCAGATTTTGAATTTCAGCAGAGATTTTCAGTGTTGGGACCTCCATTACGGCAAAGTGAAGAACTCAGGAAAACCTCTCCCCAAAAATCAACTATAAAATTGGACAAAATGGTCGGTAACCAAAATTCCAGGGCTCTGAAGTAGATGGAAGGTTTACAATGGTTGAGAGATGTTATTCTTAAAAATCTATTAAACTATTGAACAGTGAGTGCTCATGGAATTCTTGCCTGAACATCTCTCTCCCACCATTTGGTGGGAAAAGCTAGAAAAACCAACCACTTTGCTGATGGATGGAGTTTACTTGACTTGGATAGGAGAAGAAAAACCACTTGCCTAATCATTAACAATAGTGATTTCAGTACCTAATGAGCAGGGATGACACTGGCTTAGCTAGTTTTAGGTTATAATCCTGATAGGGAAATTTAACAGTGAGGTCTTGGAAATGAGAAATCCATAGAAGGCTGTAAGAAGCTATCCATACTATCCTGGCTTTCTGTGAACCTCAATAAATGTGCAGTAGAGATGCAAGTCAGCCATGCAGAAAAAGAAACCTGGGAAAGACTTGAAAACTGCCTGAACTTTGAATACACACCCCAACCCACACAGAGATCCATTGGAGTGATGGAAATATTCTAATTTTGGATTGTGGTTTTTATTGTAAAAATCTGAATATTTATTAAAAGTCATTGCACACTTACAATGGGTGAATTTTATGGCATGTAAATACTACTTTAATAAAAGCTGTAAATTTGGGGAGGAACACTCAATGCATTTTATTCTGCAATTAATTTTCAGAGAAAATAACTTGATATAAAAATGTTCTGGGCATTACAAAATTGTCTTTTGAGGTTTTGAGGTGTCCCTAGCCAAGGACAGAGAAGAGGAAACCAAGAGGCAAGTGAGCTGGACCTCACTGGAAATCCTTGAGAAGAAGTTCTTTATCCTACTCATTTCCAGGTTAACTGGCAGATGGTGGCTAGCAGGTGGGATAAAGAAAATGGGAGAACAAAATATATCTAAAATATTTTTCCCTTCAGAAGAATCAATAAAGCAAACAAGCAAATCGCCTGTTTTCCTGGCAAATCAGGTGAAAAAGCAGACTTGCAAAAATGGATATGGGGTATCAGTTGGGAAGAGAGGCCTGAAGCAGATTTTGAAAGTCCCCACAAACTCCAGGACTATATGGACTGCACACAAGTGATTCCCAATAAAGCCATGGATGGGTAGATGCCACAAAAAACAGCAGAAATGAGTTGTAACAGCAAATTCCATCAAACATGCCAGCATGAACAGTGGATTATAAAATATTCTGTGTCTCTCTCCAGCACCTTGGCCACATGAAATCCTCCCAAGAATTTAATAGCAACTCTGTAATCTAGGGGAAACCCTGAATTAAATTAATTGGTGGACATATATTCGAATTGAATAATATTAATTTCCAACTATCATTGAAAAAGGCACTTAAGTGAAAAATATGTCCAGAAATATGAAAATAGAAAAGTTAAATATCTTACAGACCTGATTTTAAGGCCAAAGATTTATACCCTCTCTAAAATGTACACAGGACAACTTTCAAGGACACAAGTAAGTACAGAAAGACTGTCCAGTGAGTTAAAAATATTTTTATGACTCTCTACCACCTCATATTACATAAAAAATTACTAAATATCATCATCAAGAAATACCTATTAGAATGTTTCTATTCACATAAGTGTGTTTCTTTTTTTCTTTTTTTCTTTTTTTTTTGATAATCAGGTTGTTGAAAAAGGCACTGATGTGAAAGTTAAAAGAATGAGGTTCCAATTCACATTATCCTACTAATTAAACTGCAAAAATAATTTAAAAACTCTGGACCAGTGCTTTCTTATTTTTGTAAATGAGAAATGAAACAGATGATCTATAAGCCTCTTTCAATAATGAAATTTTATGACTATAATATAGGCTATATGCTGCTTCAAATACTTTGTTCAACAAGATTGGGCATTTAATTAATTAGTCAACTAATTAAATCAGTCAACATTGTCAGAGATAACTAAACTGACCTTGACAAATACATAGCTTACATAAAATGAATTATTTATATTAAATTTATTATATGAATTAAAATGTATTAAAGATTTTAAGAGACAATGACTTTTTTGACATGATTCATAATAGTTTAGTCAGAGGATGAGATTTTGAATGCAGGATATTTTTCTGAATGAAAATGTATGGGCAATAATCTTGTCAGTAGTTTGGCTCCTTCTAAAAATATTTGTACTCTCTATGAACAATAAAAAATAATATACATTTAGATTTATATACTTCTGATAAGTAATTTTTCAAATATACAAGACTCTTTTCCAAGCAAGTCCAAATAAATATGTTCAACAATTTCCAATGAGACAAGGAGTTACTGACAGAAGTTACCAATGTAGCCAGAAGCTATTGAGACCACAACTACACTTAGTCATGTTCCAAACAATGAAACCCCAATGAAATCAATCTTATGAGGAGACAATTGGATTACTAGGAGAAAGATTTTGAAAACCTAGTGATTAATTCAGGTAAAGAAAAAAATAATAATAAAATACTACTCTTGTACTTACTGAAACACAAAAAGACAATTATGCAAAAAAGACATTTAAAAGCTGTGCTGCTAAGAATGTAGCACTAATCTTTCTTAATACTAATAACTCTTCCTTTCAAGTACCATTTTCCCAAAAATTTCTTCATTTTAAATTCTCTTCAGAAATATACATTATATTCACTCTCAGGTAGCATTTAGTGAATCCATTTTTCTGTCTACTGTCAAACTTAAATAATACTCCTTTCACTGCTCTAAAACTCATGTTTCTTCTTAATAATTACGTTGAATTTTTTACAAATTCTTTCACCATTTTTTTCCATGCAAGTATAGGATTTTAGGAACCCAGAAAATAGGAATAGCTGTTTTCTATTTTAAAATCAATATTCTTGTGGAATTTTGGAGAGTGGCAAAAAGGGTCTTTCAGGATTCTATTTCATGTCTCACACCTTATTCATCTCTAATATCCATCACCTATCATCGGGTATGACATAAAATCCATGTCTAGGGTAGCAAAATTTGTGGCAAATTTTGGTATCTGTTTGGCATGAGGATTAATTTAGGCTGATAACTTTTAAGAAGCAGAAGACTCAGGAAGTTTTTCTTCTTACTTCTCCCTTAACTGCCTAAAAGAATGTAGATAAAGGGCTTATTCTTATAATAGAGCTATCACCAGAGATATCTATAAAGAATATGGGCTAGGTATTGTGGGGGAAATTTGGCAGGACCTAGAGATCAGAATCTGTCCCATAGTCTCTGCATGGCACAGCAAACATTTTTTAATCAAACATTTGCTTTTCCATCTCCATGTGAATTGATTTATCACCTTTGAAGTCCCAACCATTACCCCCCCACACACATTCTCTTTTGTTTTTAGCTGAAGATGGTATTTAAGGTGAGGGTTTTGGCCATTTTTACAAATCATTCAGGTTTCCTGGGTCTCTCCCATATAATACATGTGATTACATATATGATTTTCTCCTATTAATCCAACTCATGTTAATTTAATTTCTTGAGCAGCCAGAATTTAGGAGGGTAGAGGAAAATTTCTTCCTCTCTGACGAATGCAACCTTAGTATTTAACAGCTACCAAATGAACATTGCCGTAGATGAAATTGAAAGCCAAAGGATTTGACTGAAATGGAGTATGTAGGTGAATATCTGAAGGTACCTCAAACGGTAATATCTAAGAGGATGCATAAAGTGAAACTGAGCAGGACCCTGTCAGGTTCCTGGACACAAATGCCTTTCTGTCCCCCGTTTCTTGTTTCTTGGAACAGACTCCAGCCTCCATGACCTTCGCTGAGTTCCAAAGGGCAGATTTGAACAGTTGGTAATCAAGGGAGGAACAGTCAAGAAACCACCTGAGGCAAGATTAAAGGAACCAGAGAAGCTCATCGAGATTAAGAGACCACCTGAGATGAGATTAAAGGAGTGCAGGCCCTGCACAACCCCTAATCTTATAAGCAATATCATCTTTGAACCACTACTATAAAACTCCTCATCAAATCCTCCTGGGTTGGGATACATAGTTTTTTTCAGAGCAGGAGCTGCTGTGTACCCCTTTGCCTGGCAAAGCAATAAAGCTATTCTCTTCTACTTCACCTAAAACTCTGTCTCCAAGATTTGATTTGGCACCAGTGCACAGAGGCTGAGCTTTCAGCATCAAATCCACTAATTTAAGAGGCCAATACAATGCATAAATCCAACTGGAAGGAAGCAAATACTCAGAGAGGAGAATCAATTTCAGCAATGAATTATATCACAGTTATAGCTTTATAGCTGGTAGTGCACCTCATTATTTTCTAAATCATCACCTCAATAATTTGTTATTTATAGTTTGATTAGAATAATTTCCTTGTAACAAATTAACAAATGTTTTATTATGTATATATAACATTTTTGATTGATGGTTTTCATTAACTTTGCCCTTGAATCTTTCCTATTTTGTTGGTTGATTCACTCCCTTTTGAATCCCTTCATCTACTAAAGGATTATCTGTGGTTTAATAAATATTTTTAATTATGATTTCCCCCCACCAAAAATTTTAAAAGTGATTAAGAAAGATAATTGAGTTTAATCAGGAAAAAAATATGATCTTTTTTTAACTACAATAATATATATTATTACTGAAACTTTTGAAAAACAATTTATCCACATATTTCTTATAGTATAAAATCTGCCTCATATATGACAACTAATGGAGCACCTTATTTTAGTGGATTCATTTAAAAATCTAGGGTTTTTTTTAAATGACGTTTTTAGGCACGGTTATTTTATTTAGTTTAAATTCAGATTGAGAAATAGGAAAAAATCCCACACATTTCTCTCATAGTTTAGCTTTTTGTGAAAAGCAGTATAATGGAATGATTGGGACACTAACTGTGGAGTCAAACTACAGCTTGAACCTGGCTAAATCAGTTCCTACCACTGTGACACTAAGGAAGTTACACAACCTTTGTGTGCTTCAATTTTCACCTCCTTAAAATTGATCTAATAATAGAAATTACCTCATATAGTTGTTAAGCTAAAATGATATATTAAATACCTAGAAGTACTGGGCACATAGAAAATGCTGTAAAGTGTTTGCTATTATTTTTCTCCTTACTTCAAATCTATGTTAATAAAAATATGTTTCAAGCTTGTAATGTGAAAGATTAAAATTAATAAAAATTTGAGAATTTGAAAAACAAAATTTTAGGGAAAAACAAAATAGGTGATCATGAGATCATTTTCAATCTGAAGAATCCTACAAGTATTAGAAAAGTGAAATGGAGAACATATAAGAGATATGATAGAGAAGAATAACAAAGATAAAAATAAAATGAGAAAGGAGGGAAAGACAAAAGATAACTAAAGGAAGGAAAGCAAATAGAGAGCTGGCTTATAAACTGGAGAAGTGTAAAAAGTTCAAGGTAGAAATATGATAGGTCGATCAAAGAGAAATAGCTGTGAACAAGAGATAAATACTGTAAGAAGGTAGGAAGTTTACCCTTTTCTATATTCAAATTGCACTTGAAAAGAAAGGAAAAGTAGCCTTATAATAAAGTATATATAAAAAAAAGAATTGTGAGCATATTTATATACTTTAGGCAGCAGCCTCAAAGATTCTTGCTAATGAAGAAAAAGAAAAAGAAAACATTTAAAACAAAATAGGTAATAGTTATAGAAGCTCTGCTGAAATGTAAAACAAAATAGACCAAAAACTAAAAATTAAATAAAGAAAGAAAAATAAAAGAAACGTGAGTTCATCAGAGACTATACTAGGAAAGAAATAGAAAATAAAAGTTTTCTATTTTGGGTTTTAGAAGATAGTCTCATAAAAAATATTCCCTGTAATATTTTAAAGTATTTCCATTTAAGCTTTTCCCCCCCTCCCCTTTCTTATATAGCATTTATATTCCACAGGATACTTTTTTTTTTAATTTTTAAACATAACAATAAAAAATGTATCTTCTTTCATTTGCACATTTCAAACAGATCAAAATACCTATTTAGATAAAATAGCATCTGAAAGAATGATAGGTAAGCTAATCAAAATGTTTAGGTGTTCTTTTGCTGATCACAGTTCAGTTTAAATTTAAAACTATTTCTACATGCTTTCTTCAAGAAAGAAATAGAAAATAAAAAGAGCCTACCTTTTTTTTCAATATTTACTTATTTATTCATTCATTCATTCATCCATCCATTCATTCATTTCTGAAGTTCATAAACCAAACACAGGACAAGGAGCACAAGATAGAAAGGGATACAACATTTATCCTGAGCTTATTATGATTCAGGCATCTCTAGAGCTATAATTTAACTTTCTCTCACCCTTACAAAAGCTTTTAGAAATATACCATCAGAAACAAAACCAACATAATTTCACATGCTTATGTTAAACTAAACAAATAACAAGCACTATTAGCTTATTTATCTGTTCCAGTTATACTCACTCCTGGAAGATAAGTCTGGGAATAAAATCCCAATTCTTAATGATAACTTTTAAGATGGCATAATCTGACTCCCATTGATTTATACAACCTTATTTTATTTTTCTCTTTCCTCACCTTGCCTGTTTTCCACTCCTCAAAAAAGCCAAATCCTTTACACTATTTTTCCCTATATGTAGAATATTTACCTCACTGGTCTTCAATGGCTAATTTATTCATATTCTATAGGACTCCATTCAAATGTCACAAGTGACTATTTCACTTAAAGTGGCTTTTCCTGTGTCTTTGTGAACCACATTTTTTAATTTCCTTTTATTGGATGATTTACAACCTGTGCTCATTGTCATTACTTATTTGTTTTATCTGGCCAAGTAGATTGCAATCTAATGAGTCAGAGACTTTGTCTATTCTCCTGACTGTTTTGTCCACAGCATCTACCACATTTGTATGTTACAAAGAATGGAACTCAACAAATATTTATTGAATGGGAGTAAATGATTAATTGGTACATAACTACCAAGTAGCTCTCTCCCCATTTTGTGAATTTGCCAGAATAGAGTCAGGAGAAATTATATTCATAAAATGAAGAAGTTTTGTAGCAGCAGCACATTTCTTTTATACTTCAACATGTTTAAAATTACACTTTTTTTTGCATATCATACATGAACACATTTCTGATCTAAAGCTTCCAATAATGAATATGTCTATAGATTAAAACATAAAAAATTTCCTATTCACCCTCCCTGTATTTCTTCCTTATTCCTGAGATAGCCTGATAAAGTGGTATGCACTGTTTCAGTTCACTCTATTTTCATACACAAATATACTTACACGAATGTGTAAGTATACTCAGCATGTATTGTAAATATAACATAAAGCATGGTAAATATGTTGTCAGTAGTATAATAACATAGAAAGAGGATATGCGTATGTCTACCTTTTTCTTATTGATGACTAAGTAGAAATCCATATAAGAATGCAATGGGATACCCCATAATGTTTTAAAGTCTACACTTTAAAGAGATTTATGATAATTGTTATTGTTGTTGCTGCTGTGTGTGTCTTGCTTTTTCTTCTTTTAAAATAATGCTTTTTAAAAAATATTACATAAGTTTCAGGTGTACAGCATTATAATTCAACATCTATATACACTACAAAGTGATCACCACCACAAATCTAGCTACTATCCATCATCACCTTACTCTGACCCCTTCACCCATGTCGCTCATCCCTTAACCACCATCCCCTCTGCTAACCACTAATCTGATCTCTGTATTTATAATATAAATTTTGCTATTTTTTCTCAAGATCATTTTGGCTATTTGGCATCTTTTGTGGGTTTGTAACTTAAATATAAGAGTTAGGCATGGACATGTATTTTTTAAAATTATTCTTGTTGTGTTGGTTTGCTTTTGCTGGATTTCTACAAAAATAATTGTTGACTTAAAGGCTTTGAACATACTTTATTATTTTTAGTTCACCAAGAGGAATCTGAGAAGACCTATTTTCCAGAAATTTTGTCAAAATATGACATAATATGTCCTACAAAATATTGCTACTCTGATAGGTAGGCAAGGCATTATTCATTGTACCTCTTTAGTTATGAGAGAGATTGCATATCAGTTACTATACATTGGCCACCTACGTGTCTTATTTTCCTATGAGGTTTGATGGCTAAGTATTTTCCTCAGTTTTTAAAAATAATTTATTATATTTTACTTTGGGCATTCTCTGTATTATGAATAATAATTCTTTGTCATTGTGCCTTTAATGGGTCAGTGGTTTTATGCTTCATGAGGCCATATTTTTTTCTTTCTTTTAGGTCAATGGCATTACTGTTTTAAGAGCACATGATTATGATAATTTCTCTTCCTTATGCTTTTTCATTTTTTAAATTTATTCTTCTGAGATATAATTGACATATAACATTGTATAAATTTAAATTATGTGATGTGTAGATTTGAAACATTTATATATTGCAATATGATTACCACCCAACATGGCATTAACTAACACCACTATCAGGTGACATAATTATTATTTCTTTTTTGTGTTGGGAACAATTAAGATCTAGTCTCTTAATAACAGTATTGTTGTCTATAATCACTATGTTATGCATTAGATCTCCAGGACTTATTTATCTACTGGCTACAAGTTAGTAACTTTAAACAGTATCTTCTCAATTCCCCCAACCTCCACCCCCTAGTAATCAATCACCATTCTACTATTTTTATGAGTTAAGCTTTTTTACATTCTACATATAAGTGATATCATACAGTATTTGTCTTTCTCTGTCTGACTTATCTCGTTTAGCATAATGCCCTCAAGGTTGAAGCATGTTGTCACAATTGTCAATTTCTTGACCCTTCCCTATATGATTATGGGGTTTTGAATATTGCCAAGAAAAGCCTTTTTCATACTGATATTCATTTTTTAACCATGTATTTTATCTGTTATGGACTGAATGTTTGTGTCTCCACAAAATTCATGTTAAAATCTTACCCCCAATGTGATGCTATTAGGAAGTAAGACATTTGAGAGGTGATGAGGTCATGAGGACAGAGTCCCCCAAAATGGGATTAGTACCCTTTTGACTGAGACTCCAGAAAGCTTCCTCCTCCCTTCTGCCATGTGAGGACACAGTGAGAAGGCAGTTGTTTATGAGCTAGGAAGCAAGTCTCATCAGACGCCGAATCTGCTGGCGCCTTGACCTTGGACTTCCCAGCCTTCAAATTTGTTAAAAATAAATTTATGTTGTCTTTAAAACATCTAGTCTATGGTATTCTTTTATAGTGACCTGAACAGACTTAGACATTATCTAGTAAGTTTAATAAATGTATTGGAAATATTTAGCAATCTTAGTAAGTAAAGGTTAGTTTATTACTTAATTTTCTATTTTTTTATAAACTAAAATTATGGTCTTTTCCTGAAAAAATTTCCTGCACTTAAAGCTTTTACACTGATCACTTATCTATTCACATCCAATCTTATATAATATAAATTAATCTAGTTTATTATGATATAAGTATATGGTATAACTTTAGGGCAAAATTATTTGCTAATCTACACTTGCTTTTCATCTTTTATATAGCTTATAAAAATTAAGTAATGTATTAAAAAATAAATTTTCTTGAAAATTTTTATTGAAAGTATGTTGAATTAAGAGAATAATTTCAGAATAATTAAAATTGAATTAAAATTCACCTGTCAGTGAATTTGCTTTAAATAATTTCTGTATGCTTATTCCTACATTTAATGAGTTCTTCTCTAGTAGCTTTGTCTACTTTGTGTGTTTTTTGACTGTTTATTACACAAAAGTGTGGTGGGTTTTGTCAAATACTTATAACAATGTTGATCAGTGTTTAAATATTTTTAGTAGTTAGTTTTCCTTTTTCATTCAGAATTTTCACATTTTGTTCATACTTGTAGAATAGTCACTGTAAGAATGTGATGAGAACAGTATCTCTGAGCCTAGGTTTGAATCCTGGATTCTCCACTTACTGATTTGTGATGTTGAGCTGATAGTCATTCCCCTGCACCAGTTTCCTCACCTAATAGTAGTGATAGTAACTATCTCAAAGAATCTTCTGGGTATTACATAGACTAATTTATGTTTAATGGTTAGCAAAGGCCTCAAATATAGTAAGACTGCAATAGATGCTAAGAATGATTAACTTTAAGTGAACTTGATTAATTTTCTTTTCTTTTTTTTTTTAAGTTTCTCTCATTGGTATTTAATACTGGAAAGTTTCAATTTACTTTCTTACAGTGTTGCTGGCATCTTTTAATGTTAGCTCTGACTAATTGTTGATGCTTTTTCTCATTATTAAATATTCTTGAGAAAAAATATGATAATTTGTATTTGCTTTGGAATCCCTACTTTACCCAGATATTTAAATATTTTTGGCATAAAGTAATTAATGTAATTAATCTAACACACACTTGAATATACAGATCTGGTGGTCTTCATCTAAAAGGAGGCAATTTCCAAACCCTCTGATGAAAACCACCAGTCTGTTACACACTTATGAAAAATGCAATGAGAAATCACCTCTGGGATTGCGAAAGTCTTAATAAGAAGATAAAAGGAGGGAGAATAAATTGCCACCTTGCCACTATGTTGGAAGGGCTCATTTAAGATCCTTCAGGATGGCAATGGTGCATGTGCTGATTATACTCAGTAAAACAATGGCCACAATGTATCATTGTGGTGATAATGGTGGCTGTGAGCTAGTGCAAGCCAGCTCTGAAAGGAAAAGAATTGTGTAAGAAAACAAACTTGAATCAGGTAATAACATTAAAAGATGGCCAGAACTACTTCAGAAAAATCCATCATCAATCAGCAGTCTTCCTGATATATTTACCAGTCTTAATGAGCTATTGTACTGGGTGAGTATCTTACTACATAAACTAGGATACACATGGTTTGTCATAGTAATTCATTTTCTTCAAATCAAATTAAATCTGACTTTGCTTCTCATATAACCAAAGTGCAAAGAGTTGTAAAATTGATCATCATTGGGGTCTTTTAATTTTCTCATGGTTTGTAATATATACTTGTGGCATTAGGCAGAACAAGAAAAGTAACACATATCCATACACACAGAGAAACACACACTTATACCACACATACACTCTTAGTTCACTCTGGTTTTCATTTGATGACCACTTCCAAGTCACCATTGCTTTATGAAGGCCTATGACATTCCAGGATATGCTGGTGACATAAAGAAACACTTACCAAATATAAGGATCACAGTTCCCAGGTTCATGCTTTTCTTGATGCTTCCTACTGCTCTGAGTCATCTCTCTCCATTTATGTTTCAATGCTCAAGGTCCTAATTCTTGGGGAACCAAAAAGGTACTTTTCACTTTGATGGAGAACCTTTCACTATCACATCTCGGGGTATTACTGGACAGTGAGGTCACAAAATCCCATTTATTCTGGGCACAATGGACTTCTTTGTCCTTCTTAATCTTAGGGTCTCTCTCTCTCTCTCTCTCTCTCTTTCTTTAATTTTTTCTGTTTCACCTTTGTTCATTCTTAAGAGCATAGTCCCTTCAAGGGAATGCAGGTCTACCCCATCATCCAACAGATTGAGAGGAAGACAAATTGTTTTAGAGGAACTTCTCCTTTGGACCCTGCAACTTAATCATTTTCTGAGGTACAGGTGACTGAAAGCCCTGGCTAATTTCTCTAAAATGGCAAGATAACTGGGAGGAAAAATACAGTGAAAACAAACAAAAAACCTTTATATGTTTATATGATGTTATATAAATGACTTTATATTTAATAATTATTGTGGTAAATAAATAAAAAAATTAGACTCTAGGTCAGTAGGAATATGAGGGAAAATAGTGAGCTACATGAGAAGACATGAAGTCCTAGGCTCAACACAGCTGATGAGAAATGAATGCTAAAGGAAGTGATTGCTGTAAACATTTTACTTGAGTCCACTTTAACAAAGTATTTCTAATATAAAATTTGAAAAATACTGTAGAGCCCCCATGAAATGAGATGACTAAAATTCAGGTAAGGAAAAATTGTTTTGGTTTATTAATTAGATTTATTTTCCCCACCAAAATTAACACATGAACATGTGATGAAAGCAGAGACATCCTAAAATGCCCTTTCCAGAGGCAATTCAGAAAACGGTCATAAACTACTGGACCAAAACCATAACATGTGTTGTCACTGCATCTTCCTTATCTTCAGTTCTCACTGTAGTTCATCTTGAATGATGGACTGTGGTTTCTTAGTGTACTGAAGATTTGAGAAACTGTTATTGGTGAATATTCTTACTGAAATATACTTTGTTCTTACTATAATTTTAGCACTTCCAGGAAAAGATAATCAAGTTCCTACCACTGATTCTTTGAACAGACAGATGGAGAATAATATTTATCTTCTATTCATGCTCTATTTATGTGTAACTAGGGATATATTTTCTGATAAAATGAAGGAAAGAAGTATTACCTATTGTCTGCTTCTGTTTCTTTATCTCTGTCCTATTTGCAATGACACTTGAAGGGTAAATTTTTCATTTATCAAATGGACACTCAGTAACATAGACACTCAACACCATATTCACCATGGCCATCATCCAGTAAAACCATTAGCAAGATAGAATAGCATCATCCTAAAATATATTAAAAATATTAGAGAAATTTTATTTAACAGAAATGGATACAAGAATGAGAGAGATAATGGAATCAACAATAACATTAAAACAGCTTTGTTCAAGGATAAAAAGGAAAAGATGAAGATAATGAGAAGAGAAATTGGTAATATAAAAATGGAGCTGACTTCTGAGTTGAAATATTCACATATGAAATAAAAATTTGAATATGATTAATAGCAGATGAAATAGGTATGAACACAACATAAAAAATTATTAAAACTAAAGCACATTGGCATATATACACTAATATGTATAAAATGGATAACTAATATGAACTTGCTATATAAAAATAAATAAAGAAAATAAAATTCAAAGAAAATAAAAAGAAATAAAAATAGAACTACTTGAAAAACAAAAACAAACAAACAAAAAAAAAACTAAAGCACAAATGAAAAATTCCAAAAACTTATGGAACTCTTGAACTATTTCAAATTAAGTAGTGTTTTAATAACTGGAATCCCAAAAGAATAGAAACAGCAGGGAAGAAAGAATATTTGAAGAAAAATGGCCCAAAATCTTTCAATTTAATGTAAGCAAAAATACCTACAGATCTAGAAAACTCAAAGCACCCCAAACAAGACTTAAGAAAGACAGAAGGACAGACAGATGGAAATAAACAAAGCAAAAAATAGTGTAATAGTAACAACTATACCAAGGCACATCATAATTAAATTTCTGGAAATCTGAGATAAATAGAAAATACTAAAAAGATCTTGAGGCCAGGGGAAAGCATTATACCCAGAGAAAAAAAACATCATGGAAGGAATTGACAGTGAAATGACATCTCTAAATCTCTGAAAGTAAAATATGAACTCTCAAGCTAGAATTTTATATCCAGCAAACAAATTTATTGATTAATAAGACAAGATAAATGTTACTTATGACAAAATGGAAGAAAAGTAGGTAAGGATATTTATTGGTTAGAGACCTGTACTAAAAGAAATGTTTAAGAAAAGTTTTCAATATAGATAAAACTAATACCAGATGGAAGTAGAAATCTATACAATTAGTTGAAAAACACTGTAATTATAAGTATGTGGGTAAATATAAAATATATTTTTCTTTATAGTTACTTAAGTGAAATAATTGTTAAAGTAAAATAATTAAAATGTAATGTGAGGTTTATAATTTATGCAGGAATAAAAGTATGATAATTATACCCTAAACACTCAATTTGGGGATACAAAAGTGCAGTGTTATAATATTCTTACACTATATATAAATTGGTAAGATATTATTTGAAGGAAGATTGTAATAAACTAACAAAGTGTGTTGAAAAACTCAGAAAAACAAAATATGTTAATTAGTTACAATAAAACCAATGAAAGAGATACTTACTGTAAGTCAATGTCTGCAAAGGTACACTTAAAATATAATGATACAGATTTTTTTTTTGAAAAACAATCTCACAGCATTTATTGTCATCTGGTAATAACATAAAGGTGAGCAAAACAATATGAATAAATGCTTTAGAACTACACTTCTAACAAAGGACACCTAAACAAATTACTACCTTCTCAACAATTTCTCACTTCATTGGTCATTTCTAGTTAGAGACACTTTGGAGCAGAGTAATGCCATCTCCTTTTAGCATTTTCTGACCCAGTTGTTTTTTTGACTTTGTTTTATAAATGGTATGTATCTTGTTCTGTTAATGTTTTATAACAAATACTATAGACTCAGTGGCTTATAAACAACAGAAATGTATTTCTTACAGTTCAGGAGACCAGGAAGTTCAAGATCAAAGTGCAGGCAGATTCAGTGTTTGGTGAGAGCCTGCTTCCTGATGCATAGATAGCTGTCTTTTCACCATAACCTCATATGATGGAAGAGGCAAGGGAGCTCTCTGAGACCTTCTATAAGGTCACTAATCCCATTCATGAGAATTCCACCTTAATAACCTAAGCACCTCCCAAAGATCCTACTTCCTAATACCATCATATTGAGGTTAGGATGTCAACATATGAATTTGGGGGACACAAACATTCAGACCACAGCATTCTACTCAGCCCCCCAGAATTCATGTCCTTCTTGCATGCAAAATACATTCATTTCATCCCAATATCCCCAAAAGTCCTAACTGGTTCTGGCATCAATTTTAAAATCTAAGTCTAAAGTCTCATCTTAAATATCATCTAAATAAGATATTAATAAGATATGATTCATCCTAGGACACATTGCTCTCCAGCTGCAAACCTATAAAATCAGACAAGTTATGGGCTGCCAAATTAGTATGGTAGGACAGGCAGAGGATAAACATTCTGATTCCAAAGGGGAAAATTAAGAAAAAAGAAAGGAGTCATAAGTCCCAAGTTAGTCCAAACTATAAGGGAAACTCCATGAGATCTTAGGACTTGAGAATAATCCTTTGACTCAATGCTCTGCCCTGCATGCCAAGAGGCAGAGGTCTTACATTTCTGTGGCAAGAGTCCCATCTTCTGGAACTCACTGGAGCAAAGGTTCCCTACTTTGAAGGAGTTAGGCCCCCAAGGCTCTGGGTGGCCCTGCTCCCATGGCAGCAGGGACACTGTCCACCTGGGCATTGTCCTCACAGCTCTGAGGGACCGTGGTTCTGTTCTTTAAAATCTAAGTAGAGTCAGCCATGTCCCCAGGGCTTCTGTACTCTGGGCCTGTGATGGGAGGGGCAGGCCTAGTGATGTCCCAATTGCCTTTCTGGTCATTGTTCCATTGTTTTTGAAGATAGATCTGGCTTCTGTGGAGATGGCTGATTCATATTAACCTCATTATCAAATGGTCCCTGGCTACTCCCTTAGTTTTTTGTTTGTTTGTTTTTTCCCAAGCAGGCTTTCCAATTCTTTTCAATATGAATCATCTGAGAACTTTCCAAATTTTTCAGTTCTGCTTTCATCCTAATTAACAATTCTGTCTTTAAAGTTATTTCTTTATTCTTATATTTTACAATGAGTCAGAAGAAACCAGACTACTCCTTCAACAGTTGCTTAGAAATTGCTGCAGCTGATTTCATAGCTCACAGTTTCTACACAAAATACAAGTGCACAAACACAATTCAGACTTCATTTCCACTTAATATCAAGGATGACTTTTCCTCCATTTCCAAATAACATTTTCCTCATTCCACTCAGGAATTATGGATGGTAAAGACCATTCTGATGATGTCATAATCAACATTATGTTCAGGATTACTTAGGTATTCACTAACAAAATTGAGGCTTTCTCTACAGCATTCCTCTTTTCTTCCTGGGATCTCACCATAATCACCCTTAATAGTTCACTCACAGCAATGTAGGCTTTTTCTAGCATAGACCTCAAAATGCTTCCAACATCTGTCTATAATGCAGCTCCAAAGCTGCTTCCATATTTTAGATATTTTTATTTTAGGAGCAGCACCGTCCTTCTTGGTACAAATTTCCTGTCTTGGTCTGTTTGGGCTGCTATAAAAAACCATCATAGACTGTGTGGCTTACAAGCAACATAAATTTATTTCTTAATATTGTGGAGTCTGAGAAGTCCAAAATCAAGGCACCAGTAAATTTGGTGTCTGGTGAGTACCCAATGCCTAGTTCATTGGTGGCTGTCTTCTTACTGTGTCCTCATACAGTGGAAAGGATGAGAGAGTTCTGTAAGGTCTCTTTTATAAAGACACTAATTCCATTAACAAGGTTCCACCCTCATGATCTAGTTATCTCCCAAAGTCCTCACCTCCCAATACCATAATGGTGTTTGTCCAGTGACTTTTTCCTTTTTTTTTTTTTTTTTTTTTAAAGAAACTGTATTCCTTGCCATGCATGGTCACTGAAGTGTCTGTTTATTAGAGTATGCTCAGCTTTGGTTCTCTAAAATTTCTATTTCTTTTATTGATATTTTCTATTTATGAGACATTTTCACACACCCCCTTTACTTCTTTTAGCATAGTTTCCTTATCCTAGAGTGACTCCACCATTTATGCAGAGCTAGGGGTAAACTTCAGAAAGAAAAAAAGAACAGAGAAAAGTGAAGAGTCTAAGTGAGTTACAGGACATCAAAAATGGACCAGCATATACATTATGGGAGTTCCAGAAGAAAAAGAGAGAAGGGGCACACAGAATATTTGAAGAAATAGTAGCTGAAAACTTCCCAACTTTGATGAAAAACATAAATGTAAACATCCAAGAAGTTCAAAGAATTCAAAATAGAATAAACATAAGGACAGAAAATTAAACACATTAAGCTATGAAAGACAAAACAGAGAGAATCAGGAATGCAGCAAGAGAAAAATGACTAGTCACATAAAAGGGATCCTCATTAAGAAATCACAAAGGCAATTGAAAGATATAGAAATCATTGACTTAAGAAATCAAGAGGAGAGTATTTATTCACAGATAACATAATCATATATAGAGATGATTTTATACAATATACACACACACACAAAAAAAGACCCACATACAGACACACACACAAAACCCCAAAGCTGAGTGAGAATAGCAAGGTTGCAAGATACAAGACTGATATATCAGAATTAATTTTATTATTAAATAGTAGCAATGAGCAATTAGATAATGAAAATATTTAAACAAAATTTTACAATGGCAAAAAACCCACTGTAAAACAGTTAAGTATTTTTAATGAACTCTGTATAAGGTATATTCACTGAAAACTACAAAACTTGGAAGACCTAAGTAAATAGATATTCACTGAAAACTACAAAACTTGGAAGATCTAAGTAAAGAGACTAAGTGTCATATTCATTAGTCAAAGACTCAATATTCTTAAGAAGATAATTCCTCCCAAATAGAGCTCATAATACCATTAGATTTTCTGTTAAAAATTGACAAGCAAATTCTAAAATCTATATAGATATGCATGAAGACTTAGGAGAGCCAAAAGGAGTTTGAGTGACATTCAAGAAGGGTGACTTAAATTGTCTTATTTTAAGATTTCTATTATTTTGCATCAAAAGTATAATGACGGTATAAAAATGGACATGTAGATAAATATAATAATATAGGATTTTATTTTCTGAATGCATTTGGAGTTAACTCCCTTCTTTCTCTTATTTTTCTTTACAGTTGTTATTATGATTTTTACTCAGTCATTAAATACTTAATAACAATGGAATGTCTCTGAAAAGACGGAGAGGAGAGAAACAAGTCATCTTATGACAACCCCCTCAAAGCTGTTCACAGATTTTCTCCAAGAAACAGAAGCAAAAATATCTATAAGACAGATGGAGAGAAAGAAAGAAAGAAAGAAAGAAAGAAAGAAAGAAAGAAAGAAAGAAAGAAAGAAAGAAAGAAAGAAAGAAAGAAAGAAAGAAAGAAAGAGAGAGAGAAAGAGAGAGAGAAAGAAAGAGAGAAAGAAAGAGAGAAAGAAAGAGAGAAAGA